>NC_060262.1:26063395-26380082 GCF_021901455.1 Neodiprion lecontei
GTAAGCTAACGTATGAACGTACACATATTTTGTAAGAAAGGAAATTTGTTTCCACTCCGATTCACCCGGTTATTTTTCTTCTTTCCATGCATAAAATGTGATGGGCTCAAGTTTTTTTGGAGGAAGATCTCGTCTCTCTAAATCATGTTAATTTTTTTGCCCATTTCTTTTGTTGTATTCAGCCAAACAGTCTGAACATGATCTACGGGAATCGTATTTCCCGCATCCCAAGCTACCATGCGAACTATAATATTCAAACGAGAATATGCGATGTCGCTATGGTATCCAGATTGAAGCTCGTGACGCATCGGTATCATATGTATAGACTTAGTAGATATATTTTACTCGTCACGAAATGCATATATCGAACGCACAAGACACGTTCATGGAATACAAAGCAGACGCGTAACAACGGTAGCGCAATCAATGTATCGAGTATAGATGCGCGCAAATCAAATAGGTCATATCGCGAATCTGCAAATACTACTTCAGCGTCACGCTTGGAATGAACGCCTATTTCACGGGATTTCGGCGAGATAACGTTTTTAAACAATAAGTTTTCACTCACGTTGGAAATAGCTTAAAGTCTGAAGCGCCGTTGCGTAGAACTCTTGTCGGACATTCGGTGTTGCAAGGCGTATACCCCGGCCATTTTTCGCTTCGGATATTTTGAGAGCCCCGCGGCAACACGTGAAATAGTACCAGTGTTTTCTGCGTATATTTGCGTGGTCACGGGTCCGTTGAGCAGCTACGCGAAGCAAGTGCATACATTGAATAAATTAGCACAGGATAAACAAGGGTCTGGGTTCTCTTGCGTACCCCAAGCAGTCCGGAACTGCAACGAGTTTGCTCGATTGCAAGACCCGGCTTTTGTTTCACGGTGTTGTGCCGCTACCGGAAATTATGGGCTTCCTGTTTATTTTACTTTGCGTGAAAAGTAGCTTATATTAATCATTTTAAGTTTCTCGATATGAGCTAAAAAATCCTTTACACTAAAAAAGAATTACGCAGTTTTTCTCAATGAAAATCACTGTCTTGATCAATTTTTTAAGCCATCCACGATCGATGTTCACTTGTCTATGTATTAATAACGCTCGATCAATCGCAACATCTTTAAACTGGAACAATGACTAAAGTCACAGGAGCAGTTACTCGTCAGTACTGGTATCACTTAAACGAATTATAGCGAACCATGTATCGGAAACAATCATCGACAAAAAGTGCAATCGTCTGGTACATTGAGCGAGAGATACGTAAAGAGATTACTAATGATTCTTAAGATCATTCCGCTATTCTATACCGACGATCCGAGTGAAGATCTTGATCGGTAAGGGTAGGTCATGACAGTACTTAAAATCGTCGCTTCAATGAATAGGTGTACGTTGACTGGGGTCCGTGATATTTGGAGTGCTCACTAACCTGTTTCAGTTTCGCGGGGGCTCGTGGAGCGGGGCAAGAAGGGGAGCAATGTAATTAATAGGGAACACAATGGCTGGCTTGCGGGGGCAAAAGGGGCTGCTGGCGTTGCGGCCGGGTCTGGGATAAAAGCGGGGATGAAAGCGGAGGGAAATCTGCCGGAGGCCATGACTAGAGGCAGCCGAGAGTATCGCAAGAGGGAAGTAATGTGCCCTGACGGATGCCGACTGAGAAAAGCAGTGCCATCGTCTCCGAGATACCCGTCTCCGTACCTCGACTTCTAGGTCACACAATAGCCCCGCTTGTACTTTTTCCTTGGCAGGGATGCATCTCCCCTGTTTTCAAATTTTCACTACTACTACACCCTTCTTCACCCTAGCCATCGAGCCACGGTCTGATCAAACTTTTTGACACAACAATTTTGCTGCATTCATGCAAATAACACCGTGAAGGAATACAAAAAAATTGTTCAGAGCCGGTATCCGACAACGAGTATAATTGCCGGATACTAGAACACGTGTGATTCTCAACGCATTCGGAACGCTTTGGCAACGAATTTCTTGGAATGCTGTTCCCTTAACCGTCTTAACTTTTTTTTATAACGTATCGTGGTTTTCCCTTCCTTGAGTTGTGTTCGAAACCATAGGTAACTATGATACGTATCAAGTGGCAAGTTTATAGCGACGTTGGAAAAGGCTGACATAATTGTGTTTACAACGCTAAGATAACGCAGCGTAATAGAATATCTCACTCAAAACTTTGGGTACTTATACTTTGGTCGATTTCAAACATTGATGCTACGATTTTAACCGTGTCCCGAAACGTGCGGTAACAGTTGTGCGAGGAACCCACAAATTAGGGAAGAAGCGAGCAGTTCGGGAGAGTATGGGAAATGGAACCGCGAGGTTTTCGTACAACCGGAGGTGTAATTCTGATGCCGTCAGTGATTATCATCTGCATTAGTGATGCGAGGAGTTAGCAATACGGTGTTCCTCGAAACGCTCTTCGCGTCCCTGGGGATTAGCTCTGGCTCCGGTAGCTCTTGGGCTGTTGGAGAACTTGAAGTTGGGTGGCGAACGACCGACCATCTCACTTTTCGTCTCGACGCTGCTTTTCTACACCGCGGCCTGGGCTTGGCCCTGGCAAAACATGCATGGCTGAGCATGGATAAATGATTCAGAGTTTCGAAAATATGGAAAGTGAAGTAGTATGTGCCCATCGAGAAGGGAGAGCCGGAGCTGAGAGGAGGGAGAATGGAAGTAGGGACGATGGAAGGATCTACACGATTTCAAGAGGGTTCTTCAGGCTTCAAGATACCTTGAGACTACTGTCGTGAATCCGTCTCAAATATATTCGTACGGCATACATATATTGAAAGAAAGACAGTGGTGATCAAACTGGATAGAAATAGACAATGTGGGTTTTTTTTTTTTAGGGTTGGTGCGTGGGAAGGTTTTTATCAGCCATTTCTATCACCACTTTTCACCTTTTTATTAAGAAAGTCTTGAGGTAATGTGACTAAATAATGTCCACAATAATGTAATTTACTGAAATAGCTATCCGGTCAAAAGAATCTAGCCTGAATAGTAAAATTAGGGGCTTGACTATCAATTCTCCTATATCTATATTAGGAAGATTTTTGACACTGTCATTCCCTCGAAGAGATTGAAGATAAAAATAATCGTCATGTGTGAAATTTTAGAATTCTTTGGCTAAGATAACTTTTGTAGTCCTTAGTAATTTTCCGAAGTTATAAAACGTATACGAGGAATGAAATTTAAATATAGTGCAAGTAGAGAAAAATCGATTTTATTCATATACATACCAACAGTTGTGGGTGTAAGATGGCCGTAAGGTCTGCTACCAGCTTCTGCTCCCATTTCGTTATTGCTACACGCTACGAATGAAAACTTCGGCTCAGCGACCGAGTACAGCCCACGCATTTTGCTAGTTACATAAACCCGCGAATACATAGTAGATGAATAAGGAAGCTTTCGACGTTAAATGCTCATTGGCACGTTCAGAGTTCACAGCCGGCAGAGTTCGACGACTGCACAAATGCACCACAGGCTTGAACCTCAGCAGCAGCATTATAATCCCGTTGTTCGGCGCGACGGTAACTTGTGAAGAGAATGGGATTGAGAAAAAGCATAATTCGTATAGGAAAATAATTAGGTGTTCCAGAACTTGTGCTATGTTTCAATTCGTAGTTGACGTCCGGCTGGTTAAATTTGGTACAACCGATTTGAACGAGACTCGTCAGGCATTTGAGAAATGTAACACTGTTCGAAGAACCGAGTGTAAGACGTGTGTCGATACGAGTATATTTCTCAATTCATTTACGTTCAAAATTTTTTTCATCGACGCGCTGTGAGGCTCACCGACCAGCGTATATAGGTTCACCGACGTTTCGCAACAAATGCCGTTGAAATACTTTACCCGTCAAGACGCCAGAGGCAACCGGGAGCGGCAAGGCGCACCCTGATCGTAAAGCACGGTGTGGGTTATACGCTTGCATCCCTATATCGGTTACACGAGTGGGTATGCGATGTAGGAATTGCCCGAGCGCACGAGACTTTGGGATTACAACCAATCAATTACCCCGTTTGGCTGCTGTATTTTTCGCAACGGCGGAAATTATTGTGTGCCGGGAGTAATGAGTATGTTTCTCCCGGCGCCGCCGACGGGAGATAAACATCGCCGAAACACGCACGCTCACTTTTCACCCCGTAACCTGTACGTGCGTACCGAGGGATTCTAGGTGTTTACGCCAGTACATGGAATTCTGCTGTTTCCCTATTCGGATGATGAGGTGGACTCGAAATTCAACCAACACTTCATAAATATGTGGGTACCTGCTACCTACTGCCTACCTGCGCTGAAAGCCACGCCGAATCTCCATAGATCTTACTCTATATTGAATGTCCACGGTACGTGAAGAATTGTTCAACCATTGCTTACGGAAAATATTTTTCCGTATACTTCAAGTCAAACCCACGAGTTATTTTTTCAGATTTGACAAATGATGTTGTTGAATTGAACAGAGAGGTGATGATTCTTTTTCAATTGATGCAAGGGCTTTGACTTGACCAGAGATATTATCTCGTAGTTTTTCTAGTATGTTTAACAAGAACTTCGAATTCAGTTTCCCGTTACAAGAAAATCGAAGATTCTACGAAAGGAAGGAGCCTAGTAGGTAGTAAAATGTCCACCACTGACTGTAAGCATCAAGTTTCACCCAAGTTTCCGTCATAGAGAATAGATGATTCGCAAATCCCGTGCAGCAACAACCGTATTGTGTTGTTTCGAAATATCGAAATCCAGATGAAAGCGCAAACTGGATCTCGCAAAATTATGCAAACCTGTATATTGTGCACCTGTACGCTATTTTATACTCTCTGTTCGTCGGTGCAGGAGTTGACGTATAATTAACCCTGCAGCCTATTGTCAACGTCACTTACAACGCTGTTTGACTGCGCAAATCCAACCGGTTCGACCAAATTTTGTCGAGTTATACCGTGCTTATTATACTTTCATTACCGGCTGTTGGTGGGTGACCAATGGGCAGTCCGTTGCTCCTCTGAATAATATTTAAACAGGGTTGATATTGGCTTGGGTAATTGATCATGTGTCAATTATCACAGTCAGACCGGCAAACCGTAAAACGACACCTCTCCGTACTCCACGTTCCGCTTATCGTAAAATGGTGTTTCTAATACGCACAACGGTAAAATATCCGTAAAAATAAAGTCGCGAACGAGTTTCCTCGGAATTGGAAATTAGAGATGAAACATCTCCTCGCCACGATTCGCGCGACGTAGGATTTGCAAAAATCCATCCATGAGCCGTCATTATTTCACCTGGACTTATCACGTCCGCGTTAACGCTCGCCGTTGTTGGCAGCGAAACATCATTAATCGTGCAGGTACATTTGTGTGCGTGTATGTGTGCCTGGGAGGAGAGGGGAACCAACGCTATGAGTCAAATGTGTGTACGAGCGGGCCCGTTTCTGCGCTCGGAAATGCAGTTTTTGATCTACGACAACATTTTTCTCTGACCTGTCCGCCCAGGGTGTTCGGCTGGTGCAGAACTCGAGTTGCCACGTGACTCTACCGAGTTATATTTAAAACCCGCAGTCTTATCTCACGTGGAACAAACGAAAGCCCTCGCTCCGACTCTCGCTTTCTCCCTCAGAGTTGCGTGACGAATTTCATTATTTTTGGCCAATCTCCTGAACTTTTTGTTTGTTTATTTTTTTTTCTTCACGCTGAGTACGTTGATACGATACACGCTTTTGACAGCTTGAAAAACGCGTCAGTAATTGTTGAAGTGGTCCGGTTATTCACTCGTCAAGTTTTCAGGATTGTTAATTGATCTGTTTAGTAGGTATTCAAGTTAATCAGTGATTGTAAACGGGAAGGCTCTATTACTATACTCACTGCGTGTTCGATTCGGACGGTCTTTCGAATCTCCATTTTTATCTGAAATGCAGGTGACCGTGAGCCGTCGATAGTATGTGCGAAAAACTCCAAATCCATAGTAAAAAATGCGACGTGTAACGGAACGAAAAGAAACTATGTCCCAGTTGGTGTAATAATTTGGAGTAATAGCGAAGCAGGCACGCCGTGGAACAGCGGGTACCGTTGCGACATAAGGTAGGAGGGAGCGGTGGAAAGGAGGCGAGGACGTTTTGAGAGAACGCAAATTTCTCTCCATGAGCTTGCGACGGCGACGTCGGCGGGTAGGATAAGTAACAAATAATTTTGGGTGGGTAGAAGCGTTGAAACGGCGAGCATCTTGCAGCGCTCTGCTAATTCTCGTCGCTAATCCGGGAAATCCCAAGTCGACGAACGTTAAAGTAGTCATTGCCTAACAAGGTAACGCTTGGCGACGCTCTCGCTAATATGCACGCGCGCTTCCCTTGGCCAAAGTTCAACGGCGTTATATTAAGTTGCGCGTTGTCTACCCCTTACACAATACTCGAGGAGTAGCGGAGGCTAGGTGGTGAGTAGCTGGTGTGTGCAGGGTGCGGCTATGGGTCTATACCGTGTCCCAGGCATCCGTGTACGATGCGCATGTATAGGCGGAGGTAACGGTAAAGGGGTAACACATGCTTAATAATTTACGTCGCGCAAGTGGCCTGGAACTTACGATGAGTTATATCGTGCTTCCACACACTTGCGGGACGATACATTCATTCATACGGGGAAGAGGAATCGCTAAGGTAAAAGCATCCTCCCCCATCCCCCCGGTTGAATTATTGCCGGCAACATTTCTGGGGTTGTGTGCAAGATATGAAGTCGCTTTTTTGCCAACGGGGGATGGGGGAGCCTCCGGGAAATGAACCAACGTGAAATCAAGCCTTTCGCCCTCCGAGTATTACGGCACAAGTTTCGAGGGAAAGTTATCCTACCCTTACGGGACGAGAGCGGGGGGAATATACTATATATATATATATATATGTATATATAAGGACCGGGGGCTGCCCAAGGAGCGAAATTACTGCAACCCTTCAACGGATTTTGTAATCACCGCGACTTCGCAGTGCTTTGTTACAAGTATGTATACCTTTCATCGATGCCTTGGGTCAGACCTGAAACAGAATCCATTACAGGAACGTAGATTCGATGTAATATACTGTTAAAATGACGGGGAAGAAATACAGCGAAAAGCGATGTAGCGGGTGATCACTTTCAGCGTCACACGTCGTTTTAGTATCACACATCAGTATGGCAAAAGCGGATTCATGCATCAGTCCGACTGTCGGAAAATGTTATCACTCATTCCCCTAATCCTCCCTCTCCAATTAGAGTAAACGCGTGGGTTAATTAAAAACGTAATTGCGAGCAATCGGTGTACAATGGTAAAAAATGAAAATCTCTCAGTGTCAATTATTAACACGCGTTTTAATCCAAGTATCGCGCGCGCGCGCATGTGTGTGTGCTTCTCTACCTGTACTTCATACACGTCGTTCAAAATTCCACACGAATGATTTTATCACCACTGAGTGCTAAAATTCAGGGATATTTCAGCGGCTTGGTTACCCTTCGTTTCACACATGTTCGCTTGCTTTTTCCTGCAGTGTGTCAACGATCACCAACTAGCGTCGTTAGACGTGAGTATCAAGTTTCACGAAACGAAGGGTCGCAGAGGTATGGGAATGGGCAATCACGCGGTGTTTAATGACGTGCGCAGGGCTTTAATCTTGGATTCTCAAGGGACAAGCAAGGGTTGGATGGTCGGTCACACCCTTCGTGACAGGGTCAACCGTGACGAGGTCGAGCAGTAATTCCAAGTTCCGAACGATTATTCGTATGGCTGTGCCAGATCGAAGGTTTCAAGTTCCGACGCAGAATCGTAAAATATTAACTTCCGAGGTGGGTTAAATCCTGTTATGAATAATTTATTTAGACATTTTCCCTGGATTCTGAAGCTCATTTAATTTCAGTTTCAGTCAAGCTAGAGTCGGTCGTGTTTACGAAGACGATGAATTGCAGGCTGTCCATAGACTTGGTAATCAAGATAAATGTCTCGATGTTAATTACGGTTGAAAATAAACGTGTCGGAATCGAAACAACACCGAAAATGCTTATGTACAAGAGAGGAAACGGAGAGATAAGGTAAAATGTTCCTAATGGAGCCGAAACGTTATTCATGAGATAATGCCGAACAGAAGTTATTTACGCAAGGATGTCAGTGTCGTATGATCGACGGGAGTGATCCTCGCACGGACTGGTTTTAGAGAGAAAAGAGAGCACAAGAAATTGACGGTAAGCGATTCTACCGGGAAAGTAAAAAGAAGGGAAATTTTTTAGCAAAACACATTCGGAGACGCACCAATGAAAATGAAACAACAGCAATGATCGTAAAAGCCGTAATATCAATAAAACGGAGTGTAGAGATTAATTCCGTTCCACACGGGAAGACAGAGAGA
Organism: Neodiprion lecontei; assembly: GCF_021901455.1. NCBI lineage: Eukaryota > Metazoa > Arthropoda > Insecta > Hymenoptera > Diprionidae > Neodiprion > Neodiprion lecontei. The sequence goes on from NC_060262.1 coordinate 26,071,746, forward strand.
GAAAGAAACGCAGACACACACTCGCACAGGGTTTTAGACTCTTTAAACGTGTTTAACGGCTTTTGGCCGAGCGTCGCGGATCTTATCTACAGACGTCGAAGACTCCGCTTGAGGAACTCGGGGTTACCTTTTCCTTTGTTAGTCGGGGCGTGAGAGACGTCACGTGTGCGTGCGAATCACGAAAGAATTTGTACAACCATATCGACCGGAACCAATCACCTTGCTAACATCAAGATTGCATAATCTATTCGAGGGAATTGCAGTGTCTCAGAAATCAATTGCAAGATAAACCTATTTGTGATTGGAAATAAAAAAAATTAAAGAGAGAGGGAAAATTACACTCACGGCAAGTTTGAGGGATTAGACAACGTTATCTTGGTAGAAGCTGGTTATGCGCATGTTTGATCAGATTAAACACATTATTTCAGTATTGAAATTGGAAAAAAATTTGGTCGTAATGACGAAATTCCAGGGTTAATAGACTAGAATTCGACTAGACGTTATTTTCATACTGCCAAAAAGTTAAGTTGATTTTATAGTGCGCGGAAAACAAAACGTTTAAGTTATATCTCAAGAAAAGTTTTGTAGAATTAAGACGTAACGTATTTTTTGATGGCAGTAATCGATTAATAGCTCTCGTGATTACTCGTGATTTCGTAAATTTTTCTAATCTTTATCCACCCAAGCTTTAACAGGCGATACGAAGCGATTTAGTTGAATCTACAACAGCCTATTCAATATTTTGGTAATACCATGAAAAAAGTATTATTTCATTAAATTGACTAACGACAAATTAAAATCGAGGTTTCGTATTTATAAGTATATTTTATTTAATTACATTTTCTGCGGATTTTGAAACAATTGTTTCATTAACTTTGGTATTTACAACAAGATATTGTGTTCCCAAGAGAAAAGTTTCTGCAAAATGTGTCTTCTAATTAATTTTATCAAAAAAGCAAACGGTTTTCTCTGAGTTTACTTTTCAGCTTCTGTCTAATTAATCAACTGGAATAATTGAACTCGTTTTTGTTTGATGGAATTATCATTGTAAAAATTCGATGACCAATGTCAATACAACAGTCACGTCTTACCTGGAAGCAAAAGGTAATGATACTACCGGTTTTACTGAACTGGCAATATTGATCCACCAAATATTCAGTGAGATCCGCTATTTGAGTCTAACGTCCTAATCGTACGAAAAAATTAAAGTTCAGGCCCTGGATGCAGTGAACGACTCTACCCCGATTAAACCTGGAATTACGAACACTGGAAGTGAATCATAAAAAGAGAAAAAAGGGTTTTACAAAACATTCTATACTATCGTATACCGCATTTCATTAGATTTTGTAGAAGGACACCTCGAAGCTGTGAATTTCGTATAACCTTCGATTCGGCTTATAACTCTATATCTTGCGTCCAGTGCAGCGTTGTCTAGCAATAAAAACGTGAGAGAGAAAATAACGTGCAAGTGAAACAACATTATTAAAGCAAAAGTATATGCGATGTGCTCGCACCCCAAGTTCGCCGTTGCTTTTTCTACCCTTACCTATATCAACGTAGGCTTGCAGGCAGGGAGGCACGAGAAGCTCGTAAGAAGTTGACTGCCGATCGATAGGCATGGAGCCAGACCATATGTTGAAACAAAATTACGGGCTAAATTGCTACATGCCGCGTGTGCATAAGGGGCCGATTAATAATAAACTCTCCAACGTACTACAGCGTCTTTGCACGTAATATCTGCAGGGGTGTGCGTGGCGGTTGCAGTTGCTTGTTGCCGGTCTTACCCTCGAGATTAACCAAGTTTCTGATTCGTAAGGTACGTGTCAGGATATCCGCGGGTTATTCCGTATTCCATGCTACACTGCAATCCTCGCTCGGGGAACTAAATAATTTCTAGGATTCCCCAAAGTTTTTCCATCAATCGACTTATCCTCTCGAAGGATTCTGTATCATCTTGGTCTCTAGACTCAGTTCGGAATTATATATCAAAATTGATTACGGCCGTCGAAACGCCGAGTTAATCTACACGGGCATGTTCCGTTTACACGAAATGTGAATCAGTGTAATTTAAATCTGTAATTAAACCTTGATTCAGTCAAGTAATAACGTTGCGAGGGTCTTTTATAAATTTTCGAATGGTTGTCGAAATTTCAAATCTGCTCTTAAAAATTTGTCACGGTATGGCAAAACTTTGGTCTGATTTTCAGCCTGTCTTTAAATGAACGTTTTACGCTTGCATTTTCGATATCTCTTCTCCAACTTCTCGCTCCTTTTTTCTTGGAGAAAACACAAAGAGGGTGCGTGCGTGTTGTTAATTACAGAACCCCGTAGAACTGTAGGCCACTGAATCGTGTCCCGCAGAACTGTGGAACAAAGTGCTATGTATCATTGCGATTTTACCCCTTAGAACTGTGGGTCATTGGGCCATCCCGTTCTTTCACAAATTCAGGAACTTGGCGTGCCAGACACTTAAAATAAGGTCTTTTTACTTTCAGAACGATACTTTTAATCGGTATCAGGGCCATTCATTCTCAACAATTTATTCAACATTATTTCAAATCAAGATTGTACAAAAGTAGGCATAAAAAATAACAACCGTTGAGTATTTGTTTCCGAGTGTAGGTTACGAATAAAAATCAAATCCATAGAGCAGTATTTTTCAACAGCTTATATACGAGCTAGATTCAAGCTTCGTTTGAAATTTCCGGCATTCGACGTTTGCTACCGACAAAGACTGTTAACGAACGTTGAAAATTGATTTTCGTGCCAACTAAAATTGAATTTGTTAATAGATCAAAAATTTATGTTCGCCCGCTCTCTGCACCCAGATTCGGATGACGCGTCATAAAAGTGGCCAGTATCATATCCGATGATTTTCACTCATCGGCCCGCATTCTCCCGTTGAGTAAGTTGTCGCTATACGCGATGCATTCCGGTTAAATCGGAGCACTCGAAACGACTGTGTTGCGTCAGTGGGCGCAGTGGTCGTGGTGCTGACATCGGATAACACTTGCCCTCCTAAAAGGGCTCCGAACCAACACATAATGATCCCTCATCCGGTAGGTAGCTCTATACGCATCGGGCTGTACGCTACAGGCTTTACCTACTGCTGCATGCAGCCTGGCTGAGTCATCGTGTCGTGTGATACTCGATAGCGTCATACCTACCGCACACATGCGCTCTCCTCCTCGAAGTCCCCGTCATCCCCGCGGACCCTTCTTCGCCATTCGGCACCCCTTACGTTCGGAACTCTCTTCACCCTCTTGCAGCCCGTCTAAGCCCCCCACCGTCGAGGCATGAACGTGAGAGCCCTTCAATCTGCAATGCCACCCCCCCCCCACACCCCCACGCCCCCGCAGCGCAGCGGGGATCCATTCGCGCACTGCGCACGCTACGTCAGAAGTAATTCTTATTGTTAGGGTAGGTATCAAGTTGTTTCCTTTCGGCTACGGGGAACATCTTTTACCTCTTGTTGGTGTTCAATTTTTTGTTTTTTCAACTTGTCCCCCAGAGTGAATTCCGCGGTAATGGGACGGAGGCGCGGTGGCTTGCTTTCCGGGTATTACTCAGGATCGTCCTTCAATCTTACAGTTCGTTGCGAGCTTTAATTTTTTCCTTTGGCATTGAATTACGCCCTCGCAATAGCCGCCGGCTGGCTTTGCGGTCTTTTCTTTGTTTCGAGAATGATTAAACACCGAGAAGGGAACCAACGTATCCCTGTCTCTTTTCCCTCTTGCTTCTAACTCGAAACCTGTTTCAGTTTCTTGTTTTCTTTTTTTTCGCATTCTTTCCTTAAAATTCCTCCCTCTTCACTTTGCCCGCAAGCTAATTGTACCTCGTTTCGCTTGGAATAATTTCACAAATCCGTCGTTCCGACCTGCGTAAATTAAACCGAACCGATTATCAGGCCAATGGGGTAACTTTGCAAATCGATATCTCTCCTCTTCACCCTTCCCATTAATCCGATCCGAGGAGTCGGCTAATGAATCCGTCGCGGACGCTGATCACTCGTGAACCAAATTATAAGCAACCCAAGACTCCCCGGAGGTGGTTTTTCTAGGTGGATACGAGGAGCCGGCGGATGCTGGGATGAAAGAAAGACACCCCGTGCCCTCGTGTTCGGCCCAGCAGGAGTGCCCGTATATTGAGATGGGGCGACGCTGTGACGGGGTCAGGGAGAGGGTGTAATTTCCCGGTGGGCGGCGGCGTCGGGGCGCGTGGTGCGGATCGGGGCGAGGGTTGATCAACCAGTGTCGTCTCGTCCTCGTGATCGTGAACGTGAACGTGAACGTGTGCTGTATTTGTGGTCGTTAGATTAGTTTTTAACTCGCTCCAGCGCCAAGCCAGAGCCACTTTTCTTTGCGTCAACCTTGTCAATTTTAGTTAAAACATTAATAGCAGTCCCACCAAGCTATAAAGCTACGTGACAAACCGTTAACAAAGAACGATCAAGCTTGTAAATAGGATAGCCTGCATCTCGTTTCTCGGCATCACTGTTGAAAATATTCCACTTACTCTAATCGTAATTATTTTTATTCAACGTTGCGTCGCACATTGGTGTTCTTCTTGTAGTGACGTGCATGTTAGGAATACCTGTTTAGGAAATAAAAGCACGTGTTTTGTGGGTCTTGAGCGCAGCAGAAATTTGCACGTTTTGTTGAACGTGAATCAACGGTACTTAGATAATAGTGCGAAGTGCGTTTTACGGTGATGTTCTTTTGTAAGAGATAGTTGAGCGAAAGTTGGAAATAAATAGCGTGCGATCAGTGCCTGGGTATAAATTTCAAGTGGACTTCGCATTGTTTACACCTGCGTAAAACCGACGATTCGGGGAAAAGCCGCGCATCTCAGCAACTGGTGTTCATATCATTGTACCTGAGCGTTGGTTTGTTTTTCAAAGAGAAATATTTATGTTTTGAGACCGTGTTGGATGTGCAATAATTTGTGTTAAGTGAAAAACAGCAGGTTGGCTTAATCACTCGTTTTCAATCAAGGATCGTAGCCTTTTCACGTTGTTGTCGGTGACGCGGTAATATCAGGAAAATTATAAGACTGACAAATACTGTGATAGCTGGAATAATGCAAATCTTATCATAGTGAACGTAACGGATCAATGTGTGAATTCTAGATTTTATTTTTGAGGAGATTTTAAACACGAGCAGAACAGTAAAGTTTCCGAATTTAACTAGTGACGTATATGAATGTGATTTGGAAAAAAGGTGTCCGGCAATCGACTCACGGATAAAAGGACGTGAATTCAGAGCCGGGGTCGTTATCAGACATTTCGTAAATCGGTATTCGAAATATGCTGATTCCCACTTCCGTGTCACCGACCTCGAGTAACGAGGATGGGGTGGTAAAGCTTTTCGTCGGACAAATACCGCGGCATTTGGAAGAGGAAGCTCTGCGTCCCATGTTCGAAGAATTTGGCAAAATCTACGAGTTCACCGTGCTCAAGGATAAGTACACCGGCATGCACAAGGGTGAGTCGAGAAAAATCATTGACGAGAAACTTTCGCTTTTGATACCGAATATCGATCATTCCTCAGCCGCTGCTGCACTGACTAATAAATAGCGAGATAAAAATGGTTCGGAGGGTGAAGAACCGAGCGGAACAAGGGTGGTCGGAGGGGATGATGGGGGGCTGTGGCTGATCGCAGTGGTCCATGGGGGGCGGAAGGGGGTTCGAGGGTGCGCGCGCACCACGTGCGACGAAACCACACCGGCAATACAACGTGGCTGCCTCCCTCGGCCTGATCGGCGGGCTGAGAGATTAGTCAGGATTTATTCTTTTGTCCTCGGTTAAGCTCGTGAAACAATAAATTTAGCCGGCATTCATGTCCGTCGGAGTCGGATGACCCGATACAGAGCCGTTCAGCCATGATCCCCATAGGCCGGCGTTATCCGGTTTCTTCCTTCTTGGCGGACCGCGGAGCGTTGATCGAAAACTGGTTGAAGAAATACGCCGCAGCGACCTTTTCTAATTCGTTGATAATCTAATCGCTAATCCGAATATATTCAGTTCAATTATTCGCGGTTTTATCGCGTCGCGAAATCCCGGGGCTAACGTGAGTCAGTCGATTTTCCGAGAGGCGAAGAAAAATGTTGAACAATCAATTACGAACATGGGGAAAGATCGTGGGCTCGCTAAGATTGAATTAAGTTGATGGATTTATCTCACCTTCGCGATCTTACGATGCTGTCGATAAGTTATGCTTCATTTCCGGCACGTTGACTTGTATGAATGAACTTTTATTGACGCTTGCTTTCGTTTCGAACCAACCCAGCTCGCCTGACTTTGCCGAGATAATCTGTCGGCCTGCAGGGTGGGCGGATGCAGATATTCTACAATAAATATCCGGCCGATAAGCCGCACGATTTTAATGCGGGGTGACCCGCTGCCTGCCTGATTTTTATTCTGCAGATCCGAAATATTTATTACTAACAAGTCTCCGTTACTCGTTTTCCTGTGTGTGAGTCGAGTTACGTATGTGCATTAATTTAACCTCCGGAAATAGTAAAATATTCAATGAGCAAAATGTAAGCTGCTACTCATTATAGTTTGACGTTATTAATGAACGACGAAGAAAAAAACAAACGGCAATATTGGCGCTCCATTTTTGCAGGTTGGCTACGGAAAATCCGAGGCCAATTTTCAATCCTGCGTTTGTTATTTTCGTACACTTTTACTCAGTATTGATGAATCGTGTTTTTTGACGATGTTCGAATCAATTAAAGGGTATAATTACGAGGTCGCATGAATAAAATGTTGTTAATAGAAGGGCGGCATAACGAAGCTGAATACTCGTTTCGTCGGGACACTTTAAGATTGCTTAAAATTCCGATTCGTTTTGTAATGTAGATCATCCAACGTGGCTCGCGTTTTAGGACAACTTCATAAATCGTGAAGACGATGATCCTGCTAATGAGTTTTTATGAATATTAATACATCGCGAAAGTAAAGGATCGGCTCAAATTTCTCACGCATAATATGTATTCGGATATTCGAGAATTAATGTCGCGGTACAGACTAACTTTTGTCGCTTGAAATATGCGACGGTGGTACAAGGTATAAAGAACAGGCAAAGCGGGATCGGCGGGGCAGGGGGAGACAGAGAAAGAGAGAGAGAGAGAGAGAGAGAGAGAGAGAGAGAGAGAGAGAGAGAGAGAGAGAGAGAGAGAGAGAAAGAGAGACGTGGAGGAGTTACTACTAGCACAGAAATCTCGTAGTTTCGAAACAGCTCTTCAATTTTAATGAGACACGGTCTATTCCGCAACTCCGTCTTCCCGTCACAGCCTTTGTGTAATTATATTTTGACTCGACGCGCTGCCTCCGCATCTGCACTTGTACATTATATAATCTACGATCTGAAATCTTCAATCTGGACTTGTACATGCATAGAGACACAACAGGGTAGGTATATCGCACACGTACATGCCGCGTTTATACTTATACGCGACTATAACCCACCCCTCCATCTTTGTCTCTTTATCTCGCCCCGGTTCTCTATATCTACGATGGCGGATGCTTGTTGCGAATGCTAATACCTCCATCCCCCCCTCCCCCCCCCCCCACCCGCCACCCCCCTGGCTTTCCAGCACCCCTTGCAGAAGCGCCGAACGCTCCGGGTAACTCGGCTCCCATCCCAACGGTTCTTGCAGATTGAGTTACAATCCAACACAAATAGAAAACTACCTCAACCTTCTTACTTTGCATTTACATTATTTCAATTTCACCCCATTGACCCCTCCCTCTCCCACCCCCACCCCACCATCGCCCTTACCTTCTACCCGACAATAATTACCAAGTACCGTTGGTTCGCGTGCTTTCACCCAAGTGGCAGACGGGCTTGAGGTACGGAAAACGGTTCGGGGTACGCGGCTCGCCTTGAATAAAAGCGGCGAAACTCGGTCATTACCATTGCATTGCCTCGGAGGTGATAAGTGTCTAATAAGGCGGGCTGTGCAGACACTCGCGGATTTTATCGCGGGCATGAGATTCGCTGATTTCATTCTATACCTGTTCCTTTCAATAATGAAAGTATCGGGACGGGGTCGTCGAGACGAGTTTACCAGGGTATTTTTCATCCCGACTTCTTTCGTGTCTCTTATTTCTTCTTGTTCTTCCTCTCTAATTGCGTTTTTCCGTTCCACGCGACCCCGCGGGTTCGATTATAAGCTCGTGATACTTTTAACGTCACACTCTATAATACCGCTGTTTTGTTATACCGGTTAAAAGAGTGAAGGATCGCGTTTGTTCCTTCAGGCAGGCAGGCTATTCGAGTTCACGCGAGAAAGAGAACGTTTGCCGCGCATGTTTAGATTCTGCTTTCAGGAAACGATTACTTGTTGCACTCAAATCCGCGTACATGCCACACGTTACCGCGAACCGCACTCTCCATTAATTATGTCTGTTATCTCGGTCACGATCCACCGTCTTCTAGCCGTTATCGCGTTTAACGCAACGAATCGGTCAGATTTTGTTTTCAATGGGTAAAAGTGTGGAACTTACGTGAATCGAGAATTTGGCGCACAATTGCAGCCTTTACTCGATTTCTTTCTGCAAATCTGTCAGGTCTCAAACCACTATTCAAACAGTTTCAACTTTGACATGATCCAAAGGGATTGAAAACAAAGGATGGGTGATGATTTTTTTTAAATTTCTGAATGGTTTTCGACTAAGTAGAAAGTTTTTTATGCTCTAGATTGTTTCGTCGTTCCTCAACAAATCTAGATTAGAATCCTGGGAGTTTTTCTTAGCGGTGTTCGGCCGGCAGTTGGCTCCAAAATATCCTCCCGACAAGCGGCGAGATAATAACATCTCCCTGCAACACGTTCGTATACGCCGGCTGAATGTCCGTCGGTCGTTTTGCCGAGCATCTTCCACGGAGGATCAATCTATCAAAAACGCCTGGTTGCCGAGTGGCCCATTTTTCAGTTCGTCGCAAAATAAGGGAGGAACTCGCTCGACTCGGCGTAACCGTAGCTTCCGTTTTTTTTCCCTCATCGTTTTTCTCCGTTTCTTCCTTAGTTTTTTCCCTTTCCTTTTTTTTTCCACTTTTCAGTCGTAAAAAATGGCGGCTGGTGGATCCGTCACGTTCGTATACCTGTAGCGATGGGTTCGTAGCTTTTGCTGTAATTTGGCGCAGCTATGTGCCGGCTAAAGGAGGTAGGTATACCGCTCCTAATGGCAGTCGTTGAGTGCTCGTACATTGTCCGCGACAAAGTCTGCGTTTTTATTAATATAACGCTATATTGTCCCGGTAACCGTTACTTTTTTCTATCCTGTTTTCTTCGATATTTTCATCAACAATTGTTTCGTGACCAAATGCAATCACTCCACGCTACGCGTCGCGCTAGTGAATTCTATCTTGTACATCAGCAATGTTTCGCTTAAGCGTAACGCGATTCCGTAACGCAGCGGCAGCTGATTACCCGGCATTAGGAAGGAAATAATTTGTCCTCTTGTCATTACTCGGCTCATTTCCCCATTTTTTTCAGCATTCAATTTATGGTGCAAACACGTTGTGGCTCTGAGCGCATATTCTTGTCCATTTTGTTACACGTACAGGCAGTACACTTACTTCGAAATACACGCATGACCTCCGCTCCGGCAGCGGGTTATGTCCCATTCGCGTGAATTGTTGCACGTACTACTCGCGTCATAATTTACCATATAAACGCCATACGCCCTATACCGGCCACGTTCCTACTCGCCCTCACCAGCTCCCTAGAATAACTCGGATGAAAATTTAATTAAACATGAAAATACAGTGACTAGTTGTACGCAAGCTATCGTTGCAGAACTCGCTCGTGATCGCTTCACTGTTACAGACTGCAGGAGAGCTCGTTGAAAGTATAAAGCAAAAATTACTCTAATGCTATTAAACTACGTTGCCATCATGCGTTGGTGCCCCACTGCAGTAACAACCACCAGCCGATGAAACGCAACGCCGTAATTCGTTTTCAAAAGTTTTCTAGATAATAAATTCACCGCATCGAAGCTGTTTTGTTCGAATCGCGAGTCCACGCTTTGTTCAAGAATTGGTTGAACGAGCAATTGTTCCGACATCACAGACCCAATGAAGTGGTAGAAACACTTCGTTTTGCGAACAGCGTATTATATCTGCTGCGGGACCGCGCGATATATTCAAAGCCGAGGACCCAGTCTCTGCAGCAACGGTAACTCTGCTGCGGTATGCATGGGAAAAATATATTTTCCGTCGAGATGAAAACGGAAGAAAAGAAGCCGAGCATGAGGCAGAAGTATACACGTAGCGGAAGTCACTTGGGAAATATGATAGAAACGAAGAGCTTTGTTTCAGCGTTGAAGAGACCAGAAAATGCTATGGGAAAACGGTATCGTTCTCATTATGCTGTGCTTGAAATAGATTTTCCTCGGGCTGCTTCTAGTACCTGAAGCGGAGCTATCCCATGTTCCAAGTCCGTCGCACTGATATTCCCCCCGCAGAGTTTCCGCGATTCTTTGCGTCCGTACAGCAAAAGGAGTCGCCTCTGAACGCTGACTTTACCTGCACGGCGGTTAGTTCGTTATCCTGGATATTGGATATTAAGGATATTAACCGGCGTCCGGTTGCTGCCTGCAAAATCGCTCGGTATCTGGCGCACGGAATACGTTAGCATGTTCACCCCTTTCCTCACCCTCGTCCTCGACGCTTCATCGTCGTCCCGGCGGCGTTCCGTTTCGTCGATGGAGGAAGGCTCGTTCTACGGCCTAATGTCTTAATCTACCGAGTGATAAGAGAGAGTTTTACCGAGGGTTGAGCCGAGTCGTTTGCCTCGGACACAGGGACCGTTATTAACTATTAATATGCGCGGGTTTTTTCACCTCGTAAGACTAACTCACAAGTGTTTGCGCACCATTCGGTCGAAGCGAGTCACTGCAGTTAGAGATAACGGATATTGGGACGATTAGGCGAAGTAATTAAAACTGCTATGCGGATTATGTGGACGTTTCTAAGGCATTCTTAGTTGGTACAATGCTCTTCGAGCGGCTGTGTGTAGAACTTGCTACGCTCATCAACGGGCTGCAGGTCGGTCGAGCAATTTCTACAACGGCGATATTAATTATCATAATAATGGTAGAGTAGAATTCTCTTCGCGGATTCATTCAACGATGAATAGCCCGTGAACTCAGGTCGATTCAAATAACTTTTCGCTTCTTTTTACCCTAATTTTTTTCCTTTACTCGCTCTTTCCCTTTCAAAACTGTCGTTTTAAATGGCTACTCTTGTAATAATTTTATTGCGCACATTTCGCCGAGCCTCTGTTGGGTGATAATTTCTTGATGGTTTCATAGCCTTACCCGGTGATTTCTTCTCTTTTTCCATTGTAACTAGAACTTCAATTTTCTTTCTTTTATTCTGGCTCAGAAATTTTCTGCGAACATTCAGGCGCTGATCAAAAGACTTGAGAGTGTTGGGTTCGCCGGAATTAATCAAGGGTGCAGATTCGAGTATTTTGTTTCTTCTACGACATCTCTTTTGGAAAATGTGCTAACAATCTCGGAATCGTTAAAACAGAATCAAACAGTTGTTAGGTATTATGCAACGTTTACGGCTAACAAACTTTAGGCGAAAGAGACATAAAAGATGCGTGAAGAGATATCAGGGCATATTTTCCCGGGTTTGGAAAAACAAATTTTCGACAAGGCTCGTTGGAAAAAAGGTTAAGCTGTGTAATCGATCATAAAAAAAATACAAAATTTGCGACGTAACGTAAGCGATTTTTGAGCAATTTTTATCACCCATGTTTACTGTTCGTTGAATTTTTCATGACATAATAGGGGGCCATTTAATCATACTGAATAATGGCTGAGAATGCCTCTGAGAATTCTTAACACGTGAGATGGTCCATAAACCGTTCTGCCAATTAAGTATACGATCTTCGAGAGGTTGAAGTTCAGCGTAGTCAGGTGGAAGGAGTGTCTAAGCCCATGCATAATACAGGCGTACGTGTCAGAGTGAACCTGTCTACGTAACTCGGATCGCTTTGGCCAGGTCAGGAAGTTCGAGGGTTTCAAGAGGTTCAGAAGCGGTATCGCCGATAAGGCCCTGCTAGATTATCATCGTTAACGAGTATGGAAATTGACGGGTCTATTTATTCATGGCACAGGTAGCCGCCGCGAGTAGGCTATGAAGACATCGGCCCGGCTCAGGTGCGATTTGTGAATGAATTAAAGGAAATTGCACCGATGAGGTAATCGCAGATTGTCAGGAAGGGCGGCAGTGTCACGGAGAGTCTCTGCAAATCACTAAAACGTCGTGACTCGATGGGTCGTGGATGAGCTTTCGGCTGCTGCTGCTGATGATGCTGGTCTGCCATCCTCGCGACACACTAACAAATGGCTGGGTCCTATATCGGCGTGGCGAAATCACCGGTTGCACGATTGAACGCTCGGCGTTAGGCTGACGTTAACAATTGACAGCTCGACGCGATCGATCAGCCCCTTTCACCCCCAGGAGACGTCGTATGTCCGGATGACGTAAGCGAGCGCGAAGACTGGAATGCATGACCGCGGCACGATACGGTGAGCGGAATCGATGATCCGATTCGCTGACGAAAAAGTCACGGTGATACTTTTATGCCCAAGTCGTTCCCCGTCTGTTATAGCTGAATTGGGTTCGAGGGGGTCCCACGATTTTCAAGTTAGCGATTGAGAGCGGCAGTAGGACCGGGCGAACGACACAAACACCTCCTTTCACCGACGCGAAGGGCGGAGGTGAAGGTGCGGGGGTGGCGGCGTCGGCTGCGGGGGCGGAGGTGGGGGTGGGGGTGGGGCTGGGGAGTCGTTCTCGCTTGGGAATGAGAGGATGCACGAGAGACTGCTCCAGACCGTGGAGGAGAGTGGCGAGGGGGAGACGCGGGGGAGGTGCTGCCTTGGGGTTCATTATTCAGGGCTATTGATTTCCATCCGACTCCTACCACGCCACTAGCACCGGCACCAGCAACCGGAGAGAGATTGACGGCGGCGAGGTCTCTCCCCGCTTCCTCTCTTCTTCCCCTTTTCGTCATCCACCGCATCAACCCGCATACCACTGGACCCCGGGGTACGCGCACTTATCCGGGGCATGCATGCACCTACCCGTGTTTACAACCACGCGATTTCAGGCCGTGGTCGTCGCACCCATCCGCACATTCCATCCCTCCGATCGGGGGGAGCTGGAGGAAATGCAGCCGAGGTCGAAGAGGATTTCTCGACGCAAGAAAAGCCTCGGGGATGAAGATTAGCCGGCTCTGAGGGGGCGAAGATTTGACCGTGGAAAACACGCTTCACCTTGCTTCGGCTCGATAATTCCAAACGAGCCGAAATGCGCCACACGACGCGTTGTTCGACGGGACGAAATTCAATTTCGTCAGGGAAACGACGGGAGGGAAAAAGGCAAAGGGAGAGGGATGAGGGGTCCGAAAGGGACGATGGAAGTCTCGAGTCGAGGAAGACGGAGGCCGCGGCTGACAAATTCGCAACTTTGGAATACCCGCACTGTCAAATAAATGCGGTTTTCACTTCGACAACTGCAATTCGGCGTCAGTATAACACTATCTGATGTTGAATTTCGGTATCGACTACTAAACTTAGTCTGTCGTCGTCTGATTTTGGTCAATTTTGATAGGACACGCGTTGATACGTACACTGCACCCCGAGATTCGAAGAGCGTGGGTCCATCCGATCCGGTTCAACAGCAGAAAAGGACAAGGGTGTCTGCGAATAAAAGGGATTTTCTGGACTCGGCATGTGCCGGTAAGAGGAAAGGGCCCTTCATCCAAGGTGTTGTACGCAGACCGTGAATACGGGAGTGTAAGTACTATCCTAGGTCTGTAGGTACCGCGCGCGGACGACGGTTCAGCGGTTCGTTGGTTCCGAGGGCGCGTATCGAAGTGAGGACGATAAGCGCCGGCGCGAACAGCCGCGTGGTGGGCTCGTGACGTCAGCTATCCTCAGTGTGCGGAGAACGACCGCAGTGTTCACCAATCTCCGTGTCGTCCGACCTTGCAGTTGTTCTTAGGCGTTCTCGGGTGTTTTTCGAACCTGGGGGAGTTCGCCCTTCCGGTAAATAACTATCCCAATCAACGGCCAATCGGCGTGTGAGCAAGACTGACGGAGGAATTGAGAGGATCAAATTCGAGTATAATCAACCGCAGCTGTAGGGGGTGATTGTGTTTTAGCGAGAACGAGAAACTTCACCAGTGAGAAGCCACGCGGTCGACAGACCTGAATCGGTTTCGGACTCGCACCGACCCTTGATACCAAGGTTATCGTTATAAGTGGCCGAGCGACGATATCACCAAGAAGCGAGGACAATTTTTTCTCACGGTACCTCTCTGATCTCTGTTCGGAGGATCGACGCTGAATACCTGCAAAAGCGAAAGCTCAGACTGCGAGAAGCATACCGATTGAGTTGTACCGGTTTCGTTGACGCACAATGGAGAGATTAACGCCAGGTATCAAGTTGACAGCGGAATTGTTAGTGTGTAAAAAGTATAAGTTGTAGTTGCCTTAAAAAAATAACAAAATTGAAAAGCAAACACCGTATACACAGTTAGCATTAAATAGCAGCAGTACGAAACTTTTCTTCTAAAAAAAATCTCGACGGGTTCAATTTTGTACGAAAATAATTATTCGAGTATAACGGTGTACGACGTGAGCGAGGAGTTGTTAAACGTTAATAATTTCTTATCTTCGAAGTTGTAAACGACGGGTGATGGTTGTCGAAAGTTGGTTTAAATTTGGTAATAAGAAATTTTGAAATAAAGTGGTAACCTTACGTGTAATTAATAACGTGATACCTGCGTGCCAAGTAATTAGGATTATAAATTATACGAGCGTCGACACAGACGCCTAACTGTAAAGAAACAAAAAAAATATGAGAATAGTAGAGTCTCGACGACGACCCAATAATATCGTCAGAAAGTGAGAGTGAGATTAGCGTCCGTCCACCGATAGAGCTCCAAAGGAATTCTTCGAGGGTTCGAAAGATCCGCAGACACGCGGACTAACTCAGGCAGCGTGGAGCGCTCAGGGAGTGCGTGGCCGCGCGCCGCGGAACTTTGCTTCTATCAGCCAGGTTTGCCCCTACCTTTCATCATCTACCGTTTACCATTACCATCGACCATTAACGATCCCATGCCCGACCTTCGGCGCTGCCTGCCTCAAATTATATTTCGAGCCAGTCGATGGTATAGCTAGAGTCCCAGAGGATGTTGCTTGGTACGGTTAAATTGGGCTGGTGCGATGAACGGATACGAAACTTACACCGGCCTAAACTTCTTCCAAATATCTTCACTCCTGAATAATTCCGTTTTCATTTGCGGTTCGCGGCGAGTGCGGAGTTTCCCCGGATCGACCATGTACCTTGCTGCCACGTTACTTTCAAATATGTGGGTTACAAGTGCCAAGGTGAAAGTGTTCGCCGAGAGCTGCGTGAGCCACCCTCACTCCTCCCTCCCTCCGACACTTTAAAGCTTACTTACAAATCGCACTGCGTATATTATACGTGCGTGTATACACTCTGGTTTGTTAGTAGATTTCCGCGCGTACCCACAGGCGTCCGCTTTTTGCACCGAAGCGTTGCCACCAATTTCATTCAGGTTGGTTTTCAGCCCGCGCGCAGATCTTCCATCGTCACGCACACGTCGTTCGAGACGAGGGCCTCGCGAGGAAACTTTACGTATACGTAGTTTCACGTCGTTCCATCTAAATGCTCGGCGAGGTCGAAGTTTCGTGATTGCCAGAGGGGACGAGTTTTTACGGGAATTGAAACGCTTAAGGTCCTGCGGCATTCGACCGAGAGAAGGAGGATCGCCGCTCCGCGCCAGAACGAGGGTGCCGGAGGATCATTCTCCGGAGTGACTCGAGGTTTGCTTTTGGCAGACCTTCTAAGAGTTGTGTTTCTCCGTATTTGTAATCGAAGCAGGGAGCAGCCTGACCCGAATCCTCAAGCACGTTGTCGGCCCGACACGGCACGTATAGTGACCGCCCCACCGACGCAACGCCAGGCGGTGCCAGGACCATCCCCGAGTTTTCGTCCTTTCCATCCTTTCATTCACCCTCGATTGACGCGTCGCACCGTTGTTCTTTCGGCATTGTACCTTTCCTAAGCTCCTCATCGACCAGCTTGCGGTGATAATTCCTACCGCGGAAAATCGGAAGACAAAAGGAACGGAAGCTTGATAAGTCGTTACAGTCCTTACAACGACCTGCGAGCTGGTCGATCACGCGCATACGCATCGTGGTTATGTATGGCAAAACGATTAGCGGACGGTTGAATTGGCTTGAAAGAAATTTATGCCAAAAGTTGGATAGCGAAGATCGTACCGTTCGATATCGGCCGCACGCTGATTCCGGACCGTCGGACCGGGGGAGGCGGCCGCTCGACTCACCGGGGAATAAAACCTGATTTAGGACTGCGGTCCTGGAATTCTCCGGGGGACCGGCCACTGCACACTCTCGTTTGCCGTCGTGGCGTCCGAGCCAAGCCATCCTCTTCCTCCCACTGTCCAGGTCCCCCGACGCCAACAAGTGCGACTCTTTACCAACAGCGTGTTGGAAATGCGAGTAGAATACTAATGCCAAAGGCGGCATGACACCGATGCTTGTGGCCGACGGTTAACCGTGTTCCTATTTGTTTTCGGTACCAGCAATCGTCCCGCTAACGCAACCCTTACATGTCGTCGGAAAACTTCTTTGGGCCACCGTTGCGTAATTGAATTATTCTTTTTTCTTTCTCTGAAAAGTACCGCACGTCTCGTATTAAAGCGATGTGTCTACGGTGGAATGACAGATATGACTTTTGCTATCAACTTTCATATGCTTTTTACGAGTTACGTTGAAAGATTTTTCTTTTCGACGAACTTGAACATTACGAATTTATAATGCGTGTAATGTAACAAATATTCTTTAGCCACGATTCTGACAGACTTTCGAAATGGTGAAATTTTAACGAAGTAGATCTTTCTTTGACGCGTCGCGTATTTCCAACAAGTGCCCAAGATCTGCTGGCTCCGTTGCCGTTGACACTATCTCAAACATTGCGCGATGAAATGTATGCAACGATTTGCTATCGCCACGCCCATAAACGTAGATCATGGCCAACAATGGTCCACCGGTAAGCGTATTGAGATTTTATACTTCAATTGCTGACTAGCTGCTCGCGGAAAAGCGTTACTCAAACAGCAACAGTCACGGAGCTGGAAGCATGGAAGTAGACAAAAAATAAAAAGCGTCGAAGAGGGACGCGCAGATATACACGGATACGTGAAGTCCTGTGCTTGGCATCGAGTCGTGGTCCACTTATCATGCATATACCAGTTTTGTACTTGATACGAAACCACTGCATCCCAGATGGAACGGTACGGATATTCGTGAAGAGAACGAGCACGAGGAGAGTGCTTGTGCACATCTACAGAATACGTAGATGCGTATACAACAAAGGGAAGAGGAGAGGCTGGGAAGTGATGACAATGGAAAATAAACGTAGCGATGATGCCACGAGTTTGAAACAATTAACATAACAAAGCGAGGGGTTGAGGAAGTAAGAGAAAGCGAAGTACAGTGGGAAGCTGCACGCGATACGGGGAAGGGAAGGGACGCCGGCAGCCAAGAGAACGATGAAGGGTACGTCGCTGAGAGAACGAGAGATGCGGATAACGGGGTTGGATTAGAGGGAGAAGCCCGCTCCTCGAGAGATCTTGGCATCGCTTCTACGTTGCAACGGCCTATTCTTCCGACTTGCGGGATTTCTAAACATTTTGTCTCGCTACGTCATAAGTCATACAGAAAAATCATAAAATCGTCGAAAGTTTCGACGGTACATACATATGCGACAAATCGCCATTCCATTGCTTGCTTTACCCCACCCCGATCCCTTCCCTCATCCCGCTTCGCATCCCGCCTCGTTACCCTTTCCACCCTTTTCACTTGCGCTGCCTTTTTTAATCTCCGGACCGCCCGAGGGCGAGCTTCAACTACCGCAAGTACCTGTACCTACTGCAGAAATTTTCCAAAAATACTTCCACTCAGCGTTCAAACGGTCTCTGTAAGAGGATCGCATTCATTCGTAAATAGACAGTTTCCGCGGTTTTATCTCCGGGTGAAATTACGTTCTTTCCGATCGACTGAGCCGATCGAGTTCACCGAGAATACGTAAAGGAGAGAAAGATAGGGTCAAAGATAATGGATCGTCGTATTTCGGGGTAATTTATACACCGTCCAACATTGGCCTATCATTAGTAAAATTCGGACACGGGCAAAGGGCAAAAAGTCTAAATTAAAGGTTGAAAATGTCGAGGGTAAGAAATTTTTCGTAGGGGTAGGTTTTGAGCGCCCTTTCCGCGCACGGTCAAAGGTAACGATTACGGTGCAGGAATTAACGCGCCCCGGGAGTACGTGAAGAGTGATGAGGTACCGAGTTTCTGCGTAATTTCCGTTGCCAAGGCTGCACTGCACTCCGCGCGTAACGTGATTTGCGTCGTGACGCAAGGCTCTGCGCTACCGAAACAGGATTTGATTGGCGGCAGACGAATGCGCTCGTTTGAAACGGGTTTTCAAAGACATTAGGACGATACAGCGATTTGTCGGGATTAATTGTCTCGATCGCAATGCGTAGAAACGGAGCAACCGTGTTTAATGGACATTTTCACGTTATGACAACAGTTTTCACGCAGTGAATTATGAAACGAGAGAAAAGTTTGAAAAATATGGAATGCGCAATTGAGGCTATAACTTTTTTTTTTTCCTTGCTTGTATAGTTAGAATTGGAGATTGCTCTTTCAAACTTCGTGCAGAGGTACAGGAAATATATTTCTTTTTAGCGGTAACTGCCATGAAGTTCGATGCACATCTTTTCTCTAGTTCAAGCAGAAAACTTTGTTGCCAGTACTTTCGATGTACCTTAATATTTTCTAGTCTATTGGAGACATTTCTCACAACGGTGGTATTACGTTTTTAAAATCAAGCAGGAAACTCCCCCGATTCAAGTGCTCAATCCACGTTCAAATCTCAGCCCGCGGTTTCGAAGCTACGTAGGTGCGCGCGATATACGCATTGAATAAAGTAGCCAATTTGTGTGCGCTGCACCGTGAAAGTATTTTCCTACCACGTTTGCTTTTTAAACTTTTACAATACATCACTTGGCTTGAAACTCGGGGCTATATTCAACTCTATCCATTTATGAACGCGTCAAATTGTTTATCCACTCGTTTATTCATCCACTGTTCTTTTACCGGGTACAAAAATCCCGTAATGAATGAACGGGAGTTTGCCTTTTAATCGTTACCACGTATTCAAAATAAAATGTACGTATCGTGTTAGTTGCGGTAGAACGGTATCTCATTGCGTAATCTAATATCTTCCGTCCATCGGATACGACATTTATTTGTCTCATGAGATGTAGAAATCGAACTATGATCATTGCGATATATCGTGCCGAGTGGTTAATTACTGTACAAGAACTCTGGACAAGCTGTGCTTATACCAGTGACTATGCGATCAATAATTCCTTGAAATTTCAACTAATTGCGAAGGTCGCTTCTCTGGCTGATTCGCAGACTGTGAGAGACGTCACGTTTTCTTTTAACCCTAAGTTGAGACTTACAGTTTTTTTTATATTCTCGATGTCTTATCTGGTTCATTTGTTGAAAATTTAAAAAACTCCTTCGGCGAGATACGTACTTGAGATAAACTATTTACACACTACTTCTTTCTATCTTTCGTTCACGTATATACGAATATAGTAATAACGTGATAGAGGAGGGTGAAAAATCAATCGGGCCATGAATACCTTATCGAGGCACCGTCTGAATTTTTTAGAAACAGCCATCTTTCGGGATAAGACGAACCGCGGGTGTTGTATCTTTTTGAAAACTGTTTCTACAGTTTTCAGATTTTTGCTGCTTCATTTATGTGTGTCGTTATACAGTAGCTGATGACCTCAGATTATCAAGAATATCTTCCGTTGTCGAGAAAAAGCAGAGATAAAGCTTCGTGGTGAAGGTATCAGTCACACGACCGAAAAAATGGTGGGTAAATAATTGCAGCTTGCATTCCGAGTTGGAGGTTCAAAGTTGGCTGGAGCTTGCGTGTTCCGGCAGCCACTTTCATTGCCAACACGCCGCAAAAATTAACAGTTAAACAATGGAATCCCGTTATATAGCCATTACTCGCAAGCCGAGGTAGAAATAATTAGGAAGTGAGGCCCTGCGCCTCACTTTTTCAACCCCTTCACCCCCCACTTCACCCTTGCCCTCGTCCCAGACCCAGTGAACATGAAAGGAACGGTTGTGCTTTCCCAGCACTCCATATACTCATACTTCCTCACACTTTGCGCATGGTAACACGGAGGAAGGCTTTCCACTGTTACGGCCAGCCTCTGCTAGTTGCTAGATGCTGCTAGTTTCGCGCTGGTTCTACCAGTGGATACATACACTGTCAGAGACTGACTCTTTATGGTCTTCTAATTAGAACCACTTTGTCGAGTGAGGACAGTAAAGCGGGAGAGGATAGGAAAGGTTAGAGAAGAACTGTTTCAAAAAGTTTTTTAACTCGTTTGTACGGGTATATTCACTTAGACCCGTCAAACACTCGTGAAACGGAACCAACTGCAGGAGTCTCTATGTTCATTGTTTCATTTGAAACCATACTAAATCATCTTGTGTTCGGTATTGTGGCTGTATTTTCAGTTTTGAATTCGCGAATGTGGGTTTGATAGCGTGATAAGTAGTTTTTTGCGACTCGTAGAGTTTCAACGAACTATTTCCTAATGCATCACTTCGCAGTTGGTATTAATGTTAAGTGAAATCTGGTTACGGGTGTTAGGACTGGTAAGAGATTTGTGCACAGTAACTTTTCACCGTTTCAACAGAAAAAAATCCTCTCTATACTGATTAGAAATGAATTTGCTCCACTGAAAATATCATTTATCGTAAGCACCACGGCCAGCTATGGAAACCATAGTTTTATCGGTGTTTGAGTACACGTCCCGTGCAAGGAGAGAAGGTGGGGTGAAAATCAATAATCACCACTGACAGTTGACAGATGTGCCCATTAGTATCCACCGTCGCGATACGAGGACCAAATTTTTGTTTGGCTTAACTCGAAATAATACGCGGACAGCTTGGTCCTCGTGTTTGGCTAATCAGCGGCTGATTACACGTGTACCATGCCACTATGATGGCGGGGCGGAAAGGGTAGCAGACGATGCGTAGGGACCAGGGGGGGACGATGATAAAGCCCATGGATCGCCGAGCCAGAATACCAGGGTGGCCTCATGGCCACAGCCTGCCTAGCGTCCCTAATCCGGTGGTCGGTGGTGGCTAGCCAGCCACTCTTCAGCTATTCAAAATCAATAGATAATTCAGCCGGCCTTCGTATATTTATAGACTGCACTCGTGAAACATTTCGAGCAAGCAGTTAAGCCGTGCTTGAGACGTTCGTCGCAGGATCGTACTTCGAAGTGTTTCTAAGTAGGCCCTTCATGATCAGAGGCTGAAGAGTTTGATAACGGCGACCTTCGACTTGGTTACTTCATCCGCGCTGTCAATTTAAGGTAGAATGAATTTAGAACGAGGTATTTTCTCCTCGCGCCCTGGGGAGCTTTGCTAATCCAGCTGCGAACTCCCACCGAATGGCGCAAGCACCCGTTCACAGATCCTCGGGAAATACAATTATGACTCTGTATATGCTTTAACGTAGGAACTTGGATCCTTTTGTGAATACGGGTATATGTTCAGGCAGTTCGTTGATTCTGTAACAAACGTAAGCCTGCTCCTTTGTACGCATTTCATCAAGTTGTTCTAGGTTCAACCAATCTCTTGTGGTTCACCGACGATAATATCCTCCTCATCAGCAGCTTCCTCATCATCAAATAGACATTTCAACTTTTTCATTACCTATCGAAGAGTTTCATAACTGCAATTGATATGTCGGGCCAGTTCAATACTGTTCGAAGATTAATAATGAATGACGATTTTCCTCGTCACGATTTCCGGGGCTCCAACATTGTGTGCTTGAAGTTAAAGCCGTATCAGCAAGGCTATCACTTCAGATTCTTTGTGGGGATCCTATCCGGAAGTAACTGAAGGTGAGATTATTATATCAACTTATCTGAAGTTGACTCTCTAATTTCAGTCGGACCGAAATTTTTAGTTAACTCAGACTTCTCTATTCAATTATGACATCAATTTGCAATCTCTTGCCACGACATGTCTTATAAAATATGGCAGTAAATGTGCGATGTTACATCCAATTACTTTCACGTCTTTCCTCTAGTATTTTATGACAAAATGTGTACATACCGTCGATGGTACAGGCTCATGAGGAGGGTAAATGAAAACTCGTTTTACGAAAACTATCAAAAATTATACCGCTGAGAAACCGGCTCCTTGGTAAGCATAAAAGAGGCGCTGCGCGCAAGCTTTGCATTTCTCGGTCAACACCCTTGGTGTAAATTACATGCTGTTGAGCATACAAAACCAATAGAGGGGGCTTTTTTTTAGTGCAGTAATAAAAATGAATTCACCAGCATTTCACACGGCCAAAAAGCATTAATTTGTAATTCCAACTTTTTTTTTTTAAATCTGCTCGTGGCGTTTGGTCGGGTTGACGAAGAAAGACCGGTAATGACCGTTGCGTGTAGTAATAACACCGCTGATGTTGGTCTGCGTCGGCACAAGACTGAAGAGAGTCAACGGCCTGCGCAATCCAGCGGCGACTGACCAGGGATCGATGGTCAGTCCAAAACTCCGCAGCCTTGTGCCATCAGCACTTATCTTCAACGACAACGACTATCGTCGCGATATGGCTGAGATAGAGGTTTTACGTATACCTCAGTATTTTGATAGCATGTCGTAAAATTGTTGGGTCATCTGCGCGACCTGAGAACTAGGGAATAGAGGGAGAAAAATCTCCGACAGCGATCCGGTAATATTTATTGAATCGAGCCGAAGGATGAGTCCAGATTTTCTGTTTATATTTTTTGCCAATGCAGTTCAAATTGCAGTTGAAGAATTCGTGAAAGTTACTCAAGGTGAATTTCAAATTCAGAATATATCAGCCGCAGCTATCGTTTAGTAACGCTTCGATGTCATTGGAAGTGTTCTATGGTTTCGAAATATACGAAAACTCCCCTCGGCCACTTTTTCTCTTCCAAGATTTATGCGTAACAAAATATTCCGTATATTGTTCGCGAGACGTGGCAAGAAGTTTCAGATTCAGCAACGTAAGGAGCAGCTGGCATATAGGGACGAAAAGAGAAAAAGGGAGAAAAAATACACATAAATAACAACAAAACATAAATAAAAATAAATGTGGGTTGTATAAAAGTTAACCGCCTCTTTTCACATCACGTGTGTAACATTGTATACGTTATACATACATTCTCCTAGTGTTCTATTGATTTTGAAACAACGTTGAAGGAGGGTATTTCTCAAATCAGACAGCCTAACATCGCATTGGACGGATAAGAAAACCACCCTCAATCAACTTTGAATAAAAATTTTCATGCGTTCCATTTTTACCTTTTGAGATATGGAACACTAAAAAGTAAACGATTATCCTCTAGCTTTTGTGACACACACATTTCCAAATAAGTGACTGACAGACATTGTTTGCATTGGAAGGATCGCAACGGTGGCTGGTCAACGGTAATTCGTAATATCGTTAACCAGTCGGCAGCGATTTCCTGCATCTGACGTTTTATTCCCTGGTTATTTTCTCTCTCTGGCCTAGAATGTATATATATATATATATAATATATAATAATAATATATATGTATACATATAGGTATAATATACATAAGACTCATAATTCCCTCTTTGTCTTATAAATAAAAGTTCTCTCTCTCTCCTAAGCTTTATTTTATTTCCTCTATTGTTTCCACTGTTCTCGCCCTCAGAGCCTAGTAGGCCTCCAAACCATCCCGCTTTCCCCGGTCCTCCTTTTCACCCCTTCTCTATCTCATTTTCCAGAAACGCGTCTACACTGACACGCACACTGCTCCATTCCTGAGCTTACGTCGCCCGCACTAACACAGAACCACGGGGGGCGGATGCTCGCATATACTGTACTCTCCGGTCCATTCGCTTCCGTATTATTTTGCCCAGTGGTCCCTTTGTTCCGGTTATTTTCTTTTTTTACCTTTCCTTTTCTCTGCGCTCCTTTTTTTTTATACTCTTCCCCCCGCCTATTGAACTGCAAGCGAGATAATACGCCCTATAAACTCTTGTCGGCGCGACACCTTTGGCGCGAATCCCTCTTTGTCTTAGTCGGATTATTTATTTCTCATCGCTAGCAGAGCGACCGCACGTGACTGCGCTGTTCTTCGGAATTACACACGAATTGGGAAGGTTCAACAGCGAATAAATGACCAGCCACTGTACCGACTCCCATATTTCACGCCGGGAGATTATCTCGAGGTCCACGTATTCGCCGATAATTTAAAACGCCCCGTCCGACTCTACGGGAATTCCGACTGATCGTGAGAAGGAGGCGGGCGGGTAGGATAATATTGTGCCGAGCTGACATCTTCGGTGTTATCCTACCCACCCGTTACCCTATACCGCTACCAGCTTCTGCACTCCGCTGGTCGAGGGTAAGCAACGTCGATAGTCAGCGGAGATCCTGCGGTCACCCTTCGCAGCAAAGCCCAAAGGCTTTCCCACCCCCTGCCTCCCGGTCCTCTTTGCGCTACCGATCCGTGAGCTGACCCGCCCTCGTCCTCGTCCTCGCCCTCGACCCACCCCCTTCTGTGCCCTTTCCTAGTTCAACCGTACCATTCCCAGGCGTTCTATTAGACTTTGCACTTTACCACTGCGATAGGTCAGCTACTGCGCGCTACGAGAGCTCTCGAACGAATGTGCAGCCCGGTTTTTAAGGTAGAAATGTTCCATTCACTTCCATTGTCCGAGGTGTGATCGAGCCGCAATTCCGTCTTTCGGTTTAGCGGTTTTTTAAGAGGGCTCGAAGGCCTGGGGCTGGTGAAAGAAACATTTTTGGAGTGAAATGTTAGATGTTGGAGCGGTGAAGTGTGCAACGTTGATGAGTTGCATCGTCTTCCTCATCGAGTAACGCCAAAAATTTATTTGGGGTATAAAATTCATTCGTACTTTGACTCCGCTAGTTTATCATTCTGACTCTTTCAATTTGTTGTAATATTTATACCTGTTGTATCAGAAGTTGATATCAAAATTTCACTCTCCTTTTTCCTTGCAGTATTTTACTGTCGCTTCGAATCAATTTACAATGTCATTTCTGGTCGACGTAACGCGAGGCGTCGTGAGCGATAACTCAATCTTTCATATTTGACGACGCTTTACCACGAGTCTTCAGACCTTGACTTATTCTTCGCAAGACTAACGTGCAGCAAGAAATTGTGATCAGAATCAATATAGGATTGAAAATACCCTTGGAAAAATGTCATTACTACTGAAAAATGATCGATAACACCATTTCTGTGCGATGTGTCACGAATCAAGAATTTGGGTATTTTATCATAGGAACGAAATGAACTCGGGCTAAAAGAAGATTGACAAAGCGTTTGCAGTATTCGTAGTACTTGATGCAGAATGGACTATACACAAGTACTTACAAACATCGTGTGTCACAACACACTGCGTTATCTGCATCGCGCATCTCTGGGTAATTCCTTAAGCTCACGAAACGTCATCTCCAGACTGGTAGACAGGCTTCCTTGGCACAAATTTGCTAGACTCGTCGTTATCTCCGGTATAATGTTTGCTCGTCAGCGAGACGATGCGGCAATGGTTGCCTGTCGGAGAATGTTCAATTCAATGAATTACCAGTGATCGTTGAAATTCCGAGGTCATCACGGAGTCAAGCACCGCAGTAATCCTTGAAGACTTTTCCCAAAGATTCCAAAAATGATTAGAGGTCCGCTCAGGATTTCCGTCTTCCTTTCGCCTTTCTTTGTCACCGCTACGGGCCATCAGGCTACCTTTTCACCGACCAAGGCTCGCCTTCTATTCTCGGTTCCCGGCTTTTTCTCCTCTCCTCAATTCCCGCCACCCCTTCTCCTCCTTTTCCTCGCTACCTCGTATATATTTTAATGCTACTCCCTACCTATCTCCGAGAATGCAGTCAAAACTGTTATTACGGTTTTAATTAAACGAAAATTATATCATTTCTCATACATCCTTGATGCGGGCAGGCGAAAAGCCTAGCGTTGCTCCATGGCTGCAGGGTATAGGTATACATACGTACAGGAGAAACATTGCGGGCGCCACAATTGCACTGTGGCGACTGTTTTAAACGTTTCGCATTGAAGACGGTTCAAACGACGTAAGCCCTTGGTGCTTCCGCTAGTTACAATTTGACAGTAGTCGGTTTTGCTGCAGGAATTTTCCCCCGACACTTTACGTGCTTACACTTATCCATACACGAGAAACTTTTGTCATGTGTAAATTTTTCAGTTCAGATATCTGGCTAATCCTTAGCCTGAAGCAGCCACGACTCCGAGACGTTGGTCATTCACCTTTTTCGACGCGCTGCCATATTTCATGAAAAGGTACACGGAGGAGTGACACGTTCCTTCGTACCGGATTTCAGTTTCTAAAGCCTTCCTGGATGTGTGGAGCAATATCTGAGCTACCTGATGATGGCGCCTTGAACGCTCACGGCTTCTAGTGGGCTCTTTAGCCGCTTCACCCCTTTCAGTAAAGCCAGGGCTATGAGCAAGGTGCGCACATCAAAAGCAATTTATGCAATTATATGCATCGCACGCCTTCAATGCACCTTAATCAAATAAGCCAAGCGTTCAATGCCGGCAGACAGTCGTGTTGATGCTACCCGATGTATTTCAAAAATGCAACAGTCCATTGAAATAGGACAACGAGAACACACGGGGGGCACAGAAAGGATATTCTTCCTTGGAGGAAAATAACGATCTCGAGCATTTATTGTAGAAGGGATCCTGTTTAGTGGCCATAATATGAAGGAGATACTCACACTTTATACGTACAAGATACCCAGGAGGGGAATTCGGCATTCAGAGGGAACCTTCATCCTTGTACAATATTGATTTATTTATTTTCTCATCTTCTCCGATCATTCAAAGTCCCTCGATTCGAGGTGTATCGTCTATTCAACCAGCTATTTTCGCTTATACGTGCTCGAAATCGCGTTACCGGCGCAGTAGGCTCGCTACTGAATTACCAAGTTGAAGATTGGCATTCTGGAAACGTTCGATTCCCGTATACTCGGTACGTCTACTAGAAAAGTCTGAGCCGTTCGACAGGGACGGCGCAGGGTACATCAGGGATCCCTGCCTCACTTTGAGCCAGAGAAACTTTGCAATTTCTGAAGCGCGCTTCGTCGTCACAGTTGCCTGTACACGGCCGGTGGCGACTAGCTTTTTTCCGAGAGGGAGGATCTCTCCTATGCCTTACCTGAAAGCGCTGCTTCTCCACGTAACAAATAGCTTCGACGTTCGATCGATTAATTCCCTCTGAAGGCTTCTCGTCATTGAGGTTTCAGGAATCTGGAGAGGGTTTTATTTAATCTTTCTCTTTCCTCCCCTGGATTATTTCGAGGAACGGCAACGCACCCAGCCGCTGCGTTTGGAGCTTCCGCTTCGATGAAGAATCACTCGCGCGTTTTTCTCCCGGTGTGTGGTGCTCCTCGGCCTATGTACTCTAATTCCGGAAGAAAACGGAAGGCTATGTGAAGCAGACAGAGACGAGGCTGAGATCGTATGCGCATTGGTTCGAATCAGAGAAGAATCTGTAGCGAGATGGGAACGAATGGGAATAAAAGGAGAGGAAGGGAAGAAAGGCAAGGAAAGGAAAGGATCATGTTGCGCGTAAGATTGGGAGTGTGCTGCTGCTGCTGCTGCTGCTGCTGTTTCTGCTTCTGCCACTGCTATAGCTAGGGTAGAGTAGGCCGTTCCTGTATTGATCAAGATGCGGGATGGAGTCTCCATCCGCTTGTAGTTTCTCTTTCCAAAAGAGAGAGCTTTAACTTCCAGTCTTAGCGCAACTACCAGGAGAGTGGAAGTCCTACGATTCGTCGAACGGCAACTTTTGATGGTTTTAGTCATTTTCAGTTTTGTTTCGGTACAACAAACAGCGTGTGTCACACATCTGCAAGATCGTTACAAGCTCGTCATCATATACGATGAAACACCTGAGACACGGTAGAGGTGAAATTAATAAATGTCAGGATATTCCACGCTTTACGTTTTACTGATAATGAGAGTGAGAGAGATTATACTCGTCAACTACAAAGTGAGCATCGATACAGGATTAATTTTCTTGTCTTGGTTTCGCTTGTTTCATACTTAAAATGCAATTCATTCGAGTTTTCGCTATTGTTTTTTTTTTTTATCACAATGCGAACACTCAATTCAACTCGTTTAACGTACATCTGCAACAAGATTAGCTAATTAGGGGACATCAATCCATGAACCTTGTCTGAAATAGTCAATTCACGAGAGAGCGACGAACGAAATATAAGATACTATATTCTTGTTCAAATATGATTATATATATTTTATACCACGCTCTTGGGGGGGGGGGGTACGTTTCACGAGGCAGACCATTAACTTGAAGCCCGTTTAATTGCCGACTCGCTATTAAATTCTGACAAGCGAAGTTCCTCACATCTTCCCATATTCACGTCCGCATAATTGTAAAATATGCGCTCTTGGTTAGGGACATACATATATACATTTTATATACATATATATACATAATATATATTTCGCAGGGCAGATTTTCAGGGGAGAAACGAGAGGTGGAGTAGGATATATAGTCAAAGATTCAGAGAGGGTGGTTTGCGCGGTATCAGGGGGAGGAGCGAAAGATGGTGGAAAAGAGGCTGGGTACAGGGAGAGGATCACCTACCGAGGCTGGAGACCATTTTACGCTCAGCTGCTCTGTCGTATCTCATTTTTCCATGAGCTTCGTCGCTCCTTCGTCGCTTTCCTCGTTTCACGTCCGCTCCTTTAGCCGAGAAATTCCGTGTACCTACCCTCTATATTCGCTTTGCAGGCGTCAAGAACCACACTACAGGTTCAACGCAGTTACTTGAATTCGTATATCGGCGAAGATTTCCCACCGCATGATCGTTATTTGACTTTTACTTTCGTAAAGGGTTTCCTATGAATAAATCTGTGTAATGGAGACGCCAAGAGTGCTGAAAACTTGACTGCAAAATTCGTATAACGTCCGAACAGTGAGTAGAGCTTCACGCTTTTGCGGGTTCGTTAGAAACGAAATCACTGCCGTGTTACAACGGCTACTTCAAAAACGGTCTCCTCGTGAAATTATCGCAACAGAGCTAACTCGCGGGCTCAATCAAACAGCCGCAATGGCGGGAATAGAGTCATTCGGATTTATCAACTTATTCGTGCGTTGGTCGTTGAAGAGGGTGCGTAGTGGGTGGTATATTTATTCGATGCATTACGTATTCGGGTAAATGACACGTGACTTGATTTACTTCGTCTGTCAGCGGAACGAAATGGGAATGGACAGATATATCTGCGCTGTCTATACGAGTGATTCCCAAATTCCGGAAATTTGAGTCGCTACCAGAATTCAGCTGCTATATTATTTCATGTACGAACGTGTTTCTTTCCATCTTCACAAAATCGTGTGCTCTCTGCTGTCCCAAGACAAGACTGATTTATTCAAACTTGTTTCACTCCAACGCGTCCCCGGCCGACGTATTTAAGAACGTGCAGCCTCGGAGGAAAGACAGAGACGTGCGAGAATTGAATATATTTCGAACGTCAATTTTCGCAAACCGGTGACAGGGATACGTGCACGGCCAGTAAGCCGATAACGTAAAACTTCAAGTACGTGACAGGTTAATACTTTCGTTATGACACCAGAGAAATTTTGATCTGTCGAAATCTTGTTTGTGATAATCAATGCCTGCAATGGACAGCACCTAATTGATTGCCAAATCAACTTTCAATTATCACTGAAATGCTAATCAGAGCAGTGAATTGGTTCAATTAACCCTGACCAATACTAGAACACAAACCCCACAGCTATTTTCCATGTCATTATGCAAATTTCAAACGCTTTTAATCGATATGCATCGACTCGTTCGTGTCCAGGCCTTCGACTTTACGTCAGCTTCGTTTCACCCTTTTCATCCCTTCGCACTCCTTGCGCACCCTTTTCAAGATCAGCTCGGAATTCCTCTCGCCCTCTTTGCCGTAGCCTGCACGTTTGACTTTTCGCCACCCCAGCGTTTAATTGATGCGCTATTTATCGAACTACGCACGCCTCGAGTCTTGGCTGCCTCGTTATTCATTCAAGCACTTTTCCGTACGCAGGCCTTGAAAGAAACCGCATCATTTAAACGAGCCTACCGCCGCTCACACGTACACACAGGTGCACCCTCGATTCTACCGGGTAACGAGGTATACGCAGGCCGGGACACCAAGCCACCCTGCATACTTAAAGGAATCAATACTGCGTACTAAAGTGGCCGAGTTTAGTGTGAAATATATCGCTTACCTCGTGTGAATACCACAGTTCACTTTATTTCACTGGAATGATACAGGAAAAGGGTGTGTCTAAAAAACACTGACAAAGACGAAAGAAAAAACAGTCGCCACAGCTGCCTGTTCGGGAAAATGAAAAGTTCAACGAGTTATTGCAGCCACACTCAATGTTAATTGAGTTCCGTTTTGGAGTCAATTCGGAAAATAGAAATATGGTGGTGCGTTTAATTTTTTTTTTGAATTTCAGTTCCGATTACTATAGAATTCAGAATACAAGTACTCGTAAGTTTGCCGGTTGAGGAACAAACTTGAGTGTGAACAGCCAATCAATATTGAGGCGAGAAATGTGCCAGTACAACTGTACAATGTGCATTCTCTGTATTCTCAAGTGTTTCGTCATTGTTCGGCACATGGTGTACCGTATATCTATACGATATTTGGCGCGATGATAGCGAGGCAGATCGAAATCGTCGATACATTCGAGGTAAAATACACAGAGCGAAGGGGATAGAGAGAAAGGGAGGTGGAGGGGAGGTGGAGGGAGAGGAGGAACATGGGCGAAATGAAGATAGAGGTGAGCTTGGCGACTGTTGCTCGCCAAGACCAAACCAGAGGCCAAAGATAGTAAGATAGAAGCTCCTTGAGTGGAGTGCCAAGCTCCTCGCGGCCTAAGTAAATGCACTCCAGCTGTTTCTCCGGTTTAGTTTAGTCTTTATACGATCCGGTTGGCAAAGTACGAACCGCTCCAGATTCCAAAAATCATCGCGAATAATCAACTGATTGTGAGCATGCGGAAAGAGGGCAGCTTCCATTTTCGTATGTTACGGGTTCCAGATATTCAGTTAGTTGAATATTGCATCGGACCTGAAAAATTCAGATTGGAATACCGGCAACAGTGCAAAGTTCGAGACAATTGAAACAACCTCCGGATTCGTGGTACACGCTGTCAGATTATTTCAATAAATATTGACTAAATGTAATTTTCAAAATGATCGGAATTCCCCTGTGTTACGTTAATACTGTACGATAAATTCCCGTTTCATTACTCATCGATTCGATACACTCTGCTCACCGTGCATTATGAAAGAAAGAACAAGAATTATGGAGGAGTAAAAACATTTTAAGCTATTCCATTTATTTCGCTTTACTCGTTGTGGCTAAGTCAATCGTCGTACGACGTTTAATAGCTTCTTCGTTAATAGATGATCAGTACCTTCAAGTGCATTATAATTAATTATCCACGGATCGCATAGATAACTGCGTAAGTACCGTTACGACATGCTATAAATTTGCCCCAAATTATACGTAAGTTGATTGTTTCACGTATGCCAAATTCAAAATTTTAAATATAAAAAATAATATATTGACGCTGTAAACAAAACTGTTTACCTACCTTGGTTGGTAAAATTCTTCATTCTTTCCAATCTGCAGGTGTGTCATGCTACTTTTCTTCAGTTATGGATATTCCATACCTGGCGTACATCAAGTATGGATTGCTCCATACCGATCATATCGAAGTCGCCGGCGATGCGTAACTTGCGCAACGGCAATTCGGCGCAGAAATGACGATGGAGTTGTTCCAGCGATCCGAAGACCTTGTCTCCATAGTCGAGGCGCAGCTGCCGTAGTTTTAATATTGTTCCACCGGAGTTAAAATATGAGGTTGTGCCTCCTCCTAGGTTCGGCTGGCCTCGCCGGTTAGTTTTACAGCCGAACCTTCTTCTTATATAAAGTCGAAAGCTGGCTGTGCCGAAGTTCATAATAGCTCGAAACCACTTTAAAATGCCAGTGGTGGCTTGAATTACAAGCAGGGCAGAAACGTATTCATCATCCGGCCGGGTTGAGCGTTGTTCTTCGGGGCGCTGCGCATGTGATCGCTCAACGGGTCGAAGGACCCGCCACGTCTACTCCCACTACCGGCGTCCATCTTTCAACGAGTTTGACGGATTTCCCTAGCGACGTGGACGGAGTGCCAGCTGAACAGTTAGCGGTCGAGAGGAAGCCCGCATCCTCTCGGGCGGATGTTCCAACACCTGCAAGGATAGATTTATCTCCTTTGTATTTATCGACGATAATAATTTTTAAAGGGAAACGAGAGACGGCGCAGCAACTTCTTCCGCAGCCAATTTCCTTCTCGCCGACATCGAACCTTCGGTACAAAATGTACCACGAATGTAACTGAGATACGATTCATCGATTGCTGCGGCACTCACACCCAGGTCCCCTTGCAGCGAACGTCAAGCAGCTCGATGAATTTGTCCCGAAGCACGTGTTACTTTTGCGCGATACTGAATTTCCCACCGCGGGATGAGAAATATCACCCCGTGTAACACTCTGAATCATTCCAGAGAGACAAGGGAAACTCTCGAGCATTGCGGAGCAAGCCACCCTCTCGCTCTGACCAACCGAGGCTCACTGTTGCCCTGTAAACAGTCGGCTCACGAACGCCCCTCGTTTGTTTCCATACGTCACTGTCGCCATCCTGCACGGGATATCGATATGTTATTTATCCAAATTGCGCCGTTGGACGAGCACACCGGGTACTCGGTCACCGCCACCGCCAACACCGACACCGTGCCTCCCTCGACTTTTCTGCGAGCTACATCACACAGAGAGAGAGAGAGAGAGAGAGAGAGAGAGAGAGAGAGAGAGAGAGAGAGAGAGAGAGAGAGAGAGAGAGAGAAAGAGAGAGAGACACCCCGACTACTCTTCGGATTTCCGTTTCGGATTTGTTTGGCTGGAAAGTTTTGTGTACCTTCCACCACTGCGTCAACTAGGCTGGAGCAACCGTTGCGTTTTAGTTATTGCCCACCTACTACCTCTCCCGCCTTCCCAACTTTTTAAACATGCAGTTTTCCAAACAACACCCGAGTATCTGCACCGACAGGATTCGACGCGCGTTCCATTAACGTCTCTACCTTGCCACGCGTTCCGCTGCTGAGAGTAATCCGCAATGCGGAACGAAGAAATTTCTTCTACGCTGAGTTTTACTCCGCCTAGCGACAAACGCATAGACCGTAAACGTTTGCACGTTCACTTCCCTCACGTGAATGATTTTTTTTTTTCTTTTTTTTTTCTGAACGTTGCGAGCAATCCCAGTCGTTTTTAAAGAGCCATCAATCACCCGGAACCCAATTATTCTGTCAGCAACGGTGAACGTTCTTCTTCACAAATCGCACGAGCTGAACGGAGCACAGTTTTTCAGACAGTTTGTCGAGTCAGTCAACGCGTTTTGTGGACTTTGCGACAACGTGTATACAGAGACGACATGCAGATTTGAGAATAGCAAAACAGCATCCACTTGCGCGCTTTGCTCTTTTTCTCTCTATCTCTCTCTCCTCCCTCCCTCCCTCCCTCATCATTTCTGGCTTTGGTTAGCGCACGACACCTCTTGATATACGCCGAAAAGTTGGTGCGATAATTTCAAACTTTAGCCAGAAAATGGGTAGCTGGAGTTTAGTCGGGTCTAGCCCTGCATATGTGGCTCCCGGAGGACCGAGAGTAATATTTGGCAATTTATTAGTAATATTTTATCCGGTATCGTGGAAATAATCGCGGTGGAACAACACGTCGGATTGACCGGCTTCAATGTCAAAATTCAATGAGGCTGTTCGCTCGCGGCGTCATCGGCGCAGCCCGTGTAATACTCGTGGATGATATAACGCGTGGATGCTCGCAGGTATGCACCGCGGTGATGTAGCGCAGGAATTGCTGCAGGACGTCGGGGAGGAGAGAGGACGGCCGTAATAAAATGCGCTATGCAAAATATTTCGCATTTCGTTGACGTACAAACGAAATGCAAATCGGAGCTTGCGCTATGCGCCACAGACGTTTGGCAACACTGTTTGGGTTTCACTCCAGGATTGTGTGGACGGGGTTTCAGCCAGGCGGCAACCCCGATGGTGTTGGGTCGTTGGCCCCCCGCCCCTCCCGCCGTCAGTCTATCCGTCCGTCCGTCAACACCTCTTCGCCCTCGGACGACCGAAACTATAAAACACACGTGACACCCTCGAGTCCCCTGACTCACCCCTTCGTCTCTCGGTGCATCGCCCTGCCTTCAGGTTAGACCTCGGAGTCCGGGGTCTCAACCTTCGCGAAAGCACAAGCCGGAATGCCGGGCAGGATCGCAAGCTCGACCCCTGATCGGATCAGCCTCTAGCGTGTTCTCCTTCCTCCCTTTATTTGATTTCTGCAAAGTTTAACAACGACGAGGTTCGAGCAAATTGGGGTAACTTTGGGCCGCTCCTTTTTGTTTTTGCGTTTATTTTCTTGCCCACTCGACGGATACCGACAATTACCCAAAGATTCTTAGTCACTCTTAGAACGACGTGTGCGGGATGAGTGAACTGTTCTTATCCTCAGGGGATGCATGTTTGTGCGTGTTCGCAGAATCGAGTATAGCAGAGACAGGGTGGCGGAGTCAGGAGGGTGTCGCGAATTCCAGAGGCTCTACGGAGAGGGGGGGGAGAGCGTACGACCTTATAAATGATGGGTTTATGGTAATGTGAACGACGCGCGCGGACGAGAGTCCTGGGACAGCGAGAGGAGAAAATGGAGAGAGTGCGGAGCGTGTGTTTTGCGCACTGTGTAAATCCCTGTGTCTCTGCGTATTTGTCGTTTAATTTAGACATTTGCTATACCTTCTTGTACCAACGGCAACGACTTCCTACTCCGCTCTGTAACCCCGTCCATTATAACGTACCGCGTCCATCTGCACCGTGGAAAGTTTTACTTTGCACCTTAAGTTTGGTAAACCGAATCTTGCAGTCATTGTCATATCACCTAGCATTATACGTCGTCCTCGGATGATTCGAAGAGCGATCGTGACTCTTGCGTTATCTCAAGTTTCCAAATGTACCTCGTGACTGGTAGTTATGCCGTATTTATTTTCGACTACGACAATTAATGGTCGAACCATTGAACTTATCGTAAAAAATACAATACGGATGTTATCAATACTGTATACAGTTATTCAGGCATACCTATACGTGTCGTTGAATTTTTCGCGATAGCGAATTTCCGGTACCATTTGACTCTTTGAATTTCATATTGCTCCTAGCCTCCACTTGTTGTTCATGTATTAAATACACGTTATTATCGTGGACTTATTATTAGTACAAGATGACGATGAAGTGCATTTCTAACACTTTCTTCACTTGGTCACTTGTACTCACCAACGTGAAGTTATCCAACACTCTTCTTTTCCGATTGTATGGCGCGTCGTGTTGTAACCTCAGCGCCAATTCTTTCGGTTTCAATGTGCAATAAAGCTAATGCAGGTACAACCGATTAACAAGCGACCCTTGCTTGTGTGTCAGCGGTATAGAGACGAACGGTTTCAACCACGCACGTACGTGACGATATAGTAGGTATACGGGGGTTATAGAACGGTGGCACAATCAGGCTTGATGCCAAACAGTCCTCGCCCTTCCTCGTTGGTCTCACCCATGGGATTGGTTGGCAATTACAAGATGCGCGATAATCCGCAGACTTGGCACCCGCCGCTACTTGCGTTAACCCACCAAGATTAACACTTGACTGTACGTAACTCTTGGCCTGGCTTCGGCATCCCTAAAACTTATATCACCTCGATATTATTAAAGTTACCAACTATACCCAGCGAAAAGGCAAATAAGAAAATAAGCCCCCACTTGATCGGTGACAGCAAAATTCATCCTTCGCAACTTTATGGTGAAGTTGTTTGCAAAACTGGGGGAAACAACAAGAAAAAAAAAAAGATGAAATATCTCAAAGAACACGAAAGTTACGTGTAGCCTCGTGAACTTCGTTTAAAATTTTTTTTAACCAGCGCTTTTCCTGTTTCTTCGACTAAGTTCCTTTTTCGTCTTTGCCGACAACGTTACTGCTTCGGTATCACCGCACGGTTCATCTCGCTCAATAGACTTTCAGTCGAACGTAATGGCCTTGAGAAAATGGCTAAACTACGAGACCGAGAGTGGTTAAAGGACATGAATAATGCAGCCGGCTGCCGTACCGAAACGCATTAAAAATACGATTAAGAGAAAATCGAAACTGGGCGCAAAAGAAGGACTGTGAGCTTTCACTTTCCGTAGCTTGTCCTCAAAACCTCACCTCGAGGAGATCAGATTTTCTCCGCAAAAAAGGTGAATAACGAAATCGACGGTTCGTAATCTCTTTATCCTATTTGAACTGTTTTACTTGCGGCAAAGAACAGTCGAAATTCAAATTCCAGGCAGTTTGAGATTACGACTTTTAAATAGGAAATTCCGTTACGTGCAGCCCTCTTGAAGATCAGCGCGAATCCTGCAGCGGACGCAAGTTGGCGGATAACTTTTCTCGTGTTTGTATACCGCAATCGGTTATTTTCCGCCGCTTCGCCCCGTCCTTCTTGGCATCCTTTACGGCACGGAAGGTGATAGAAACGTAAAAACCGCTTTATCACGGCTGGTAATCAATCGGTTTAGTTAACCAGGGGTGGGAGAAAGGGGCTGCCCGTTGCTTGTTGCATGACTCGTGCTTCGTCACGGCTTCCATGCTTAATCATAATCCATTTCGTATTTTCTCTCTTTTCCTTCTATCTCGCTCTTTCTGGACACGGCTGAATGCGTCGAATCCGTTCATTTTTTTTTCTCACTACCCTCGCCGTGGTCTCTCATATTTTTTGCACCGTAAAACATAAAGTAATACAGTCGATTCGGTTAATTAATCAGCACTGCGGGAGAGACGCGATTAAAACATTACTCTGTTCGTATACTCACATATGAATCCGATTATTAATGCACGTACATTTGAAAACTGATTCGGTCCGGGATTATGACGTAAGTATTTAATTATTCACCCTCGCCTTCACGTACGATGACTATAAACTATAAGGTGGTGCAAATTGGTGAGTAGGACATGAGGATATTATTTTTTACGGTAAATGTAACGATTGATTTCAGCAAGCCGAAATAATCCGAATTGGTTGATTTTGTTGTTATCTAACAGTATCTTTTAAATTTCATAAGGCCTTCACAGCTACCTTACATCATGAAAAATAACCACTAAATAATAAACCTTCGGTTTGTTTGTCTTACGTTTCCTGCCAACAAGGTGATTACCATGCAATCGTTAGCATAACAGTTTTTTACTTGACTTTATGTAATTCTTTTCTGCAGAAATAGATAAAGTTGCACGACGATGACAGTCAAGTAGTCTAGTAGTAGAATAAAGGGAAATACTATTTTATCGTTGGGTTCATCAACCCATTTGTCGAGTAATGAAGAATATCGCCAAACCGGTGTAGACTGGCGTTA
Organism: Neodiprion lecontei; assembly: GCF_021901455.1. Taxonomy (NCBI): domain Eukaryota; kingdom Metazoa; phylum Arthropoda; class Insecta; order Hymenoptera; family Diprionidae; genus Neodiprion; species Neodiprion lecontei. The sequence continues at coordinate 26,109,509 of NC_060262.1, forward strand.
GTCTTTTTTTGGGAACATCGCGAGTGCACAGTCGGCCAAAGAACTCCAAGACGGCATTCCGGTCTGAATATTCAACCGTATAGTGCTGCCAAGTAAGGTCTCATTACAGATCCTTTGATTTCAATCTCTCTACCGAATTCATCGTGCTTCAATACATTTTCCTTTACAATACATGGTAAAAATTGTGTTTTCCAAAGTAAAAATAGACTATCTACGTGTGTTCAATTTTAGTATTGCGAATAGTTACAAGTGCAGACAGCTGAAGAAAATACCGATGGAATAAAAAGCTTGAGGCCCTTTCATACTTATAGCTACAACCTCTTCATTAGATGCGTTGTAGGTCGTTCACCTCACCAAATGCAAGGAATGTATAAACGCTCGTGCTAAATACTTGCGTCCCTCTTTTAAAACCACGTCACGTTTCGCGCACCACGTAGGCAGGTATGTACCGATCAATTACTTCAGCCCTGTTAACATTGCTAATGCGATAATGGCGTTATCTTATCCTGCACCATCGCATATCTTGACACGAACTGTTTACAGAGCAACGTTTTATCCCAAAGTCATTCTATATTGCAAAACAGAGTTCAACGGTTATATTGAAGTGTTCATCGCAATACAATGCATCTGGCTATTTCGCGAGGTTCGAGTCAAGTTCCGTACTAATCGGCGAGAATTTTTTCAAGTGGTCGTAAATGCGCGTATCTTATTCGATAAATCACTGTCATTTGTACCGGTTTACGATAAATTACGAACGGTATATCCTTCAACGTTGGAACAATTCCCACGTCACTGATGACATCATTTCGAATTTGGTGCAAATCAAAGTACGTTTAGTATTAAAAATTGACCTAATTCCTCAAAATGTTTTCGATTGCAACAAGGCGCCGTCAAATGTTGTACAAAATTGACATTCGTCGAAATGGCTTGCTGCTCGAAAGCTTTCCACTTTCCCAGCTTTTCCCACACCTTCCAACGGTATAAGAGAACCAACTGACAAAATGCAACTGACACAGGTGTGATTTGTAGAATGGCGAAAGCGAAATCTGCCGAGAGAGAGAGAGAGAGAGAGAGAGAGAGAAAGAGAGAGAAAGTAAGATCAATCAGGATTGCCCGTGCAAACATTAATGAGCTCATGATCACTTACGCGATTGCTTCAACGCACGGTGCGTATACGACGCACGTGCCATCGTAAGACAGCGATGGCCGGTGCAGGGTAATTCCTGATTTAAAGCCAGCTCCGTCGTTCGCCCGATTAAGCTCGTTGACCCTCGAGTCACGTCCGATGCGTACAACTGCGACGGTCCGAAGATCGATACTAGTTCGGAGAAGACACCGTTTCGAGGGATGTGAAATCGATAACCGCGCCGAGATGGAAAATTTTTGCTCTATACACTTATCCAAGGACGCAATCTTCTCGCTGAGGATTATCCGTGCCGAAGGTTTATGCGCGAAGAGCTATTACGGGCCTGAAGTACCGTTTAACCGGGCAGACGGGGCCGTGTTCTATCGCGTACAAGTCTATTGAATTCTTTTTTAATTTTTTTCTATCTTTCCCCATACTCTTCAATTTTCTTATTTTATTTTCACACTACACTCTCACTCGTATACCTTCTCGAGTCTCGGCCGTAAAGTAAATAAGTTTGATAGCTGTATCTCGTCACCGCGTCGCCCGTGCTCTATCTTTCGTCTGGCTCATCCACACCTGCCGCAGGCGTGTCTGTCACATCCCTCGCAGAACGGACGAGGGAGTAATTGTTTTGATTATTAATTTATCGCGGGTGAAGCGATTAAAAAGTTTGAAACAAGGTTATGTTATACCGGTTTTCACAGGTGTGTGAAGATAAGAGTTGAATCAATGAAAGATCGTCGGATGCGCATCTGGAAGCGGTAAGCAGCTTCGGGTATGAAAATTAAGATCAAAAATTCTCGCGTGCGAATCCGACACGATACGTTTCTGGTCATGTATTTATATATAATACGTAAAAGTTTTGTCATCGTGCGGTGTAGCCTAAAGATACGCAGCTGACGTAGACTCTCGGAATGTGTAAGTGTACGCGTGTATTAATTGAGGAAGCGTACGCGGCTTCTGCGAAATTCAGTCGATTGCCGTGAGCCGCTTTCACGCAAGTCACTCGGTTGAAATTTGCGCCATTCGCCTGCGGCCTTTTGGACTCTCAGCCCCTCCGCGATGACAGCCTGACGCTTACGGTTATTAAACTTTCCTCAAGATCCAGCAACGTGAGCCAGGAGCACCAAGTCGCTCGCCCCCCACGTCTGACTGGCGTAGGGAGTTTCGTGTCACCGCGAAATTACCACCGAGGTAAGAGTCTGACGCGAAGGACCGGCGAAGTATCATATTCCATTAAAATGCCATTTTATTAATAATCGAGGAGCCTCCGGGGGATGCGGCACGGTGACAAGTGCCGCAGTAACGTTAGCGCCCAGAGAAACGTTCAACGCAGGCACAACGTGCGTGAGGAATGCCAGTTATAGCGGGTCCCGGGGTTTTTGACGCAGTAAATGTCCGTATACGGGTATAATGTGCGGGTACGTTGAGTGTCGTCGAGCTCAGGAATTTGAAATAACGTATTCAAGTCGTTCACGAGCTTTGATATCGATCAAGTTGGGCAAAGTTTATCCCTCCGATATATATATATATATATATATATATATATAGTGACAAAATTACCGCTTATCGTAAACATGCAAAAGTTTTAACCTGAAGTAATTACAGTTGTACGTCAGGTGTGGTGTGCAGACGGGTGTCATTAACGTTTGAAAAATAACTCGACGAAAGTTTTTAAACACTTTGAATTCACTTCTTGTAGATGCATGAGACGTTCAGTCGTTTCATTTCATAACGTCAAAGCTCGAAGTATCGCGGTTTTGAAGCAATGCTGTGACGCAAAATGCTGGGGGTTTGGGCTGTGCCTGTCTGTAATCACGTTGATTCGGTAGGACTGTGATTGATATGTTTGGCCTGCGAGATTTGAGAGATCGAATCACGATTGAGAAAGCGGTAAATTTGAAGAACCTGATTTGGCTACTTAAAGCAACGACTGCCTGGAATATAAGAGTAGGTACGTAACTTGTTGCTGTTCCTCGTACTCCACCGTTGCACAGTACCAGTGGAATTCGATGGTTTATTGGCTTTTCTTGGACGTGGTAGCATAAGGGAACTGCCGGGTCGCGGAGAAGCTAGGAGGAGGACTCTCCCGCGATATAGACCACGGCACCGGCTTGTTTATGGCGGTACGAACGCGCACCATGTGCTGAAAAATACTCGTTTTAAATTTAAACGTCCACGACGAGGACTGCGACAATATCCTGCGTCAGTAGGTACCTCGCGAGTCCTCTGAGCCGGTCACCTAAACCTGTCACCAGGTTCCAGGGGATGTCAAATTCCCCGAAGGAATGTAACCGATCGGTTCTAGCCATAGCGAAGGAACGAATGGATTCTCTTCTGTGACTTTTGGCAAGATTTTTTTGTCGTTAAAAAAACTCAGCGGTGAAGTGAGTAGTGTTCGCACAAGTAAGCTCAGCCGGTGCAGCGTAGAGAACAAGTACCCTGTACCGGTAAAAAACTGAGCTCTAGCAATTAAGCGCGTTAACTCGGCGTCGTCACAATGTTGTGCCTCTCAACCCCTTCCGCGCAGCTGGTCTTCTCAAAGGAACTTAACTACACCCAAGAAACTACGGAGCAAGGAGAGCGACTGAAGTGCCACGCGCCCCGAGTCACCCGGAAACAAAGATGTCGCCGGTCACACCAGCCCCAGAAACACACGGACGGCTCGTGCGGAAGGGCCGCGAGGTGCGACTGGAGCCTGGCTGCACAATGCTGCAGTTAGGCTTACAAGCCGCTCTTGTCGAGCTGCCAACTCTCTTTCTCTCCTCGTCTCTCTTGCTCTGCCTCTCGCTCTTTCCTAGTCGCTTTGCTTTGTCCACCGCGTGACAAACGCTGTGACTGACTACAAAGCCCTTGACGAGTCGCGAACGGTTACGTTTTACCCTGAGCTTGCCCCTTTGCCCGTTGACACCCACGTGCGATTGTCGCTGGATGCGAATCTTTGCCAAGAAATTGGTAGGGCTCTTTGAATTCTCTCATCGACCCAGAATCATTTCTCATCTCTTACCGATGAACATTTCCGGGATTAATCGAACACCACCGAATTCCCCGATGTCGTTGACTGTTTCATCCGCAGATTATAAAGAAAACCAGCCGGTCAATCGAATTTTTGCCAAGCGATAGGTGCCGCCTACGTGACCTCTGAACCTTCTAGGAGTCGATACAACGTTTCGAGATATTTCTTTGCATCGGTGGGTCTATTAGAGTCCGTTTGGGTCGAGTTGCACAATGTAGGTGAATGAATATGGGTATACCTGTATATGTACGGTCGAGACGGTTAACTCGGATTACACTTGCAGGGAATACGAGTTTTCAGAAAGCAGGGCACGTACGGCAAGGGAATCGAGGCTCTGGGCAGGTTGGCAATGATCGCCAGCCGGTGACTCTGCTGGCCATTAACGAACACATGTCTCTATCTGGACTGTATCCTGGAGAGTGGTGGAAGAGGTCCGGTGAACTCGAGACGCGGGACTTTCGACCCTGTTCGAAGACGAAAAGATTAATCGGTCCTCCCTTCAATATCGCGCGTTCATCCGTCCTCGAAGCGAATACCGATTCGGAACTTCACCAGCGAATTATCAAGCACGAACTTGGAATTGGAATTGTACCAGAAAGACGTGATGTTTGGCAATATGACGTTTGGTCGGTGTAATATATTCGGGTTACGCACAAATTGTGCAACTCGTCTGAGACTTTTGCTGCTGTAGTCAGGATCACCGAAATACTGACTCAGTGACCAGAAGAAGCTTAGTGAAATATTCTAACTGTAAATGTATGAAAATTTATGAATGTTTCATGTATTTCCTGTCACCGCTATAAATTTCTCATCAAAAATAGCTGTAGAACTTGCGATTTAATTTTGAGAAATCCCGTGGGGTAGTCAGCGTCAAATCGAACGGTCGGTTTTCCTGATCCATCTTAACCTGATTGACCTTTCTTTCACATAATCAAAGTGCATATGAAAGGATGCACTTTGAATTTTTTCAGAATTTCTTGACACATGGTTTCTTTACAACTCGTTCGATAAATTGATTTCGACAATGTGTTGATTTTTCGAGTCTACGTAGCTTAAAATTGGATGACGTATAAAGTTTTTTCACAAAAATTTTAGGTTTTCTTGTAAACTTTTTAAGAGTATTTTTTTTTTGGATTTTTCATACCTCGTTTCAGTGTAGTTTTGATACAAAATCGCGAAATTTATTCGTAACTGAAAACTGCCGTGATCGAATGGGCTGCAATTTATATACAACGTGCCTTCTTCAATGCGAAAGGTTGCAGGAAAATTTCATAGTGGGCGGTGCAGTGGTTCGGAAGATATATCGACAAATATTCACACAGTGGCGTGAATTCTGTTCAAACTTCGCAGCGCGGCAAGCAAGTTTTTTACTCTGCGCGTGGCGCTGCTGTGCACTCGAGAGCGATCTTCAATTGTTACGCGGGTTGTTTATAACAGTTGACGACTTTTTCTTGCGGAGTTTACTTCAGTCGATCGCTTATCACAATTCCTGACATGATAAGTGAGTTTCGTACTGCCGGACAATATTTTTGAAGCGTATTCATCCAAGGTAAGAATTTAACGAACTGTTGCGTATCGTAATACCGATTGTATAACTTTTACCGTTCATACCGCCGCATTACAGTGCGTATGGATGAGAAATTTCACAGTTCCATGGAAACTATTGTTTGTAACTTTTGAACTACTTTTCCGCCCACTACGAAATATACAATCTTCGGTATTGAAAAAGAATCCCTCGTATACATACGTATAATATGCCATCGACAAAATTATCGTTTAGTTGACGTAACACATTCTGGAAGCAGCACATCTTTATTCGAATAATCGAGCTGCTCAAATCCATCAGTGTTTTGATGGGTTATCACTCTTCACATTTTGGCATTGAATCGATTAATAATTGGATGATGGATTCTCAAAGTTTTCCTGTTGCTAATACACAAAATCTTTTTACTTTCAGACTTGTTAGTCACAAGATGACGAGCTTGTCAATTTTTCTTAGCATCAAGCTCGCCTCTTTTAACCATTTCATGGCAAAATCGTATCAACGTCAGAAAGTTAGTAAAACAATAAAAGCGTCAAAGTGTAATTATTTTTAAGCCATTAACCGTCGGAAATTAAAAATTTAGTTTCGAAAAGCTGAAATTCTTGTTAGAAAACAAGGAAACGTTATTTTCGTTATTCGCGTAATCATTCGAACGTTAGCGAGTTTCTTAGAATTAGACGAGTCCGTCATCCAGTCATTAGCCGAGGTCTTTCCTACTGGATTGAAGATGTCAGACGCTAGTCGGCTTAACATTTGGATATAAGTTAATTCGGTAAGCCGATTAGAGATACGAAACAGTAACTACACGCGGAGGTAAAACATCTCGGATGGATTTACCCTTGCAGCACACGCACTCGGTCTGGTTGATTAACAATGTAATGTTAGCGGTAAGGTAATCCTGTAATGGTTCAGTCATGTTTGCCGGTAAATAATATATCCATGTACAACGCGTATACCCCGGCCTCTGCACCCTTTGCACACGTATGTTCGAAATGATTACCGCGACAACGTGTTCGAGTATTATTCATACTACAAATATGGCTGGGGGTGCCGGTCGATTTTATATATTGGTAAATAATATCGCCGTTTGTTTTAACGTGTACTTGGGGTGCGATACGGTTTGTCAATAGTTTGATAGCGTCGTCGAATCTACCGCGTCTGCTGTTTCGGTAATTAAAACGCGATCGTTTGAAATCCGGAAATGTGTCATTTTACGGTGAATAAACAATCTGCGACTTCGACTTGATAGCTGAATAACCATTATCATCTTGTTGTTCAGCGCGCCGCTGATAATTGGGATCAGCCATTCCAAACGTGTGTTTCAGTTTTTTTTTGCACGTTCGGAATGTCTGTCTCACAATCCTGCGGGACATGCTTTCACCTATGAACGTGAATTAAAGCTTTCCGGCAATATATTTCGTATTGTTATGTAAAAGTTAAAGCTTGCATCCCTCGTCGAGCAATTCGGCACTCAGTTAAACACAATGGGCTTTGGACAGTCGACAATACAAAATATGTAAATACGATGAACGCTAGTCGTCCCACGAAAACAATGAACGAGACCAGTGCGCACTACGCGTTAGAGTTTTCCAGTTTTCATACGCTTATGAATCTATAAAACTCCCTGGTGGACACTGGCATAAATAGAAAAACTATGTTCCATTATTCTACTACGTTAGTATTCGGCTTAACTTTCTTTCTCGCTTTTTCATCACCGAATACATTTCTTCTTTAAATATGTATACACATGAATCTATTCGGAGCTATTGACGACTTTGCATTCTACCATGACTTTTCGGAAAAAATGCATATCCATATGATTTTCTAGTGACTGATTTATTCTTAGTGATTTATTGAGACAAATTGTGATTGTGCTCAATTGCTATCATATTAATCGCAATTGTATACTGTCTACATTTTGAATACAATGTTGATTAACTCTTCTCGCATTGATTTTCGGTTTAGCTAACTTCAATTTCACTGTCAATCGATCAGGTTCTGCCGGGGTATCATATCTATTTTATCAAACAGTTCGTACCGCAGTATGGAGTGAGTTTGAATTAAAATGACGTCAAAGTTTGTCTTGATTTGGATTGCCTATCGAGAAGATTTACAAATAGAAATACGAAACGCCGAGAAATATCGTCGTGATTAATAACGAATAACTGACTGCCTGTAGAAGCTATTCCTCATGGCCTAGGGCCCGATTCCATCTGAGGAAGCAAGTGTGAAGAATAGCCCCGCGTCGTTAACCCAGTTCGGCGGGCGGAAACTGTTGCTGAAATATACATATAGAACGCAGTTTTATGCACGCACAGAAACCGCGACAAGGACTCCCGATCATTGTCAGAATCGTGCACCCTGAGTGACACGATTCCCCAAGTGTCTTCACCTGTTTTCCAGTTAGTTGTAAATATGAGCGGTCCGTCATCCAGACAGTGACATATAGCTCCCGTAACTACTTTCCCTCGAATGCCCGTCCACCCTCTGGTTCTTACGGTACGGCACAGTTCCCTGGAGGAGCTTCCATTTCCGTCCAGAGACCCGGAGCATCCCTTCAGCAATCAACATCCGCGGTGTCGAGACGTTGGCTCTGCCACTTTTACGCAATGTCATAAAGGGCTCGTCTTACGAGCAACAATGGATGTAAAACGCCGTAACTTTTCTCCCCCTGAATATTTTCCACACCGTACTCCCGCTATTCATCGGCATATATACGTATACATGTATATATACCATTGTATACGTGTAGACATGTATAACCACTGTGTATTCTTTCCCTCCTCTTTTGGCAAAAATCAGGGGCTCGACTTCTTCGAGGTACCGCGTCGCAAAGTTATCTCTGTAAGAGACAAAGAAAGAGAAACAAAAACGTCAGAAGGCACTACGTACCGCATGGAAACTACTTTTCACCTTTTATTACGTTGACTCAGATTTTTTCTTTTTATGTTCTCGTAAAATTTTCTCAGTAGTTGTGCATTGCTGAAAAAAAAGTTTTCCATTATACCTCGAATTACTTTATTACTTGCTCATATACAAATATATTTCGGGCTGCAGCAATATATTTTCCAATTCAGCCTTCTTGAGTTTGAAATAACGAAGCAAGCTTACCCACGGAAAGTACAAACCTGCGGTTTAAAATTTGACAGCAAGTTTATTTTCGTAATCAAAAATGCTGTCATCTGGAACTGACATAAAACAAAGGATAAAACTAGCTTACATGCGGTCAGAAAATCTGGAAAAATCTTCCTGACGTTGTATTCGACGTGTACCGAAAAACACGAATTGAATTTTCCGCGTATTCCCCTGATGAGGTGGTATGGGCGGATGTAATCTGATCGATAGCCCGCCGAAAGCGGAAATACAAAACCTTAAACAGACAGGATGATTGGCGAAATTGACGTGTTTCTTCATTGGAACGTCCAGATACACGGTCGAAATCGGAGAATCGTAGGTGAGGGGTCGAGCTTTTCGTGTTAGTAGGACATTAACGGATTCGAACCGGTCACTTTTGTAGTCCACTCATCCTCTTTCCGGCATAGGTATCTGACACTTCCGTCAACCGTCGCAGACATGCCACCGTATTTAACAAATAATGTACGGAGGTCTTTCGTGGGTCGCACAATAATTTTGTGGTTGGCGACAGTTCGTATATTCACAGGGCCGGGTCTGTCCCGTAGGGAGCTTCCTGCCGCTCTCTGCCGCTCTCCGGTGCTCGCTTCCTCCGAAAGGGTTCGCATCAATTCACTCCTGGGCACCCTTCCACTCGGCCAAGGTTGGGCGCAAATTCGGCGCACTCTCGCCAATTTGCATCCATATGAATACCAACGTGGGAATTACGGGATCGGAATAAATTCAGTCAGTCAAGTTGAGCCTCTGTTGGGACGACGACAAGCCACACAACCCGGCAATCATCGCATTCTAAGCTCTACCTCAGATGTTATAAATTGACTTCGTTTGCCTCTGAAGTTCAACTTGGCTAACCCAAAGGGCCTTGGGTATGTTTCTCTTACATGATTAAAAGATGAACCAATTTGCAAGTCTCGTTTGTCGTGCGAGGTATCATTTCGCGTGTAAAAAACTCCGCTGATCACAAGGCTCTAATCTCAATACTCACCACGTCCAAGTTAGACCAAATTTTGAGGGCTGAAAAGACTCAACTCGCGTAAATGACGTTGAAGGAATCGACTAAAGGTAATTGGCGAGTTCAGGATACTCGAAGGATCTCAGGGCAAGTGTTGCCGCTTTGATACTCTGAGTCTCTAGTCATGTCCCGCCCAGCAGACAGAAGAAACAGATTTCCACCAATTAGAGGCTTAAATTTCTGGTTCTCAATTTGCCTAAATTAAATACCGGAAAATTAACTCGGCAGCTAATTTCGCTGGTGGGAGTAAGAGCCAGTCTGTAGTGCTTATAGAGAAGACCTTTGGGTTGGGGCTATATCTAGGTAGGTACACGAGAAACGGCAGTGAGACGGAGAGACGAAAACGTCTGGGGAAATGAACCCGACCCGCTCCCCCGCATCCACTGCGCCCATACTGCTCCATTGCGTTTCATCTCCGCGCAAATAATTTAATCTAGACTAAGTACATATTTGGGTATAGTTACGTAGTCAGTTGTCGGATTCGGCTTTTGGCGAAATGCCGGCATGACGAAAATTTTGTGTCTCCACCGTTACATCCGACCGGAAAGTGCAGACGGCTGCTGAGAAAAAAATTAAGCTACGTCGAGTGGGCAGTTGCAAATATGATAAATCGCAAAAGATTACCACATGCACATTGCCGTATCTTTCAAATTATAATAGTTTACAGATATACATGAATAATGTAAACGGTGCATTTAAAAAGAGCAAATGTTCAGGGTTGAAACTTTGTATGTCTCAACAGACCGTATCGTTAGTTTCTTTTTGAATTTCGGATCTTCGCTTCTCGGTACGATTCAAGTCCGAGTTACATGCTAGACCGATTTGACGGTGGCTTCACGTGAGCCATTTCCATTCAACACCACGATTGGTGCAGCTGACACGGAGAAGACGGGGATAAGATTTAAAGTTTCATAAATTGTGCCGGATTTTTATAGTTCTGCTAAAGACACAGCTAAATGGAATAAATTGCGTGCAGAAGGCGCGTTCTTGATGCAATTCTTAACGAATCGTTCCTACACGCGAAGAATCCAACTGTGTAATATCTTTATGTCAGGCAGCACAGATAGTCCGCAACGTGAATCGCAGGGTGAGGATACCACATTTGATCTTGTCACCGTGTTGGTATATTCGAATGCTGCAACGTTGGATGAAAACTTTTTCCGATCGATCACACCCGAGGTTCTTCTCAATACAATATTTGACGTTCGGACGAAGCCTGGGGCACCTGCATCCGGACTAGGATTTGGAGAAAAATACCGTGACGTGACCCTTCCTTCGAAGAAAAGTTGGAAAAGTTATTCCCCTCGGTGAAGGGACCCAGAGGCTCGCGAATAGCTGAGAATGATGAAAACGGGCAGGCTTGCAGAGGAGCCGGGGGAGGAGACGCGGGATATCGCGGCCTTTGCTCCGGTTCACTCAAAGCGTCGAGCTTACGGAAAAGCAGCGCTATATTTATGAAAGCAGATTAGAGCTAGACGAAGCGCCTCGTGGGATCGGGACTAAGATACAAGATACGAGATACAAGGGTGAATTTACGAGAACGCCGTGTCACGCGCGCGTCCCGTGACCTCACCGGTCTTCCGTGAGTCAAGACCCGTCCGTTAAAAGGCAGCTTGGCTTCTTGCAGTCGTAGTCACGGCTCAAAGTTCCCGTGAACAATACGGCTGGGCCGAAAATTTACGGTAATGACGAAAATTTCGTCACTAGTTCCAGCGAGAGGTGAAAACATTGAATTCTGTAACTGCAAACTTACACCCGGTTCGTAATTGATCGACAATCAACCGTCGGAACGATCCCAGTAAAAATCTTCGGTGCATTATAATAATCTATTATTTTCTAAGTCTCGAAGAACAAAAAACTGATAAATATTTGATACCGCGATTTCCGATTGAATCGCGGTGGAAGCGAGTGTGACCTGTTCTAATTGACCCCGTTACTGCTATTAATATACCCACCTCATCCCCTGGCTCATTCCCCGCCCGCTTTTACCTCCTTTCGCAAAGCTCCGGTACTAAACTAAAGCGCGCCATTGAGGGTGATTTTTATTCAAGAGACACCGCCCAGCTCGTGCACTCTTGGGGACTCTAAGGGGTGGCCAGCCCCGGCTTTAACTTAGATGTATGTCGAAAGTTTAGCCCAGAATTTTTAATGTCCCCGGGAAGAAATATATAAAAATACTCTTTCCAAACTTTTCCTGTTGACACTCAACTCCAAATTGATGAAGCGTCGTTCCACCATCTCTTTGAAGCCTTGGCTCTGTAACCTCAAGTAAAAGTTACAGTAGTTTGTCGAGCAACGCGCGTGGGTTCAGTTACCTACCGGAGGTGGTGAATTCTTGCGATTCAATTCTGTCAAGCATCTATTAATCCCTTCTCGAAGCATGAACACAAATTTCGGGGTATGACTCGCCATCGAATCGCATCTTCGTAATTTCACACACCATGGTAGACTATGCAAGCCTCCCTTTCGCAGCATGACGTTCCTGTCACTCTTCGTAGCGGCTCCAGCTCGGTTCGGAAATACCAATATAAGCTGCAGCCACAATCCTACCCTTCAAAGTGTCGAGTAACGTGATGTAATTTGAGCTGAATAAGATTCCGACGCAGTGACACCAAGACGTTGTATTAACGCCAGGTGGACTGATGTTGATCGTTAAAAGCCAGAAAAAATTCACGGTGTGCAGGGGTGGATACTTTTTTCCGATTGAACCAGTGATAGAGGATACTCGTATTGCATGCAGTCACCCGACTCAACGTGTCTGTTTAATTTCCGGAGGATGAATTTTTTCCCCTGGTGAAATATAGCCGACAGTGCATTAGCGAATTGCAACGGCGAAGCAAAAGTTGAGCTATGCGGCATACATCTTTCCGTAGAAGAATGCAGTCGCGAAAATATATAATAAAAAGCGTCCGGGGCACATCGCCACCTTTGGCCGCAGAATGGAAAATTTGCATTTCTGTAAGAGCCCGAGTGCCTGCGTCAGTGGAACGCGGAGTACAATGGACGCCAAAAAGTGTCCGCGAAATGGAATTCATAATACGAAGATGGCTTCTCACCGCTCTCCTCCACAAAAGGATACTACGAACGTTGCTAGGCATAAAGACATATAGCGTGGGTACGATATGACTGCATCGCACGGGCGTTACTCAGTCTGCGTATATGCACCTACGTAGACACGGGAACGAGGAATTTGTCGCGGCGATGGCCTGCAAGCCCGGCTGTGGTAGTTGGTGCGAATAAGGCGTTTCTACCTCTTGTGCAAACGTACGCGTCATTGATGCACCCCTACGTAAACAGCGTGTGAGTGTATGTTATACGGCGCAGTGTTACGCGGGGGAAATTGAAATATGCAAACAACACTGCAGTCGCGGCGTCACCTCGCCAGTGACTCGTTTTGAATATATTCCGTTTCCGAAATTTTCGCAGATTAAACTACGAAGGGTAACTGTAGTTGGAAACGGAGGTGAATTTTTCAGAGGACATGTCGGGACCATGATGTGCAACGTTGGACTCGAGAGTCGGGAATTTTGGGATGATTGTACAGACTCACTCTCTGCCTAACGGTACCCTTATAGAATCACCTACGTAGTGGGAAACACCAGAGAATGCACGAAAGCATATACTTTTCATGCTAAGCAAGCATTACCCTGACAACAGCGCCTGTCCTTTGCGTATTATAACGATAAAGACCAGTCACCAATGGCAGGCTTCACAGTGCTCAATAATCAGGTAATTTTATGGGAAATAGGGCAAAGTTTTGTGAAAATAGGGGATTATTACGGTTCCAATATTTTTGATTGTACTTACCAAATAGAGCGAAATTAGATACACACTGGGGTGTCCGTTATGATGGTCGTTTTGGCACCACAAAAATATGTTCATATTACAGAGAAAAAGTTCCCTGTAAATACAAAAATGTTTGGATAACATTAATACGTGCTAGGGGGAGATCGAAATTTTGAATGTAAAATACATTAGCGTTTTGAACCGAAAACATCAATTTAATGCTTGAAAACAATGTTTATAGTTCCACCTAAATGTAGAAACGAAATAATTTTGGCTGGGCACACGTGTTCCTTAGAGAACAACACTCAACTAACTAACTTGACTGTCTTACGGGCTTCGCATCAGAAGCGTAAGATTCCAAAATGTAAACACACTTACAGACATTCTTACAGTTGTGCTCTAGAGGAAGAACACTTTATATTCACACATACAACAGCACAAGAAAACAAATTTGAACTAACTGGTGATGAGAGGAATTAACGACATCAGAGTCAGGGCGGCTAGGTGGTCTAGTGAAGTAAGGCTCCGGTAAAGCATCGCTAGATACCAGGTTCGATTCCTGGCTCCGTCGTTAATTTTTCAAATTTACCAGTTTTTCAAATTTATATCTTCAACACTCAACTAAACCGTAAAAATTAGGGTTCTGTAAAATATCAGAGAGTTTTAAGATTAACCGAATTTTTTTCATTCTTCAGTCAAGTTGGAAGTATAAACATTGATCTTAAGCATCAAATTGATTTTTCCAGTCCATTTTAATTTATGAAACAAAAACAAATTTCTGGTAAAAATATGGGGGGCTTATAGGGGGAAATTGACTGCTTTAGGGTATATTTAGGGGAAACCTTCGGCTTGAGAGTTCTTACAGAGGAATAAAAAAATAGGATACTTTTAGGGAAAAAGGGGGCCCACTATCCACGGCCTGCGATGATGTCGAATAACTTATTCAAAAACAAAATGTGAACGTTGTCACGTTTCGAAATACGTACCCCAGCCTAGATATTGTATCCCTCGTAGAGTCCCGACTCAAGGTATATTGAAGTGAGGTTAGGCGTTGGCTGGATGTTTCTATCAATAAAGCAGCGTTGATAATCAAGTGACAAACGTGTGATGCTCTGCAGCCGTGTACTCGGCGGCGTATAGGAGTAAATCGGAGCGAGGTGGGTTAAGCCGAGGGAAAAGCGACGGAGGAGAACGGGAAGGACAACGACCAGGGACGTTGAAAAGAGGGAGAGATCTCGTTGTATCGATCGCCATCGTAAAATCCGTTTTATGACTTGGACGCTGTCCAGTGACTGGTGTATTAGCCGTCGCATTGCCTCGCAAATAAAACGGTCTTCTCCCCCCTCCGCCCCCACGACGCAGCATCACTTCGATGCTTCGTTCGTTTGTCCATCCGTCTGTACGTACCTCCGTGCCACCCGCATCAACTCTCTCCTCGACGGCATCTCTCGTCGGCGACGGGAAGTTTATAGGCAAAAACCCTTACGAGCCTCCCGTTCCATCGGGCGCCCCCTCGCTACCAAGTATTCTTATACGTCCTCCATCCTCCACTTTATACCCATCGCCGTCGTCGTCGCCCGTCCACCCTCCACCCCTATCTTCGCCCCGCCAACTGCACGGAGAAGAATTACTTTTATAATAGGATTCGAGCCAACCAAGAGTTACGACGATACGACACTGCAATATCGCGTGCAATATCTATTGTTTCGACAGATACGTACGTGGGCACACCGTCCCCCAAGCCCAGCCCAGCCCTCGGATCATCCTTCTCCAGCTCTCGATCCTGCAGGCTTTGGTTATCCCCCGCAGGAATATCTCGTCCTGTGGGATTCTCTATCGCGATTGCCAGATGTCAAAAAATGCGAGATCGCCGCGCCGGTTTCACTCCAATGAATTCTCTCGCTATTTTCAAAAACCCCCGTTTCTCTACCCCAGAAAATCACCCGTGCCCGTCTTCTCGGCCCGCCGAAACTACGCGGTCTTCGGGCCGATCGCGTGCCTGGAGAGATTGGGCCTCCGCCTTCGATCGAGCGGGTCCGACTCCTCCTCGGGTGTCCCGGGGGCAGCTATCGCCGGCGGGATCGCCTTATCAATCACCGGCCACCATCGAGGCCCACCGGCTCGCTACTCCCGCGTTAATGTTCTCTCGTTTAGTTTCGCCTCTTATCTGCCTTAGGGACTGTTTCGAAAATTTATAATATTCTCCCGGACTTATCTAGTGTCGGGAGCACCGAGGTTTCGGGGGGGGGGGGGGGGGGATCGAGAAGGGGGGGGGGGGTTCAAGTAAGGGGACTTTAAAGTCTCGAGGAGACGACGGCGGACGCAAGCGTGCTGCGCCGTGCTTTGCTATCTCGCGGGACGGTCACGCTTTCCTCTTATCACTGGTTGAAGGGCAAGCCCCTAACTTCTCTGGAGCGTCTGGAAGCCGTAGGAGAAACACAAAAAAAAAAAAGAAGAAAAAAATACCACCGTGTATCGGCTTATACTCTCAACGAGCCAAACGACCTGTAAACACGTACAGTCGACGATGAGACTGGATGCAAACCCATCAGCGATTAGCATCGGTCTTATACCTCACTCGTTTTCTCATCTTCTTTCCCGCTTTATCAAGATCGAGAACCGATACTTTTTACTCACTTTGCTTTGCTTTCGTTGCTTCTTATTCAGAACTCGACTGCAGGTCGGTCTTTGACTCCGATATACTCACTCGCGATATTCGGAAATTACACGTCCCTGTAAACGGATTTAACTTGCGGTTGTTTACGCTAGCACGAAGATTTCTACGTACCGCTGAGTGTACCTTGGTTTAGTCTGATGTTACAGATATCGCATGGAGGAAGAGTGAGAAATTTATGGTCGAATCAAAGTATGAGACCGAAGTAAACGAGGGATTGAATGTCGATAAAAGTAACAAGAAATTGATCGAGCTCTACAGGTACACAAAGTGGGATGGAACTACACCTACATTTGTCATCGTTCGTGCAAATCACCACCCAATTCACTTGTTATTAACTTATTATTTATAGTATGATAAAAATGTCCCAGGTTCGTAGCAGTGATCGATTCGGCTTCCCCGCAGACACGTCGCAGGGTGAAACCGGAGGTCAGATTGAATCGGTTTCGTGGATTTTTTTACGTTCCAAGAAAAGGAAGAAAAAGAACAAACGACGTCAACAAATTTGTCACGTTATCGTGTATTTGACCCACGCCATTCGTGTCGCGTGAGGTTCTGGATGGGATTTTCCTCCTCCCTGATCTACACGCATTGCATTCACGCTCAGGTAGGCCGATCGCGCGCTTCGCGGGGGTTCGTTGCACGTGTATCAAAATTTATAAAAGTCTTTCAGGGGTCGGCGAATGCGGTCGTCGCGACAGATAATATTAAACACCTACCTGCCAGGCGAAAGCGACCTCGAGTTAATTCGGCACCGCAAGTGTCGCACGCAAATCTACTCTTGTCACGCCTTGAATAAAAAATATATCCAAGTCAGTCGCTGTTTGGACAGGCTGGATTTACCGAGAGATCTGGACAGGAAAGTTTCGAGCCGTCCTTTTAAAAGTTTAATTCCGCTTTATAGTAGAGTGAAACTGCACCTGCAGATAAGGGGCGAACTCTTCGGGTAATTTATTGTCCCTGGGTTACACGGGTAGGTAAATTCACTTCAAACTCGTTGTCGTTATCACTTTATATCAATATTCTCGTCCTGGGTTGAAAAAAGTTTTTCACCCCAATCCAAACGTGCCATAAACCTTAAATACGTTTACAATGGCTTTCGATTCCCGAAATATTGATATTCGACGACTGTATTTTTGCGGAACCGATACTCGAAGGATCCCCGAAAGTTCACACAGCCGCCTATTCCTTCGATATATGGATTCACTAAGCTAGGAATAAATGTTGGATGTCGAGTTGTTACGAAACTGTGTCAGGATCGATGAAACGAACCATCTGTTCAGTATTCCTAACTCTTCGACGGTATATTTTCAGCGCTTTTTCACCTCGGTTGTCATTTTTTATTTCTATTATTTTTATCCGGACTTCGCGCTGATAATTTCTGTCTCGGTATTGTTTTTCTCCCCGAAATCTACGGCAAAATTTGCAAATACCCAATTCGTATGGTCGCAAGAATTTGCATCATGCTCGCCGTCTGCGAAAGCGTGCGATCTACGTCACAAAAATTTATCACGCAGACACTATTGCCAGAGGTTTCCGGTCGATTTCAATCGGTACCTGCACGTACGAACCGACCAGAAACCTTATGACGTCGTTAAGGTTAGAGCAATGATAATTAACCTCTGAATCTAAGCGGGAGCCAGAGTCTGACCATTATCGGCTGTATTCACTGCGGTCGTTCGATCGCTCCATCCTTGTTCCACTTACGCCCAGCCTCGTCGTCTTCGAGATTTATTTAAAGGGCTCACCTATATCTGATCGCCATTTGGTTATCTTGCCGCAACAAGACGAATGATCCTTGGCACGCGCGCATCTCTTTCGGGTAGGTTCGCAGTCGGAGTTGAAGTTTGAAAACGATCTTGTCGTTAGCAGTTGATCACCCGCACTTTGAAGACTTCATTCCGCTTACACTTCTCTTTTACTCGGGAGTAGATTTCAGTTGGCATTGAACCCTATTTTTTCCCTCATACGACACGAGTAATTGTCAGCTCTGCAATTTCGGAAGCCTTTATTTTTCGGTATTGCCCGGTGTGATAAACGGTATTGGCTCAGCTGTTTATCGAATTTCCGCCGAGTTTCATAATTAAAATAGAGAAGAGTGTAAAAAATGCTCTCGTCTTTTCTTTGCTTCCAGCCAGTTCAGCGTAGAATCTTCACGCTGATGAGGTTGAATTTATTTTTCCAACGACGTTCCAGACAGAAGCGTACTTCCCGCATGTGTCTACCTGCGTGCAGAGTTTCTGTTTTCTTCTTTTTCCTTTGCTTTTTATCTTAAAAAATTCCCAGACGGCACTTGGGCGACTTTTACGACGGCCAGTGTACCGTGTAGTTATCGATGAAATTACCAAGGGTTTCAAAGACGCGTCGTCGTGATCGTGCAGGAGGGCGTACTTTGCGCGATGCAACTCTGGTGCTTGTGCGAACGATTAAAGCTTCATGCATAATAATGGCGAGGCCACGCCACCTTTTACTTTCACATACATGTATACATATATGTATATGATGTATGTATATATACATCTATGTATATGTATTTGTTTTATAGAAATGGTGTACGTGTCGTGTGCCGCGAGTTGAACACAAGCGAAATGATTTAAAACTTGATATTAATTTTCAGAAACAAGGCTCATCTATAAAAATATTCAGAGGTCAAATTACTAGGCTTTTGATAAGAGATTAGCTACACTAGTCAAAATTCAATACAGATCCAATTAAGTTAGAAAACATAATTTCAGACATAAAATGGTGGCGAAACCGTTGGAGACTGTACTCAGCTGTTTGCAATCTTATAAGTGCAGAAGCTCTGATAATTTGCGATAACAGCAGATGTGACGAGTTTGTTCATTCATCTTATTTTTCAGACGCGTATATAGTTTTAGGTACTGCCGATCCATTGTACAAATTTGCTTTTTACGTAGGAAGTTGCCAAAGTGGTCATTTAACTATTTAAGTATAAAAATACAGCACCGGATTTCATTTATCTTCCTATTGAATCTATCATCCGTCATTGTGGATCGTTAACAGCACCTCTTTTGATTCTTCAGAATGTTACTAACAGAATTAGTATGCAAGTAACATTCTTAAGAGTGTGATTTATCGAATGGATAAATCGTTTATTAACAGCGATTTTTCTGTGTTATTACAGGGTGCGCTTTCCTGACCTACTACAGCCGAGACAGCGCGATCAGCGCCCAGGACGCTCTACATGAAAAGCGGACTTTACCAGGGGTGAGTTTTTTATTTCCCCATTTGCTTTATTCTGTGATTCGAAGTGGTCCAATTGAAGACATTATACCGAGTAACCTTGCTACAGTTTAAAGTACCCATCGGTAGTAGCAATGAAAGTTACAACGCAATTATTCAAAAAACATCTTTCCAATCATAAGAAAGGAAGCTGCTATATATTAAAAAAGTCACTAGCACATATATTGGTTATTATATTGCAGCAATAACAAAAATGATGACACAAGCTTGATGATTGTTCAAAGTGTAAAGTCAAGGCAAAACGTGCATCCTCGGCATTTTTTTTACATCCTGGTTTTAAACCTCACGTGGTATTTTAGACATTATTTGATCTATTCTTGCGACAAAGTTCGGTTGAGAAACGATGTTATGCCTTTTTTCAGTATTTTAAACTTGAATTGTCATTAAAAAAGCTGACATGTTAGGGATTCCTGACAACCATGTTTCGACCTCGCATTTAAAAATTCGCAAGGTATGCTTGATCTGATAACATGGAACATCATTCAGCAGCTCGTATAACTTAGGTTGAAAATGTGCAGCTACTTACGCTCGTACATTAAAGGTGCAATGCGACGGCTTCGCAATACGTAAATACAATGGCAGGGTAGATAAAGTCCAGAATCTTAACGCAGCATCATTCCTCGTCTCAAGCTATAAGCGTCTAATTTTATTGAATCTCACCGTTGCAATTTTGCTCGTAAGCCGAGGTAGGGTACACGTCTAGTGTGCTAATCTCTTGCTTAATATTTACTAGAAACGCAACGAGCCCCATGTAGTCGGTGTTTAGCCAAGGGCTGCAATGCATCATTGGATAACTACCACTGGAAGTGCCGTGTCTCTCGTCCCGCTTTTAGTGTTGAGGGTTGACGATACAATCGGTACCTATTTATTTTTACCGACATAATACCACCGACTTAGATTCTATCGAGGAATATCACCGAGCGTACCTTTCGTTATGGCAAATGAAATGAAACGAAGTCATAAAATAAGGGATTTATCACAACTTGAGATATTACTGTAAGTTTTCAAAGATCCGTATATCCTGTCAACTTTGCGTTTTACTCAGAGAATCGTCTCGTAAACACACGTTAAGTATACGTTTAAGAAACCTGTCACTGATTGTGAGTATAAGACTGTTAATTTTTTTGCATAAAAAAAAAATTCATTCTAGTTTTGTAAAGCTCGTACTTCTTTATTATTTATCGAAGATCCAAAGCGGGTTTTTAGCCAAAGAAATTGAAATCCCGACAGCCGGTAACAAATTTTCATCGAATTTTCAGCGAGCTAAAAATATTCACTCGGCACTCTGACATCGTTCCCAATTTGCATGCCAGGTTGCGGCATACGTTGGCGTGCCATTCGCATCATAGTCCTGGCACTTCCAACCGTGCACTTCCAGGACTTTCCGTAGGCAGGAACGGGAGTTGCAGTTACGTTTCGTTAATCTATCCCCGAAACAACACCGAAGCGGTCTTGGCACTGTTGCCAGAGGAAATCGTTTTAAATGTTATGCTGAGAGACGGGGTGGAGGCCTCGCTCAGAGTTATGACTTTATGAAGATAGATACACGCACGAGCCTCAGGCGTCGACCAGCAAAGGGAATAAATTACTCTGGAAAAATTAACAAATTGATTTCGAACCGTCCGGAGATCGTGCCTCGTGAATTTTTCAACAGTTTTCAGTTGTTTGTTCGTTCGGATTTGTTCAATTTTCGCTAACTGGTTAGCGTTTCTCAGTTTTTGCAGCCCCGCCATATTTTTTTATTTCTTATCCGTGATACACTACGCCTCGTTTAACGAACGTGAACCACTGAGCGCTACGTTGTTCTGCTTCGTTGATTGAAAGTTTGTTGAAACAAATAAAGCTGTTCGACAACACGATTCACAATGCGCGTAAATCGAAAGTATTTTATGCGAAAAATTTTCCATCGCGAACCACATGGTATAGAAAACGGAGGATATAACTTTCAGTCGATGTTGGCCTGCAAAGCGCAGCGCGGGAGCAACGAGTACGTTATGTAAAAATGCACTCTGCGAGCAATTGAATCAAATGGATAGTTACGGCGTCGGTGAAAAACATCTGGAAGCTCTTTTGGTCCGAAAAGCAGACGCCTCTGGTTAGAACCAACTTTGCATAATTCAACGTAGCACCGATTATTCAGAAGCGCAGGAAGCTATTGCATAGCTCAGGTGGCGCCAATTTTTCCGACAAAATTTGGCTCCATAACTTGAATTCTCGCAAGCATACTTTTTAGAAATGTAATTTTTTGCGCGACGCTTACGCCAGCAATAACTCAGTCAATAGATATTCATGCTCAGGTAAAATTTGACGGATGAGGACGTTTTAAATTTGAAATGACAATTTCTGCTAAGCCGCTATTAGTCGCAAAAGACAGATACATAATTAAACAACGTCGAAGTTTCTCTTCGCAGTGAAAATGCTTCGAAAAACGTTTTGTCTCTTAAGTAGTAGCCGAAATTGAGTACCTCCGTTAATCTGATTTAATTCGAAAGTTCTTGTCCAATCTGTCAAGCTCTGCCAAACGTTTGTGAGCATGTTTCGATACCGTGATTTTGGCAAAAACCGAGCTCACCGGTGCTGTAATTTAACGGAGCATGAACGAGGCTGTGATTTACTTGGACGATTGAGTAACGAACGCGAAACCTGCTTTGAAACTGAGCGATAGAACCTGGTCTAAAAGGATCGTGCAGGCAGAGCTTCTATACTTAGCTTTCGATTGTTATAAGTTTTTGGTTACGTCAGTGTGCATGACCCCGGTGAAAGAAAGAGTGTTAAGCGTGAAGAATGGCAAAACAGTGCTGAAGCCTGAGAGCAACGAATTGCTTCCGCTTCCGGTTGGCGAAAGTCGTTCTGGAAAATCGATCTTGCCACTCAGTTTTTAAGCTCACTACAATACATCATTCTTACAGAAATGACAACGCTTAGACATCGATTTTGAGCCACGTTTACATCGTTCCGAGTTCGAAATCGAAACCGATTGTTTGCCCTGTCAAAAATAATCTAACAATAAATTGTAAATTTTAACGATCTTGGAATTAGAGTTGTTTTCCTGTTTCGAATTTAAGTCGATTCTCTCGAAATACTCCGTCAAACGGTAAATTTTCAATTGAATTAAAGTTACTCACAGTTATCGGAATATTCAAAGATTTTCAATATATTATTTTTAGTTTATAATAAAACAAATAAAACAAAAAAAAAAAAAAAAAAACAATCTCGTAGGTTTTCCATAATAAAGAAGAGAATCTGACGATACTTATTATAGCGTATTACTCAACACTATACGAAGTGACCATACATTTTTTACGAAGAGGACTCGCAGATTTTCACGTTACGCAGCGTGCGGTTGTTAGAAGTAAAAAGCTGCGATCATTATTTCAAACATGTCTGAGAGATTCTTTCGCAGATTAAAATCCCGCATTCCCGTTTGTCGCCGGAGTGAGGGATTGCACAGGTTGGAAATGCATACACGTCTCACGTAACCGCGGTAAATATGTATCTTTGAATCTGACAGCTGAAACGGTGATATAGGACGTGTTTCGGTAAAGAAACGAACGGAGAGACGTATTTCACCGCCGTTAATCCATGCATGAGAGAATAATTTCTGCAAGTGTAAAATGCGACCGATAGCCGCCCCGAGAAATGCGAAAAGAAACGGACGCGCGGAGATCTCCCCTTCAGGTTGATATCGTCGAGTGCAGGGCTTCGATCCGTCACCGCCATCTCGAATTCTCCGCATTCTTTCCTAACGAATTTTTTGCACCTTCTTCGTGCACCTGCGATTCACCTTCGTCACGTCGTTCGCGACCCGCTTGGATGTTTGGACGTTCATTTCGCAGCTACTCAATTTTACCGGACTTCGTGATTTACCGATGACGTAGCCTGAATACACGCCTTGTGTGAACGAGTATTTCTGGATTTATTATACACATACAATGCTAAGTTTCCTGGAAAATTTTCGGCTCTTCAAATTCGGTTTTGCCCTATTTCTTTTGTCAAAACACTCACGTTGCGGAATTAAAGTCGAAACGGATCTAATTTGAGAAAATTGTTCTATTTAAGTCGCTGAGTTAAAGACGAATCATTATTGAATCTTTCCCACTTTCGATATCCGCAAAAATTCTCATACGAGCTGTAGATTTAATCTTGAATTCATCACAGAGGTGGAAATTTTAGAGTTGCGAGCAATTTTATTTCGGACTATAGTGAAATATTCCCAGCTCGTGCGCAAGTCAAATATAGTGTCATGGCTGAAACTATAAACACAGTTACAAATACCTACTAAATTTTGTGAGATATGCAATGGATTATATCCTACAAATTCTCGACGCTGACGGAATTTGAAACAGTTTATTTGCATACGAAATTTCATCTCATCTATTCACGATGGTTTACTGAAAATTTTCTGATGGACTTATTGGTTTTTCATCGTATTCTTCTGCCTTGATTTATATTTTTTCTATTAACGAACTGGATCATAGAAATGTTTAAGGCATCTTTTGAGTCATCCGTCAGCATCTCAGATGCCGTTTCTCAAAATTTAAGGATATTAACAAAACATAATTCTCGACCGCAGGTAATATCAGTCTAGTTTGCTTACGCAGCAAAAGTCAGCGCGATGATTTACAGCATCTGCGATACACATACATACGTACGTACACGCCCGGTGTAGCTAATCAAACCTAATTATGTAAATAGTCATAAATTTAGCTTGCTCACCACACGTATACATGAGCGAGCAGTAAACAAGGACGTTCTTCAATTTTGGTTACGAAATGAGCATTGAGTAACGCCGGCTCCTGAATAAATTTAAACATTACCAAATCGCAGTAGCCGGGTATGAAGCTTCTCCCTCTTCGATTCCAAACTTATTCCCCGATTGAAGAAGAGGATCGTAGAGTGGAAGATTCGAGAGCAGTCGATTTTTCGACGTCTATCCACCTCTTCGAGGGCGGCGGCTCCCCTCCTTCCACCATTTTACCGCAGACTTGAGATATTTTCACGTTGATAAACTGTCTACTTTGATCCTGCCTTTTTACCCTTTTTTTCTTAATTATCCACTTTTCGAGCACTCCGCTAATCAATTTTTTCTCCAGTATCCGCAATTACAGCGACATCGTCTCTCATCAGAAGAGTCGACGAGGGATCAAGTTGCGATTCATTATCAAGAGTTCGATAATATGCTTTTTCAACCGGATCAACATCCACAAAATGTGTAAGCGATTCTTTAATCGACCAGAAAATATTCTCGCATAAAAGTTCTGCCGTTTTACCTGCGTATAGTTTTTGTGATTCGAATCAGGGGAATAAACGTGGGTTTCCTATCATGAAAGTTTGAGGGGGGAGGGTCATAATTTAACCGTGTGTAAATACGTAAATCAATCGTCGATGCCAAGGAAGAGAAAAAAAATTGTAACCATCTTTCCTCGCGAATGTTGTAATTCGAGCGGATCCGCTTATGGTCGAATGGGGAGTGTAAAAAAATTGATCCATTTTCTACACCACACGTGAAATTCTGATAAACCGCAGGAACATCTGGCGATCTGTTAATGTTAGGCTACAGTCGGCTACGCCAGACTAACATCGCCGACCAACACAGGAACGAAACCTCCGGGCGGAGGCTTGGCAGACGCGGCAAGGTAAATAAACAGGAATTAAATATGGAAAGCTCTATACGCGAAGTAACGGCTTAAGCCGCGGTCGAAACTTCCGAAATTTCGAACCGGACCTCGCGGCCTGCACGGAATCGTTGTAGAATCGAATTGCCTCAATGGCGGAACTGAGCTACGCGAAAGAAATTCGCATTTCTAGAGATCGCAGCTGCTCTTTCGAGTAGGTGCTAAAAGTCATCGACCGTGTGACAAAAGTCCGTAAGACAATGAAGCCCGTTTCGCTCTAACAGCGAGCAAGAGGGCGAAGATTCTGATGGCTATTTTCAGATTTTAGGTACACGGAACGACGTGACAGGAGATACGCGATGGGAGATGAACGCGGGGCGGTCATCCCCGAAATTCATCACATCTGAGTAAACTACTTGATCGCGTGATCGCTCGTCGGTTCTTATCGCGATGTCGGATCCACCTAAGATCCACGCTTGTTTGATACAGCATTCGCGTGGTTGATGGTATGCAGCGGCGTCGAAGCTGAAAATTTTTACGAGCCGCACAGAATATTCGGACGGAGCAAGAATTCAAGGGGCAGGCTGACCTGGGTCGGTGAATCGGGGGAACACCGAGTGGCTTAAAGGTTTGGATAAATTACTCAATCGCGTGGGTGTCTCCGTGGGACTAAAAAATCCAGTTGTTCGTGACAAGGGTATCTGTATCTGCCCATCTCCACCGCCCTCTTATTCGTTCACGTGTACCTTTCCCTCCTCCCCATACGATGTTAAGGGAATTTATGGGTGTTATCCAAATTTCAATTGCGGTTTGGGACGCGAAGTTGCCGAGTCGCGTGAATTTGACGATTACAGGAGGAACTGCGTTCAGTTATTAATTAAGGCCGGGCTTCTTAGCCGCCCCACAGCAGCTCGATTCGACGAGGCGCTACGTTCTATTCCAAAGAATATTAACGACGCTGCATAGCCTTAACGGTTCAACGCTAGAACTATAAATAATCCAAGAGAATGCGGCCGTTGCTTCGCAGTCTTTCTGCGTAAGTATAATCAATATCCTTTGTCGCAACAGATACGAGCGGAGCGTTGAGAAGACTCCTTTTTTTTTTTCTTAGCACGATGACACGACGAGAGGTTGGGATGCGGTGATTGTCGCATTTTTTTTATACCCGCTTTTCGCTGACGATGAGCGTACTCATTTTGTATTCGCATTTTATGCCCTTGCTTTGAACTAGGTTCTTCAGACTCTCATTTTTTTTTTTTTTTTCATCTACGTATATTCACAATGTCAAAATACGGTATACACTTGAGACGTCTGTACTTGAGTGGACTGTATAATCGGCCCAAATTTATGCGGCAAAGTAAAGAAATGACTTATTTATAAATTGATGTATATATACAGACAATCTTAGCTCTCTGCTCCAGGCGAAATACATCACAGTGTACATCGCCTACGAGTATCTAGCCTGAATGCTGAATTTACGTAACATACCTATTTGTATACGCTGGAACATCGGTTTTTTTTCTTCTTTTCGCTATATCTCACCAGTAAACGTTCAATGGGATGTTTAATAATTTACTAGAAGTCTAGAAACAGCGTTTAACGGGAGAACAAGATATTCAGGGAAGATCGGTGAAGGGCCAAGTTACCACGAATTTTTCGGTGGTAAATCTTAAAGTGAAAAATCAGATTTTGACGAAACATCAAAGTTTCGAATGCTCGGAAACCTGACGCTCAAAGTTCCGGAAGGGCGTGACTCCGACAACTCAAGGATCCGAAAGTGCGAGAATGAGAAAATTTAGAAATGTGAATCATCGAAATTCTGAATGATCCAAGATTTTCAGTACTGTGAATTTCTATCTTGACGAAATTCATCTCTTTGATCTTTCATTGTTTTGGACTTTCGATACTTTGACGTTCGAAGCCTTGGTCATTCTGATTTTTGCTTTTTCTAATTTCTTACACCCACTCGTTGAGTAAACTAAGCTGTGTGAGCATATTTTAATTTTCGCAATTTTACTCCATAGAAACTTTATTTTTCGGAATTTTACTCTATCGGAACTTTGTTCTATCGTAACTTGAAATCTTGCATTTCGGAACTTTGAGCAGTCGGGTTTCCGAAAATTCGAAACTTTGTTGTTTCGTAAGTTTTATTCCTCTACTTGAAATTTCACTACCAATTAATTCTGCATCAGGCACTTTGGGAACTTTTCAAATTTGGAACTTCAGCCCCACCCTGTCGATGATTACAGTCACCCGATGATGAAATTACCTAATTTACAGACTTGTGCGAGGTTAAAATTTTCGATCTTAGATAATCTGGTTTGGTCGCATATCGTTTTCATATGGTGCAAACTAGGAATTATCACTGGTGAGAGGTGATAAGATTCAATTCTCACTTTCGATGTTCCGGTAAACAGCTGTAAGATACTGATCATAATTTTTTCGTAATAACCGTTTTCCTACCGCCGGGCAAATTCATCCGATCTACAACACATTTCTTTCCCCCTAATTTCCAAGCGGTGCTTTCACCTTCGCAATAAGCGGTACAAAAACTGAGAGAATCAGAATTCGCGGAAACAGTCCGATTGCCAGTATAACAACGTTAAAAACCCCGCGGAGGAGCGGCGGATTGATTTCGCGCAGGAATGGAAAGGTCCGCATATGTTTCATCGGTACCTTCGTGAGGTAGGCAAGGCGCGACGGGGTTGGGGGATCCTTATCGCCTCGCGTCCGGTTGGCATTATACAGACGTGGCTCTGCTTGGATAATAACGTACGCAGTGCGGGGCGAGGGGCGAGGGACGGCGGGCGTCGCGGCGCGGCCAGAGGCGTGCAGGCGGCGACGCCTGAGTGACCGAGCTCGCTCTCCTGTTCTCCGGTTTCCTCCCTCAGCTCCGCAGCTTCGCCGTGCTTTCGCCCGCCGCCGATAGACGTAGTCAGAGGGCTCCGTGTCCGCTCGCACCCCTCGCGACGCCGCGCGTCGCGGCGCCGCACCGATCAGCACCGAACCCCGACGAGTATCTCCGAACAAGCGCCTCCACCCTCGTGCGCGCCTCGTGGACTCGCGGGCGGCAGCTTCCTTCCACCGTTTCCAACGCTTCCAACGCTTTCCACCGCCTCTCCTCCTCCGCCTCCGTCTCTGCTTCCGCCGCCGCCGCCGCGGAGAAAATCCTGCCTTGGCTCCGGGCTGCGTCGCAGTTTCGCGCGGCCCTTTCTGCCCTTACCCGGCGTTGTCCTTTCGTCGTTAAATCACGAGCTTGCGCGCCCCGCGACTCGCATACTCTGCCATCGCATCTCGCCGCATCCTCCGACTGCATATCACTTTCCATCCGCGGCTATCCTGCACAATACAGCCGACCTTTGGCGATAACTCTTCGTGTATGACGCGGATTTGGTATCGAACGGAGTTTTGCGCGGGAAAAATTAACGGCTCACTATTACGTGCCGGGTTTCGTACTTGAGTTGATTTTTTAACACAAAGAAGAATCTGGAACAGTAGTTCTCTTCTTCTGCTCCAACTAATTCGTGACATTTCGGGTAATTGGTGTTGTTTGGAAAGTTGTCGGGCTGCGGCGATTGTACTCTGCTGAAAAGCTCATCACGTGTCGCGTGTGTACAGTGAGGGTGTGTATTTCTCCGTGTTTCTTGTGCTGTGCAAATTAACGGGGGTCAAATTTCTTGGCATGTAGAAACGTCCGTGTACTTGAAAGTGGCTAAAAAAGAGTTTCACGCTCGTCAATGTTTACTCTGTAAATATAGCCCGAAAGGTTATTTTTTACATCCTTCTCTTCTCTTTCCTTTTTTTTTCCACCCAAAGAATGAGTATTACATAAATGAAATCACTCGCTGCTACCGCGGTTGGCGCGTTTCAATATTAAATTGGTGGTGCTATAGGGTGTCACCAGCTGTTGACTGTACGCGATAAAAATATCATCATCAGTGATAGCCGAAGTAGTGAAATGAAAGTGTCGAAACAGTCACCGGTGGTTCGATCGCTTCAGTCAACAATATATCAATCGGTACGCGAGAATTCGGGAGGAAACGCGTGTCTAACAATTTTCAACCTTCCGAGCGCGAAGTGAACTTGCGCAGAAGCGTACAGCTGATAGCTGCGCAATAAAAGCCACGCTCAATTCGAAGCGCAGTGAGAAAGTGTAACGAGGAACGTGCGGCACGTGGCGTCGCGTTAAATTCAGTACACACACGTACCTAGATTATAGAGTCTCGAGCTCTAATTAACGTTAATCAAATGTTCCTAGTCGATCCGTATTCGTGATACATCGTCAAGTCGTTGCACGAAATTTAATTTTGACTCAAGAAAAAGCTGTTACTAATTGTCTTTGACAAGTGGTGCCTTGTGTTTACGAAGTTGCTCCAATTATACCTGCAGTTGTAACAGAGCAGAGTGGAATTTATTCAGTGAATTGTCTATATTGTGATCAAGAAATAATAACATACGCCAGAAGGCGAAGACGTCATCATGGTTGACTTCATTACTTATCCGGAAATCTCGTACCTTTACGGCGATCTTATGGTGAGAGCAGATTACACTTGGTGATTTTACATCTACTATTCTTGGATTTTGTTTTTTTTCTAGAAAACTACAGGTTATATTGAACGTGATTTGATCAGTTATCAGAAATAGTATCGACGCCTGCCAAACTCATCCAGGATAGAACTGAACTATTTTCTATCCATTCGAAAAGAATTTTTAGTTTAATTAAAATTTCACATAATTTAGTTTCACGCGACGCGTGCTTGAATAGAACGCCATCGCCGTTTGTACTCTGTTTTCGATCCGTGTCGGAGATGCTGAATATCGTATCTAAATACAATTTAAAAATAGATGGATTTTTACTCACTTTCTTTGTGAGGGTTGACGTCGATTACTTCACAGCCAGCTGCTACTTCTTCGTTAGATTTAGCCTTGAGATCGAATTGTGCTTGATTAACTTACTTTGATTTTCATAGCATGCTTAGCTCGGAGTATCAAAGTCAAAATTTTCGAAGATCTTGATTGAGAAAATTACGTTTCTCAATCCCCACCGAGGATGCAAAGTTGTCCATTATTACTCCAAATGAAAAAATCGGTCAAGCAACAATTTTAATTAAGTAATTTCGATAGTTTTTAGAATAACTGATATCAGCGTTAATTTATGAAATCGATTCGAAAAAAATATGTAATAAATTATTGCCATAAATCTATCAAAGCTCGCGAAATGCTGGAGTCTGATTTTATACAGTAATCTGACAAACTTATAAGGTTTCAATTTCAAACTTTGCGAATTTCATTAGTAATTGTTTCTAGAAGTGAATTTGATAGCTCGAAGTTTGTATAACGTAGCGTAAGTTTACCTGAGGGTAATTATTATATTTGATCTGTCTTTGAGATGTGGATTTGATTTATCGTTGAACGAGTGATAACAGCTGGAAGGATGTCGCAGTGGTTGATTTACGCGTGATAAATTTTGACTTGAAGTATGGACGAAAAAAGTGCGAAATGGAACGGAAAGGAAGAGCGAAGATGCGGCGAATTGGAACAGAGTCTCTTCAAGTTTTCAATCGCTCCGCTTCTTCCTAATTCCCGCTTCGAAGTGCTCTTGCCTCCGATTCACGAGTTAATACCGCAGCTTGATCGGGTTGGCTTTAGTTATGATTTGCATGACAATCGTCTCGTCGTCCGAAGATTCGGGACGCTCTGCCGTTCTTCGTCCACTCTATACGCGCTTGAGACGAGATTTCTGCGACGCCGAGTAAATTTAAGAAAGCTAATTAAAATCGGTCTAGATTTCCCGACAGACCGCGAGTTCGCCTTTCCCTAGGCGCTGGATCAAAGCGATGCTCACCCAAAGCGCCCCTCGTGTCGTAACTTCCACAAAACTAACCCTCTCAGTATGCCATTATCCCTGCAACCTCGCGCGAACTATCAAAGCTCGGCAGCCGCATGCCGTGATCCCTGCCTTTTGCAGGTATACTGATGCGGAAGAGAAATTTCGTTTTATCAAAAATCATATGGTGAGATTGAACACGGAATTCCTGAGATAAAGATAACTGCAAATTTCATATCAATTTCATTTATTACGGCACTTGTGGCGATGACCGCGCAAACCAATCAGACTTTAGGATAGTGTAGTTTCTTCGTGCTACAACAAAGAAGATGACGCGACGAAAGCTGTACGTATTTTCACGTTATTACCACGCTTTCGAGCACGAATCGTCGATGGCGAAGGGGAAATTGGAGAACCGAGAACCGTACCGTGTTTGCGAGTTTGAGAAAAGCACCGTGAAGGTAGAAAACAGAAATGCTGGAAGAAAATGTAACGGCTGCCAGTCAGAAGAACGGTGAACGGCGAACGGGCTGCGCCCCCAGTGGCTAGTCTAGCAAGAAACTTATTTCCTCTGTGCGAATGGCGGTGGGTTGGGCTGGCAGGCCAGAGCCTTAGTGGGTAGTAAAACGTTTTCGAGAAACAGGGGTGGAGTGAAAAAAGGAGGACATGAATTGCAGGCCAGGTGGTTTCGCCCTCGCAAGATTTAGACAACCTCCGCGGTCCGCAGCCGTTCGGCAGCTGCGGGCGAAGGTAATTTCTCGGTGCAATTCTCGGTGCCCATTGACCCGGAGATTTGTCACTATTTCCGCAAATTGCAGCGTCGTCGATCCGCACGCACGAGCAAAGAATTACACGCACAAATCACGCCCGTGTCTAGAAAGAGATAGGCCGGTCTAAACTTTGCAATTAATTTCCGCGCAATTAGCGGAGAGGTTCTGTGAGCCGAAAATTAATCCTAGGGTCAGAGTTGGCGGGTGTGGCTTTGGACCAGGCAAAGAAGTACATTCGGGCGTCGCGTCGCGTCGGGAGAAACGCGCTATGTACGAAAATCCATCCCTCACGCCTCCATTCTCCGCGTTTTATCTCCCCGTTTCTTTCAACGAATTAACCAGCTGCTCTCACCTTTTTTCCCTTCCTATTCCGAATACATTTTTTACCAACTTTGGCACCGACCCCGCGTTCGCTCTCGCTTCCTTCCTGCCTAATAGATATAGGTATGAGGACAGGGCGATTAAAGCTGAGGGTGAAGCAATGAGCAGCGCCCGAAATGGGGAAAAAATCACATGGAAACATGTTCAGCAGTGTCATTCTGAAGCAGTATAGAGGTTCTTTAAAAGGCACTCGAGTAGAACGAAAGTTCGGCTATTTTCGCTACAACTGTTTTTTCGAAAATCACATATGACAGGGTGAGTAATAAAATGGCACACCTATCTCAAATTTCTGCGCGATGACTCATTGACGTTAGCGCGAAGAACCAGCTAACGTACAAAATATGATATTACTCATACCGTAGACAAAAATTTTCGTTAGTTTTTGAAAGGCGGGAAGGAAAGAGGTGCCCCGTCGAGTCAGTGACCTCAATCGTCTTTCGCGCCAGCCCCAGGCGCGTAAATATTTAGATTAGGAATATACAAAGAGGGCTCGGAAAGAAATAATTTAAATAAACGCCCTCCGCTGCCGCTGTCAAAATTCTCTGCATCTTCGTATTTCAAACTCCGCCAAACCGAGAGAGCGCAGAATCTGCCGCGTGACTGGCACAACCAAGATTACGCATCCACCGTGCCTGAACTTTCGAGTGGTAATAGCCGATGATGGTTTATCATGCTTGCGGTGCTCGGTTGGAAAAACAGTGCAACATATGCGGTTGAAGCGTGGTTGTTGAATTTTCGAGTGTCGGCAGCAGCAACCAGCCAGCTCACTAGTCGAGATAGCCCCTCGCGTATTTTTGGTGGCGCACTTGAGATTGGGAATTTAACCATTACACGCATTCCACCGAGTATTTTTAATCATTCATATACTCGCGGCTTTGAGAGGCTGTTTCGGAAGGAAAAATAAAACGCGGAGGGAACTTGTCGAAGTATCCGTACGCTGCACTATTTCGGGAAATAGAGACCCATGCATTGACGACCGGTTTGTGGATCGATAGATTCGGTTGGTTGGAAAAACATATCCTCATGATTTGTGAAACTTCTGAATAACAGAGTTGTAAACTATTTATCAGGAATCACGACCATCTTGCATACGCATAACCGTTCCCCGTATTTTAAGTAAGAAAGCAAACACGAGGGGAAATCGCGGACTGTGTTACATTTTATACTTTAATATCCTCGATATATTTTCTCCACCCGTATATAGGTCGTAATTTTAATTTCTCGCCAAACCCACGTGTGCGGCTGGACAAATTAACACTCAACACACAGTTTAACGTCGGTCGAGATATTATCGCGAAGCTTTACACCCGAGAAATTCACCACCCGACAACTGTACGGGACTGAACAAAGCTTGTACGATCAAAATAATGTCTCCGGGGGAACGAAAGTACAAATATACCAGGATAACGACGCCCCGATATATTTTCCGATTTTAATGTAGTTGTTGAAATCGAAAGCTCGACTGTGTAAAATCAGAGATACAGCTCCGGTGAGCAGACGAAAGAAATGTAGTTTTTATTCTATTTACTTTCCTGAACGCTCTACTTGACTAAAAATACGAACAGCAAAATTGAATTCGCTGAACTATTCGTTTGTCTTCGGTGGAAAATAAATTTAGTAACGGATTGTTATCGTATTCGATAAAATATTTTCTTCGCTCTGACACCTGTGAACCCAATATTAAAATGCAAATTTCAAAATATCTCAAACGTTCTTCAGAAAATATTCACTGTCCCCTTTTGTTTCATCCTTGCTCTGCTAAACTTGTGCATTTCACTCGAGGAGTCTGTGTTCAGATATTCTGTCATGTCGCCGATGTGAAAAAGATCAGTTATTGGAGCTTGAAACAACGACGACCAGTAAAATGACCGAAATTTAAAATCCGTTCGTTAAAACAAAATTGTCACCAAACCATTTTTCCGAGTCACGGTAAAAAACGTATTTTTCAGTTTCACGGTATAGTGACATTGATATTGCTGTTTTTGAAAGAAACTTACGTCAACGTCAGCTAGAGCTTTTCCTAAATGAGTGATGGGTATTCGTCTAAGGTGTGTCCGTACAAGGCCTCGGCTGTAACAAACACACGGAACACGTGAAGAGAAATATACCCAACGAGTTCGTGGTTCGGACTGGTGTGTGTACCGCGTGACAGTGACAGACAATCCCACTGAAAATCCTTTCTGATCCGAGAGCATCTAGCGCTTCGATTGTTGCCCTTCCCTCCCACCCGAATCCCCGGCACTTTAGCGCCCCTGGCACACCCTCCCGTCCACCACGCCGACCTACTTCAGCTTGACTGGATGGCTGCAGTAACTTTGAGCCTAAATCTCGTGAAATATTAATGTCCACTGGGTCCGAAGGGTGGTGTGGCAAAAATTCAGGCTCAACGATGCACGTGTGTTGAGCCCGGGGCCGCGGGCTCGCCGGGTCTTCTTCGCGGTTTTACCCGGCCGAGGTTCAGGGCGCCTATAGAACTACGTGCATGCGGGTATTTTTAACCCACGTTACGTTACAACAGAAGGTGTATTGTATCGCGACGCCCTTTGCAAAAGCGAGCTGTCGGCGCGCTCAGAACCCGTATATGCGGTACGTTAACTGGAGCAGAAGCACAAAGCTTGTTTCGGGTTGATCCAGAAGGGGTGGGGGGACCCTGGGGCCCATGGGCCCTGTTCGGGGCGAGGAGATGGGATTACGGAAACTATCGCGCTTTCCCTCGTCGCTAGTTTCGGCTGCTTTGGGAGGGCGCGGGTTGCGGTCTCCTTGTTGATTAAGCCCGCAATTTGCCTTCTTGACAACTGCACACCTTGCCCTGGTGGTACTTTCTTGGATGATACTCTGCGGGGATGAATTTGAACCCGGCCGTTCGGAGTTAACAGTCGGGTCGGAGTAGCTCGTACCAAGGTATATCCTGTAATGGCTGGAGTGCAGAAAACAAAAATGGGACCCGTCCAAAGTTGCTGCAGGCGCTGCAGGTGAAATTATATAATTCTAAGCTGAGAGGCTTGAGCCGCGCGTGATTGCGAGGTTGAAATTATTTGATGCAGTAGTGTTATAACTTGATAAATTTGCAAAATGGAAAACTAGGGCAGAAACTTGAAAGTTTACGCTCGGCAAAGCCTCGCCGAGATAGTGGCAGCGGCATAATTTTAACAGAGGGGCTCTGATGAGCCAAGCTGGCCAACTCCGCTGCAGCACGAGCCTCGGCTGGAGCACGAGACACACCCTCAAAGACACTCTTGCTAATTTAACGATCCTCCGGCACTTTCCGCTCCCAGACTCGCGCTGATTCTCTTCGGTCTACGTTCGCAAGTGGATAATATCCCCAGAAGACGTACCACTCTTTTTTACAGACTCCGAGGGCAGGCAGCCTAGCTATGACAAAAACAACCCGTCTCGACTCTGGGGAGTGACGAATCCGCCCCCGTTTTGATGACGAAGATACTTTCGTGCAGTCCGGCCAGAGGGGACAATTTCTTCTCATTACACTCTGCGCCCCAGACGTGATCCGCAATTTATCATTGACGCATGCTTTCGCGATAATTACTATAAAATCAGCAGTCTTGTTTACCGCAAACACGCGGTCAGTCTCTGTTTAAATCCGGTAAAGTGATGCTGAAACGGTAGACAAATCTTTCACTTACAATCTCCTGAGACTACCTTGAGATCGGACTTTTAACTTGTAGCATACATATAAGCCAACGTAGTATGACTCGTATTAGGTATACGCCGAATGTTTGAGGGTGAACGGGAGGTAATTCTATGAAAAAAATACTTACCGCACGATCACCTTCGTAGACCGACATTCATCTGAACGAATGTCAGGTGAAATAAGGACGTCGACCGCAGTTCGAGCTTTACCGTTGAATTTGGGCAGCTCTGCGTGAGTTATAAAACTTTAGAGCTGTTCACCTTACCGACGTCAGCTTACTTATACGACTTTCAGGGTGCCTATAGAACTGTGCAAAGATCCGCGTATACTTCATAGCTATACCCGCCGGCGTCAAACTCGTTGCACGCACCGTATACCTATGCGGAGCTCGTTCCAACGTCGGTTTAATTTAGGACGCCATTCGTTTTGGGTTCGTACGTGGGGATTACAGGAACGGTGATGAGTTTCTCGAGGGTCACCGGCCAGCGGAAGAGTTGGAACTGGAAGCCTTTAGTGGGATGAAGTTAGCGGACGTCGAGAATTCGGACCGGAGCTGGGTCAGCGTCACCGGAGTGTATAATTGCCTTGATTGCCCGAGTCTAATCTGGTCCTCGTGTTCCCGTCGTACCGTTCCAGCGTGCGCCACGTACGCTTACCCCATCCGCCGAAGAGGACGACCCTCGGCCGAACGAACGAATCTACGGGCGAAGTAGCGAAGACCCGCGAAGAGCGAAGAAAGAAGGGAAGAACCGGCCCGCCCATCGACACGGGGAGCTGCCTTTTGCTTCTCTTAACTAGGCTAATGCGGGACCCCGTATAACGAGACCATTCCCACTTTCCTTCCTCAAAGTCTTCAAACTCTTCATCAAGGAAGTACTTTCACTTAAGCGAGGCATTCTCCGGGATTATGGAATATCTTAACACCTCTATAGTATACCAACATTTACGGTCTAAGGCAAGTAAATTTTCACGAAAATTTTGCACAATGAATTGTCGTGCCTAGTTAATGGAACTCATTCAAACTCTTGAAATTCTCATGAATGTGCGTGCAAATTAATTGATCTTTTATAGTATGTATAAAAGTTGTCAGTTACGAAATGCAACTTTCCATGGTGTCGGTATGATTTTCTAAATCGAGAAATCATTTTCTAAACATATTACATTCGCAATTATGCGATTACAGATATTCGTCATAAAAGAAAATTTCCCTTTAGTTTGAGAATGACGTTATTCGTGTGAACATCATTTCATGTTCATGATTCATTATACATACAATCTTGTGCAGATGATTCTCACGCGTTATTCCGTAAATTTTTTACGCGATGGCACAACATTTCACGCGGCACGTTCAGAATATTCTCGAGCCCGTAAAACATTCTGCTTTTTGCTTTTTACGAGGGAACGTATAAGAGATGGCCTGTAAAAAAGCAACGTGCTTTTTGACAAGCTGTATACTACCTGACCGCACAAAAGAAAAACAAAGTTCTATTTTCAAACCACCAGGGACTTCTAATGGAAATTGCAGTTTCGCGGATAAAATGACGTGCAATCGTCTAACTACGATTAGTAGTTCTCTGAAATCAACTGCATTCGCAAGTCGTTAAATGCACAAAGTTTCAGTTCTATGTGTGCAATGTTTATATTCAAAAAACGGCTGTTTCAATTTTTCTCACGGAATATCAATCATCCATTTTCGTTTATTGAAAGTTCAATGAACAGTGGTGACGGTAGATTTTTTTTTTTTGTGAATTGGTTGTTCGAGGTGTAGTTGCGGATTTGTGCTAACGCGAGCGAATTCTATGTCTCAAGAAGAAGCTGTGGTTTCATCATCGCGCCCCATCGACGATAAATGGTTGCAATAAAAGCACGAGCTGTGCGGATAACAGGGGTTAGTAGTCGGCAGTATAACCTGCGGCTGATATAAATGCTTAGTTGTTACGTTGACGGTAGTATGGA
This sequence comes from Neodiprion lecontei, assembly GCF_021901455.1. Lineage (NCBI taxonomy): Eukaryota > Metazoa > Arthropoda > Insecta > Hymenoptera > Diprionidae > Neodiprion > Neodiprion lecontei. The sequence goes on from NC_060262.1 coordinate 26,147,263, forward strand.
TTTTGTAGAGGGGGGGATGCGGGATAACTGACTCAGGCCAAATTACGTGACGTTGGATGTTCGGAGCGTCATGCGTCAGTGTAACGACGTGTTTCCGGACAGATTGGTATAATGCAGGACACATCGAGAAACGAGAACACCGGCACAATGGAAAACATATCACGAAAACCGGTAATCCAAAAATATGGTCTTGCGTAAAAACAATTTTACTGGCAAAATTCCCCTGGCTAAAATTAAATACTGAATCCCAGAAAAATTTGCTGGCAGCTTTTTACCTCAATAGAAGGACAAAGTACCTACGAATAATTGAATTTTAATTGCACGGAGGGAAGCATCAGGAGAAGAGAAAATGAAAGTTAAAGAGACAGAGAACGGAAGAACTGGACTTGCGTGGAAAACAACGGGGGACGATTAGACTTGCAAAACGTGGATCTTGTTTTTGACTTTCAGATTGAATTATTTTTCGATTTTCTGTACAATTAACACTCTGAAAGCTGCAACAAGCTCAAGTCGTTATCTTTGACGTTCATCCACTGGTGGAAGAATCGAATAATCCCCGTACCTTATAACTCCTACTGACGGCTTGAGTTTTCGTTTGAACCAAGCGCCGAGGCTTGAGCGCAGACGTTTCTTTTTTCATTCGCGCAGATTCTTGCTTTCATTTATTCTCTCACAATCGGCTCCGTAACGTTCCAACAACCAAGCCTGGCCTTTGTGTGACCGGAGTCGTCAACAGCGCAGCAATTAATTACATTGAAATCGGAAAATAAATTAAAGACTTAATTGGCCCTCGTGAAGCAGAGTATGGATATTCAAATTGAGGTGTACTACACAAGTATACACTTGGAAGGAGAAATTTTGAAAGAAGAACAAATGCATATCAGGCGTTCCGCTACGTTACAGCGATGGCCGGTTAATCGCGTCATGTGTGCCTGATGGTAGTGACCGATCCATACACGTATGCGCACGTCAAAATATACCGAAGATTAATGCGAGTCATTTAGCATTTGAAACGCACAAAAAGTTTCGGCCAAATGACGACGCGCGACGAGGGCTCAGCAGCGCCGTGAGGTGGCGGCTCATCAATTACATTGTAGTTAGAGCACGAAGGCTACATCGACCTGCACACCTAGTCAAGTATATAGCTACGGATCTGAGGAAAATTAATTTCAATCGCCACTAACGAATCCGCCCCTCACTCCACACCCCCGGTCGTCCCCGATCTTCGTCCCGACGGTCGACGGCTTCAAGAGGCGAATCTCGAGTTTGCCAGGCAGATGTCTATCACCTCGCGAAGAATAATTTTCCTTTCTCTATCCCTGATACCATCCAGGTGAAATCTAATTACCGTCCAAACTCCACAAGTGCATTTGTTTCTATCCTAGGTTCCGCATCCGGAATAATTATAGTTTTTCGGGGCGGATTAGTCTCGAGACGACGAGCGCTTCGTTTGTTATGGCGATTCTTCTTCAACCGGATTAGCAGCCCTCCCAGCTTGAACCGGGTGAAAATGAATTCACTCTTGCAAGTGGATAAGAATATTAACACCGTTTCATGTCTCGTTAATTTCAATTAAAACTATTCAATGCAATTCTCGATCTTCGTATGAAGGAGGAAATTAGATTTGCCGTATAAACGCAAAATTATAACCATATCTGCCTATCAATTTAACATTCGTCATTGACTCAATTGGACATTCATAATCTGTTCGACTCGTAGTTGTATGCAAATCCAGCATGCTCATTTCAGAGAGTACCGATCTTCGGCGGAACGTCAGATACTTGCACTCCACGTGTCATGGCTAACTGCATCACATTAGAAAATTAAGCTGGTCCAGGAGCAATATGTGGGTGGCCAATGGCCGTGGATCTTTGGCCAAAGTTAAGGTTCCTGATTGCCCTGAAGACAAGATCTTGGAAAACCGTTCAACGATTTTTAGGCATCGGCGACGGAAGTCTTGGAAAATATAGTCTGAGCTAATCATCGGCACGTGGAGGGGGTTCAACGTTTATCGCGAACGAGCCACGCCTGTCACCATCAACGCCTCGACGATTAAGCATGCCGTAGCTATACGCGGTTTCTTAGATCAATAACGGTGTCTCGGCTATTCTCGTTATCTCAGAGCGCGTTAGAGCCCGGCAGCTTACTGCACTGAGTAAAAACAGGGAACGTCTCGTTGGCCTTTGCACCCGGCGTGCAGCGTGGTCGAAATGGAAACGTAGCACCGTACAGGCCGAACGAACGAAGCGCAGGAGTGCGAGGGTGGCAAATAGAAACGCGGTAGAGCATGGAGCGCGGAACGTAGAATACCGAGGGGAAGGAAACAGAGGGAAATAGAGGGGGAGACAGAGAGAGAGGGAGAGGAATGGCGCGGGCGAGGTGAGCGGCGCAGAGAGAGGCATAATGTTCGCGGTACACCGCGCCACTTCCGAATTACTCCGGCAGAATCTCATCCTCTCTTCCTCTTTCCCCCGCATCCCACTATCCCTTCCGTATTTGCAGCCTCCATTGGCGAAGACGGACAGAAATTAATTGTCTACTTGCTCCTCGTGCAGCAAACAACTACAATGAACTGCGATCGTTTCTCTTCTCCGTACAGTTGCATGTTGTCTTCTCCTCGAAGAGATCTCTTCTGTACCGATAATTAACTTGACAGATAAGCCATTCCGTGACGCGGTTCCGCTTCCGGATCTTTTTCTTTCTTATAACTACTGTTAAAAATTATTTCGCCAGTAAAACATCTCACGCAAAATAAAAAGGATCGTCGGTCAAATGACTGGTGTTTATTTTAAAACGTCGCCAACTGTGCAGGCACCGTGAGTAGGAAACTGTTCGACTGATTCCGGAAGAGTGCGTTGCACCGACACATCGTAGGGTTGTTTGTACATACATGCCTATTTACTGTAGCGAGGAGGAAGCCAGACGCCGTGAATCGTTAACACCGGATAACATGGGACTGCAAGTCTTTATGGTTCGTTGTTACTCACTGGCACTTTTGAAAGGAGAAAATAGCTAATATGTTCAAGTTATTACTTGCCTGCGTTTCTGTCGGACCTGCAGCTTACATATGTATATTCTCCACTTATAGCCACAATGTTGTAACAGGATTTGAAGAAAATGTTCTTTTTTCCAAGATTGAACTGGTCGAGTATTTTTTATTCTATATTCGTACAAGCAGAACTTTGATATTGCTAATCAAAGCTAATCGCTAATTGCAACACACTGTAAAAAAACGGAAAAAAAATTAACATCGGTATCAGAGTTAGTGGATAAATTTTTGGAGAATGAGTAATTTTATCAACGATTGTTTTAGTGTCAAAGAATTTCACTTGAATACGAACCAATCCAATTTCCGTCTTGCGGATAAATTTTCTACTCGCTATTCATATTCGGGACGCAATTGTTTTTCTTCAAACTGTATTTAGAGGCCTTGGCGTCTAGACTACCACAGTCTGAATACCAGAATAGCGAAGTGCAGCAGCCAAAGCCAAATATCACGAACGGTAACACCGCCGTTTCCATCTGCCGCACCTTGTTCTCCGGCGTGGTAAGAGATATCCTGGATGCATCGTAACGCTGTGGGTAGCAAGTCTAATGGTACCCGCAAAAAGTACGTGTGGCATTGCGACGCTCGGCGTCCTTCGGAGTGGCGAGCTTGCGGGGGGCGCACGTTTCCGGTCTTGCGGCGTCTACTTCCGCCGACGCGAGCGTGTTTCTGGCGCACGTGTGTACCCGGTACTCTGGGTTTCGAGGAACCGCTGTTATCCTCGTCATCGGTTTTTGTTCACGGATGGAGTTGTGACTAGATAGGGCTATGAATAAAGCATCCTAATTTTTACAATGGCATTAAAGTTTGGCAGACGAAGGGAAACGATCATCGTGAATGTGGATGAACGTGGAGGGAGATACGAGAAAAATTTATCGTACTCACGTCGCCTACGATGCGACGGTTATAAAACATCGGTGTAACGTATAACCGTTAATATCATAAATAAATTTTATCTTCCACGATAAAATGACAAATTGAGTTCGTTTTTTTTCTGTTTGTTTTCTTTTTTTTTTTTTTGTAGCTCATCTCTATATACACGTAGTATCGCGATAGCGTAGCGGACCGGCTTGACGATAGGCTTGGGAACAAACTCCCTCGATGTATTAAACATGCCTCTCTTCTCCTCCATTCCCCATTTCATTCCCTTACTCCCCCCTTCCCCCGGTATGGTTGGTCGGTAGCCCAGGCAGCGTCGTCCTTGTGCCGGAGAACTCCTTCAACTTTACTAATGGGGAATATGGAAATTCACCTCTTTCGAAAGGATTTCCTCTTCTACGTAATTATTTAATTAATGGAGATGACGGATTCATATTTGCAAACTACAATGACGTGGAAATGCACAAGCTGTCGCTATTTGTTACACGTCCAAGTAGATTTTTCATTCCGAACTCTCCATTGGTCTACAAATTTAACGCAATGCTCCATTGAAGTAACGTACCATCATACTTTCGCTCGCATAACGAGACTCCTAACGCTTAAACATTTCAATAACTTGTTCAAGCTTGGCGACACCTTGAAGACAGCCGGTCATTTTCCTGCAGTCAATTCTGAATCGTGGAAAAATCTAACTCATTCCAGAACACATGGTGCTGCATCTAGAAAGTTGGTATGTTCTTCTACGGAGGAGGAAAAAACTCGCCGACCTGATCAAGTGGCGTCTACAGTAAATACGTGAAGAACAGCTGTGTTAATTCAGCCAGGATCTTAAAGTTACGAAAGTGTTTAAAACCAGTCGTAACTCAGCTGTCTTGGAATTCAGAGTGCACCAAAATTTGATACTCATTGTCAATATAAGGCTATCATTCGGGTAGAACCATCAGTAATGGAATGAAATCCAGAGAGACGATGTTACGTTAATTCAGTGTTTCGCTGGTCGTAACATAAACTCGACAAAGGTAGAACACACAACGTCGTACCGAATCGAGGTGTCTGCCACTCTCTGGTTTTGGCTCGGTTCTATCCTCCTGTATAATAAAGCCCTCGGAGCACAGCGCGACGTCCTTTTTACTCTCCGTTTCTGTCGGTACAGTATTGTGCCCATGAATCATTGGCGAAGAGGTGAAGGAATCACGTTTTATCCATACGAATGACTGTGATCCAGAATCTGGGACGGGGTGAGTGGTGAAAAGGTTCATTCGACATGGAGTTGTGTTGTTTTTACGTAATTAAATCCGAGGGCCGGACGGATGTCGAGAGTCTGATAAATGAACGGGGACGGCAGTCCTGTGATTGAGAGAGAGCATCGGAGCCCGGGACATATCCGAATATTGAAGCCTGCACCCTCGCTTCTGTCATTCCTCTCCGTCCAACCACGTTGTCAGCCTACGGCTCAACATTTCTGGTAGCGTAAACCCCGATTCCTGCAGCCCCCTGACACCTCGACTGTTTATTTGAACTTCGTTGCTGGAAGCCAACGTGTTTTACGGAGCTAAAAAGTTTGGATAAATTCCTGCGGCCTTCTACCTGCTCGCTCAAAAACTCGGATGATATCAGGAACTTAGAGCCAGACCGCTATAACGCGGCTATCAGATCTGGTGGATTTGTTAGATTGCAGTGGATTCGGTGCAGGGTATCGAATAGTACGGTTGCATTCGAAGCCCAGGGACGCACGGTGTAGACACGTGTTTAACAGATCCTTTGGGATTAAAGGACGACCGAGCGAGAGAATCGATGTTGAAATAGGTGAATCCTGATACAGGCATGAGGCGCTCGGGACCTATTGGCAAAGATGAAAGGTTACGCAGGGGCTTGTATACCGAAATTAGTATTGCCGATTGCATCGGAATTGACGAAAAAATTAATGAACCTACAGTTTTGTTCACATCCTCAGCAACGTCGAGTACCGAAACTGGTACTGAAACTACTCGTCGATACACGCTCGCTATATCTTATACCAACTGTAGATTATTTACTCAAAGCTTATGTCATCTACCGTCGACAGCCTCTATTTAATTAGTAGTCAGTTTTCTCCGGTGATTAATTGGATTCCCTTCGGTTCATTCCCACTCCTGGTTCTAACACAAACCAACGTGGGACTAGGTATTATGACGTGCCAATGTTGAAGGCACTGCATGTCTCACAGTGTGCGGAGTGGTCCCTATAATTATTTATTGTTGTTATCTTCACATACTGGCGACAGAGTTGACTGTCGTAAAATATTAATTTACAGTCCGATAAATATACCCTGTAATGCAGTGTATGTTTAAAATCTCGAGAGTTGATTAATTTCATTGAAACTTGTCACGTGATGGCTGCATGTACTCGGTTTGCTACCGCGGTCTAAAAACAGGGAAACCTTAGTTGTTTCTTTTTATGCTTTGTACACCGTACTTAGACCCACTTACAGTCTGCTGATTAGCAATAATTATTCACTCAATTTACCTGGATTATAATGTTACACAGTGTCGTAATTTTCTTATCAAAATTGTATCGAGCATCTAGAACGTATCGCTGTACGGCGTTTGTATCAACATTTTCCTTTTCTCCTTGATTAATTGATTTCGGGCAGAGTTATAGGTATTAACCGTGTACAAAGGATAGCATGTGCATATATGCATGGGCACATCGAGTAGCATAGCAAGAAGCAATATATTCTCGGCAAGGCGAAGATTTTGCAATCTGGCAGGGAGTAATCTTTGCAGTTGTGTATGGTGAAAGCAATAATAACAGTACAACTCTCGCCACATGACCATACATCATCAGTTTCTCACCCCTCGAGTAGAGCGCAAATCTCTCATTCCTATCGAATCAGCTGCTCCGCTTTGTATTTAGCGCCGATATTTGGTTTGACGAAACGAAATCGCCTTGCCTCGCTTCGACTCGACTCGAGTCAACTCAACTCGCCTCGCCTCGCCTCGTCAGGGTGACGGTGGAGCTTCGTGTTTGAACTATAGTAATTTGAGGCAAGCTAATGAAAGTGCTGCGCAAACAGCGTCGCGACGGCCGACGTCAAAGCCAAAACCCCCGCCCACTTGCGCTACGTTACGGACCGAACCCGAGACCGTCGCCGTCGACCGAAACTCTTTTGCGGTATTGGATATTTAGGATCGACTCACTAAACAGATATAGGTTACCGTGCCTTTCTATCGTCGAGATTCAGTAACCAGTTTCATTTTCATCAGCATTCAATTTCGTCTTATCTTATTGCGTTGCCTTTGCAAATCACGAATAGAATTCACCTCTCAACTCTCGGAAACGCATTTTGTCTTTTAATTTATTACTTGAAATATTCGAAAATATTTAAATTGCCAGTGATTGAGAGAGTTTTCTTAGGGATAAGTATTATTTAAATAATAAAATAAAATTTTGAAAAATTCAGATGAGACTGCCTACTAACTTTGATTGTTGATGATTTTTTGCTGATTGCTTTTATGTGATTTGAATACTTGTAGAGGCTTGATAAAGGAATGAGAAATCTTGGGTGTGAAAATTTTATAATTCTTCCAAGTTATTAACGTTGACGTAAAGAGAAACGTTGAGAGAAAAATTGCTATTCAGCAGCTTTGAAGTAACTGAAGTTGAATTTACAAAATCTGAGTTCGTCAATGTTGTACCACAGTTTACTGAGTTTCAGGTAATTCTGAAGTTGCAAATTAACGAATGTTTCTGAAAATTCATTATTATAATAACGTAATAAACTTCAGTATGATTTCACGATCAAAGGTTATAAATTATGTATATGAATTGCCAAGAATAAAATCGTACCTACCAATGTAGAAAATAAAAAATTACCGTTTATCAAACTTCATTTCTGAAAATTGGAATAATTCGTTGAAAAATGTCTATGATTGGAATGTTTCCTTGAGCCTGTTCAGTTCGAGTTATCATGCTGTGTCTTGATACCATTTATTAGTTATCGCTGATATAAGACCATTGATAAATTTTTATTCAATCGTATTATAATCCGTCAGATTTATCTTGAACCTTCAAAATTCGCTCGCGTCATGATGAAATGATCCATAGTCCAATTCTCACTGTGTAGAAAGCGCCAAACAGAACCTTTCTCAACGGTGAGGTCAACGTTCGTTTTCAGACCGCACAAGAGTGCTGTGAGCGCAAGAAAATGGTGAATTTATTTTGACGTGCAAGGTACACAACACAACAGGATGCCGTACACCGGGTAAAATTCAGAGAGTTCGATTTATTATCGTATGTATAGTGAGTTAAATTTAGGCTTCTACTGATGCTGGCGGGGCGGCTACGGCGGGTTATTTGTGCCCAGGGCAGGTTCAATCGGAACAATCTAAACTTCAGAAACACCAACATTATCCGCACTCAACTGCTCACATACCCAACGGCAAACCGCTAAACCAACTTAATCAAAACATAGGTACACCGATATACCAATACGCGTCACGATTGCAGGCTATTTCGAGCTTTCACGAGTCAGTTCCCAGTTCCGATCTCGCGTTCTCGGAAAACTGATTTCAATGGCAACGTAACCTCTTCCACTCTCCGTGAAGTTACAGCTGCATCTTCACGGTGCACACATTCTTGGTACTGTTATACTCATTATATTATCAGCACTACAACTATATTATAAGTTTCCGGATGATCCGAGGTTCGAGTATGAGGATCCGGTTGAGTTTTACTTCGGGTCAGTTACCTTCGGGATGTCACGTATTGTTTGGAGTTTCAATTCTTACACTCTAGTCACAGGGACATTACCAAACGAACGTGCAGGCAATTTCTATGATAGCTGAAATAATTCATACTAGGCACTTAATGCTTCGGTGTACATTAATTCTGGACCTTAACGAATTAGTGTCTATGTGATCTCCAGCATCGGTCTTTTGCATCGGAATTGGCGATAATTTATTGCTGTGACTACCTTTTCTTGTCGAAGGGTAAAGAAAGGAATGATCGATACAAAGTCGATAAAATATAATGAAAAATTGTCACGCATTTTGAAAACGAAAAGAATCGTATTTGTATCGATTCAGGATGTATCCTAATTCTTTCGCATCATCTGACAAAAGGAAATATGGTTGTAAGTTGAGCTTTTCGGTCTGACATGTCAAGTCGCATTAACTGTGTCACCATTTCCTGAAGTGCCAAACATGCAATTGGAGCGTAACTTTTTCACATGCGTTTTCTACCTTAAAACACGAAATACATATTTACTCTGATCTGCGTGCCGTATGTGGAATGGAGTTCCGGTATCATACCCGTGTGAATTTTAGGTGGATTTTAAGGTACTCGAGGTGAATCGGTGAATAAATCGAGGAGAAGCTATTTTTCAGACGAGTAAACGTGGTATACGGTAGAGCGACGGTGTCGGTGGTGGTGGTGGAAGAGCCTGAATTTTCCACCCTTCGGCAGTGGCGTTGGTATCTGATGTATGAAGAGCCCGGATAATCCGTGGATAGTGTGCTAATGCAAGTTTTGGCAGGAACGCAAATACTTCTTCATTTTTCCCGAGGCGTATATAGGAGCCGCCTAGCTCCTTCACCGTATACCGACTTATCGCGGGGACGAGAGAATCCGCGAGGCGGGGGCGTTAATCTTAAGAAATATTTTGCCGGATAACTATAATCTAATAAGAGGGCCTTCTCTGCTTTCCTAGCCTTGCTCCGTCGCGTCGCCTTGCTCTTACCATCCTAAGGGTATACACCCTTCCTTACGCCGTGCCTCTTGCGCTAGTTGCTCGAGTTTGCCAAGTGGTAATTTCAGCTAATGTCGGCAGAGTGTTGAGTATTTCTATTAAACATACATCTATATATATATATATATATATATATATATATATATGTATATAAACGAGTAGTACCTATTTATTTTAATCTTGTTTATTTTTTGTATTTATGTTGTATATAAATACTAAATATATATATCTCGGGTGGTGCGGAATTTATACATCGCCCTGGTAGCAGCAGCTAGCGTGCGAGGGCGGACTAAACTCCGGCTAAAAGCTTAGAATAATTACGTTATACGAATATTTGCTGCGAGATTTTAACACCGGTACTTCACTCACTTTTCCTACCCGTGATGCGATGCGATGAGATGAGATGCGATGTTATCCCTGACGCTTTCAAACACTCGAGTCTCGATATAGACTCGGTAAACTTGACTCGTCGACGATGCGCTTCATCGTTCGGTCTTCGTTTATCCATCGTTTTTAATGTCCCGGGTGTCTATGTCGACGGATGAAAGGATGTAGGCCAACGAAAGGCATCTCATATCGCAGCATTATCGAGCAGATAAGCCTGACAGAAGCCTGGCATTCGCCATATGGCCGCATATGCTCGCTTTCACTTCACCTCATCGCCACGGGATTGACCTCGTGTGGTGGAAGACGCTGCTACAGAGTATCGAAAGACTTAGTTAAAGTGGTAGACGGTAGTTAAAATTTCACTTTATTTTCTCATCCTACTTAATACAGCGCTATTGGTGAACACATTTCAGAAAATAATCAACTCTCTTAAGTGGTTCAAAAAAGTACACGTATATTTTTGTCGTTAAACCCCACAACACATTTACTCTGAATAAGTCAAGAACGGCGAATTGTCGAAGAAGTTTTAATTGACCTTGATGTGTTTTCTACGACAAAGTAGTAGAGCACGATCGAAGATTCCTCAGCAAAACGGATAATCGAATCACACAATCTTTTTTTCGTATGGTGACACACCACGTATCATAATTAAAGATGTAATAAGAGTTTGATTTTCTGTCGAGTGCGTGTACAGGTCAATTACGAAAACTAGGTTTGTGATGGCTGAATCTGATAGTTTTTAAAGACACTTTAAACTGCGGTACTATAATATACGCGAGTCAAGTGAAAAACAAAGGCAGCGTTTCACTCCTGAGACTGAGTAAGAGTGCAGCAAGACCACTCACGAACGAGCGATATCTCACAAAGAAGTAGAGATAATTAAAGAACCAGTCGCGTGCGAGAATAACATTTAACTCAAAGATAAGAAAAATTGAAACACCCCCTGAGGAGTAGTAAGTGTATATTCCGGTACTCAAGGCCTTGCACCAAATCTCGGCGTTTTCTTTTTTTCGGGTTCTTTATTTTTGCATTTTCTGTCCTCTTGTCCATCCATCTCTGCCTCCATATACTCACGAAGAGTATTTTGATAGAATACCATTACTACCTTCACGCTGTATACCAGAGGCGACGATTATAATTTCACGCGATTTCATCGCGGTTTACTCCAGCTTATCTCTTCACTCTTATCCGCGCCGATCCGCAGCTGGGTTTTACCGCTAATACGAGAACTGCGAAACACCCTCGGCACGAAATTCCGATGCGTCACTCGGCCGTGCGAATCCACGTATCAGCCTGTTTTTCTTGATTCTTTTATTATTTTTGTTCCGCACGTCTCGAAATTTATTGCCCGTAATCACAATATTAAACTTTCAGTTTCCCGGAGTAATTGCCGACTCGGGTTGTACACATGAAATAGCACCGATTGCGCCATGAGTGTATTGCGTGACACACGATCCACTGGAACCCGACAAGTTCCATTATACATTCGCCGTTTAACGTCCCGTAGATAGATAGATACACCCTCCATACGGTACGTAACTATAGCGCTAATACAAGTGCGCTCAAACGAACACGTGGACACACTTACGCGTAAACATTTTCCATTGGGAAAACAAGTTTCGATCTACTCGTTGCCGTCACGTTTATTTCATTGTTGGGAGTAGTGCGTCTGAATGTTTACGGGCAAGCATGAAAAGAGATGAAAGTATAAACTATTGAAAATATTGCAATAACGTAAAGCTGTATGAACAAATTCGTGCCTTCTTGCGAGGTCATCGCCCTGTTTCTCGTGTCCCTTGCCTAATTTCGCAACTCAATTTCTCAGATATGTTCCTCAGTTTGGCGAACACTGCAGCATTGCAGTCACGAGGTAATTTGCCAGCAGACCACGTATTACCGAAACGCTCGAGGTTCCAACCATTTTTAGTTGTACTACCCACCCATAAAGATTCCCTCAGCTGATAATCATGCAGGCAAAATTGTGAACCTTTATCAGCGCGAGTTGTGCCGCAGGAAACGCTAAAGGCTATGCTCAAGTTAGTGAACTGATTGTGAGCCGGTTCATGTTTCGCGACAGCCCCAATCACGATCTCATTTCTTTTTGATCGATAAGCTTAAAATCAGCAGAATGTCAGTCAACCTGAATGCTTTTCAATTGAAGAAGCATCGAATTACCCAAACCGCGTTGATTGCAGGCCATCTCTCATCAGCTACTACGTTTCACCATTTTTCAGCTCAGGGTTGACCCTAATGATAGAGCGACGGTGAAAGAGCGAGCAAACCTGCGCCATACAGAAGAGTTCTGTCAATTTGATCTACCGGCTTCCAGTTCCAACGTCACCGAGCCTCGGAAACGCGTGTAGCTTATTTGCCATCCAAATTACATCTGCATAATAGGTGCGCTGGCTGGGCGTCCTATCGATCCGAACCGTCCCTTCGTTGGTAAGTTCTGCTCGTATCACAATTCACAAACGTCCAAAGGCGCACTCGATATTAAATCTTCCGTTGTTCTTCCCAACTCTCGGGACCGAGTGAGAATGAGAGAATTCTCGAAAGCGAGAGGGACTTTTCGAGGGTCGCAAGTGGAGTGAAAAGGGAGTGAGAGGTGAGGGAAGGGATTTAATTTGTACAAACCGTCGGTGGGTTCCAATAAGTTTGCGTGCGTGCTAGTTTCGGCTATAGCGAAGATCCTTTGCGTTTCTTAATGATTCGTGGCTCTCATCCTCGCCTCCTTAGACGATATCTAGTGGTGGCCGACGGCGCCGAGTGGCGAACCGGAAATGAATGAGAACCAAACTGACCCAATTTCGATATAAATTCGGAACGGGCCTCCCTCGACGCATCTGGAAGCACGCAACGCCCGACTTACGTTCTCGATTGAGGCTCAACTCCTTCCTTTATCCGGAATAATATTTATTCCCACGAAGCTCGTAGATTTGGTGGTTTCAACCACGAAAAAGGGGTTGTAGGGGGCCGTCGTGGGTAGGTAATACGTTAACAAGCCCTATTTATCAATACGGAGGTGTGGCAGTCTGTCTGTGCACGCAACTCGTCGACACGCATTCCCTGCTCGTGAATTAGCGTTGATATATTTGCGGTATCGTGTAGCACGTGCATTTCTCGATACGGAAGATACGTAATGGTCGTTCACTCCGTTTCATTATAGATTCTTCCGAATAAGCTGACTCACGATCGTTGGATGAGGACAATTTAACCAAGATTTTTTTATTCCCAAACACGTAATACTTACAAAATTTAGAATACCTGCACCGATTCGGATAGTAGTGGTGAATTGTATGATTGAAGAGATAAAAAGTTGAATTAAGAAATACAGCATTTCATCAAGTTAGCAACAAATGGCACAGTGACTACAAATGGCGCATTAAGCCTAATGCAAAGGTGAATGAACACGGACTGAAATCTCTAAATCTACAGTGGCACCGAAGAAGCGATAATGCAGGACGAGGCACCTGCCCCACTGATTCACGGGGCACAATCCAATAATCCAGGATCGAACAACGTTATAATTAGATCGTTTCACCCGCGCCTGACATTGATCACGCCCAGCCGTACCTCAGCGGCGGGCTGACTGCAGGCTATCAATATCTATCAATTCTGTGTGGCCAGGAGGAAATGTCATTCGCATGACTCACGAACGGTCCGCGCTGACCAACAAATCGACGCGCCCGGAGCAGACGCCTGCAGGAGAGCTAGTTAATATCTCGACGTCGACGAGACCCCAAACGTATATATCGTCATCTCGTCATCCCTTATCTGGAGGCGCAAACGTGTGTCCGCTTCCATCGATTCGCCGCGTAGATGAGACTTTTTATCAACACGCCATTAAATTTTCTGGCGAAATATAAAGTCTGCTTGTTATTCACTCAGATGAAGAATCTGGTCAGATATGCGAAACGGCAACTAATAAAGAAAAAATGACCGCTCCTCTTGTCAGGTCAGAAAGTTTCCTTTTTTGGCTTGATGCAGCCCCGATGTAAATTGTCTTTTTCAACTTGGAGATTGACGAGGCCTCGCGTCGTTTGAAGGTCCAGTTGTAGGTGAGGGGGTTATTTATCGCGAATTGCTGATGTGGGTATACCCTTTGGCCAAGATTCACCCGCTTACATTAGCGTGCCAACGAAGTTGTCGATCTACATTGTCCGACGATACAAGCCCGTTTAAAGAAACACACGCTCATGAAAATTGCGCTTTCGACTCGTCACGTTTCAAAGTTCAACTTTTACTTCTACAGCGGACGAAGTTTGATGACGAAAAGCGGTATGGCGATTGTCACGCGCTAGGTTAGAGAGAGGGTGCACCAGTTGTTCGAGCAATTTTATCCGCAGGTGGTGACGTATACGCTTTCCAAAATACACTGGAAATTCAGCCACTGCGAATCAGTTAGCCAGAACAAGAGAATTGTGTATGAAAATTTTGTTACGAAATCAGAAACTGAAGTTGGTCCGTTGAATTCGCAATCGGTGAAAATTATTGCTTTTCGGGGGGCGAAGCAGCGTTGGACAGGATTCTACGACATAATCATTCATCACGTCGTGATTGTTGTATTCATTGGTGATTAGGCATGACTCGTTCCCGAAACAACCAGGGACTAACGACCCGTGTCGTACCGAATGAACCGGCCGTGTGTGGACGAGGCTCGTCTCGCTTTACCCGTCTCTCCCTGCTTGTTTGATGTTCTATTACACGTGTCTCCATCCAGTTGCCGGTTTGAACAGGACTATGCTATGACGATACATCGTGTGAGTGCTGCCGTATCCGTAAGTAAATGTTATTTCAAAAATCGATGCCGAATATCGTTTTCATTTCACTTTTCACCGATACTGCTGAACATTCTACTGAAATGACTATCATGTAGTCATTTCTCAAAATCAGTAGTCATCTTTGACATGACGCATTCAGTTACCATGGACCATAATAGTCGATATACTCTGCACATTCTTCCCTACCAATTGACAGCGTTATATAATCTCAGTCTTGCGATACCATGACATTCCATTCATTGTGTGTAAGACGGTGAATTTCATGGAGAAATAAGCAAGGTTTGAAATTCTCGCTGATCGGTATGCATGATCTGACGTCTTCACAGCTCTGAGCATGGTTAGATATTTTTGTTGTCTTCCTTTTTTTTCTCAAGTACTTACAAACTTTATTTTCACGGGTCTCAGGGTGAGCATACACGTATATATATTGCTACCTGCTTTCCACGGGGAATGTCTTCAGACTTACGAGTTCCAAGTATTAGCGTAGAAGTTTCAAGTGTCTCTAGAAAGACGGGACGCAGTGGCGTTCTCTTTTTTCGATGTCCATTTGAGTTGTGGGGAAAATTGTGTTCTTTGCATGAGGTGACAAATGGAAAGTGAACTATAAAACATACCTTCTCCCCCTTTTTGGCAACTACGCTCTATTTGTCACTGTCCACCCTCCAACTAGATTTCAGAATCATTCCTCACCGGCTGTCACCACTCGAGTGCCTCTGCTACTGTAAGACTGCAGTTATGTTGTAATGAGAATAGGTTCGTATCTTTTGTCCAATGCTTTTTGCCATTGCGTTGAGATCACGATTCCTAGAAAGTGAGATAGCATTCCCTCTCGTCTTCAGGTAGGAAACCACAAAACGCTACAATAACGAATACGAGGAATACTTGTAAAGCTTTCTTTTTCGGGGCACGCGTCCTTATTTATTTTATCTCTTTACATTTGAATTCAAAACACGCTTATCCACGTTACTTTTCTTTTTTCATCATGATCAAGTAGAATCAAAAAATGAGAATACGGCTTCTGAGGGTGAAAATAAGTGCATTTTCATGAGCATTAAGCACTTGACGCAAGACTCTGCAAGTTACGAGGCACAGAAAAATGTCGAGTGCCCATCGAATGGCAAGGGAAACACCCGTCAACCCTTTGTTACGTGTATAATTCAGCTTTTGAGATCTACCAACTGATTAGCCAGAAGAGAAGTGTTACAGGCATTTGCAAAGTATAGTCGTGTGCTTTCTGACTTCTCAAGTGCGAATGCCACTAAGCATTATTCGACGCACCCTCCTTTCTGATTGTAAGTAGGACTTGTAGTGTCGGTAGTGGTATATGACTTCCTGAAGTAATGGGAAGTGATCGGAGAGACTATGACAAGCAACGGAAATTCTGAAAATGAAAAAGGAAACCACGTACAGTTAACGTAGTGGTTGAGCCTGAGTACCCAGTTACATGTCTTGATAAAATCTCCATAATGGCCACGTTCAGAGGAAAATTACTAACGTGCCTTCTATTTTCCGAGAAATCAAGGAGCCAAGTGTGAGGCTGCTGGGAGGACACAAGTGCGCAAAAGAGCAAAGAGGTGGCCATTCCGTAATTATGCCGAGTCCAGCTTGATGCGAGCCAAATGCTCGTGAAAACGCTCGGGGCAGCATGGGGACGGCTGGAGAGGGTAGAGTGTCCAAGAAACGTGCAATATGCTGCGGGGCCGGTTTGAGAAATGTGCAGAAGGATCCACGCTCCTAACGAGCGGACCGTTTGGTGAAAGTACGCAATTTGACATTATGACTTTATATTCTCACAGCGTAGGCCCGAGAATCACATGTTCGGGGTTTTGTAAGGATGTTATGCTTCTATGATATATACTTGAATTGATATCGCGTTGGTGTTTAACAAAATAGTCCCTCCGAACTGATTGTTCAGAATATTCCACAAGTGATTGGCCAGTAAGTTTCTGATCTTGTTCAAATCCAGTAGTTCGAGATTTGTCATTTAAGAGTTACTTTGGTGACGTTGACGTAACATGTAGGTATCATAGATGATGTGTTGTATAAATTGGTATCCGTACACAGCCACTGATGTAAAGGGATATTTGGAAAGCTTCGTGAAGCATGAAACGTATACAGTCATCATCCAATACGCAGCCAGTTCTCTTGGTAGGATTAAACCAGCCGGGTGACCGTTTGATGCATAATAATCTTTGGTATGGGTAGAGAAAGATGACCTTGAACGCACCCTCGAGAGCCAATTCAATGTGGCAAGGTGGCTTATCGATCCTTGTTCACAGGAGAATAGGTGCACGAGGTGGTGAATCCAGAAGTCGAGACAGCAAGAGACTTGAATTTCTGCACACAGAGTTTGGGTAACCAGGTAAAGTGTCATTCACCGGAGCGGTCTGCCAACTGCGATCGACGCCAGGCGTCCCTGGCGTCCAGTTATGAGTTTCGGGGCTGCTGGCGTACCTTATAGCGAGAGCGGTACCGGTTAATTGCTCGTTTATGTTAAGCGTAGTAAAACAACGAGCTCTGCACACTTGATGGAGAGAGAGAAGGAGAGACACACACCGAGTTATCTTGGGTTTTGCTCGAGGCTAGAACGAAATCTAGCCCCCAGGGGAGAGCAGCCGGCGTTTAATAAGCCAGCAGAAATGAAATCCGAACTCAATTAGGTTTTTTCTCGGGGTTGTGAGACCCTTCGAGCCCCACAGAAGCCTGTCGTATACTTTAACCACTGTAAGTTTCGAAGGGACAAATTGCCATGGGGTTACATCGATGGTAATTATTGACCTGAACCTGAATATGTAGATCAAGTGATCTTTGATAATTTTGGGAATAATTGAGCACTTCGGTTGAGAACTTACGTTACATATTCCAGTCGATGTTCCTGGCGTTCGAGTCGGTCATGCCACCATGCAGCACTTGATCGCAGGACCAGTGAGCATATAGGTGTTCAAGTTCGGGAAACAGAAATTATATTGTGTCGAGATATTGAGCTGACATTATTTGCAGCGAGTACCTACTTATCACCCGACGTAAGCCGGGGAAGTCTTCATGAAAGAGGTGAACCCTCGGGTCGGCGTAAGCCAAGTAACAAGCCAGTAACTCATTCGCCAATAAATTCTCAAAGAACATCGATCACAATGTTCTATTTTGCTCATTGGTGTTTTTGCCGGCGGCGTTCGATTCAATTCGAGGATGCGGTGAGTCGATATATCTCTCTGGGTGTCATGCGCCGCCAGTAATGGATGGTGGCCGTGCCCTAGGAGAGAGCGTGCCAAGAACTGCCCCCACCATTTCTCCTTCCACCCCTCAGCTCCCCGATCCTATAGCCTGCAGCTACCACGTTACCGACTCCAAAATCTTGATCCTCCCCGCTTCTCCCGTCCGCTGAATCGAGCCTGCCAATGGCACGGTCACTTTTTGCAACATTAGACTGCACGTGCACATTGGGAACGATAATGTTGTATTCTCGTTGTACAAATGAACACACACGTTGAACGATGCATCTGAAGCGGAGCATTTTTCACCTCGTAGACTGTGACGTAGTATTTTGACTAAGTATAAGGGTGCATCAGGGTTTCTTGGTTTTGATAATGATCGAATGTCGAACTGAGAAGAAAAGTACTCGAGCTACACCTTACCGATCTTTTTCTTTTGTCATACGTTACAGCATATGGAGAGATATTGGACATATCTCGAAAAATCAATTTTTTGAAAGTTCACGGTAATAACGTGAAATTCTTTTGTTATACCAATTGGATATTATTTACTATCAACACGTCGTGATAAGTGCAGGATTTTCACCTTTAGGGGCTGCAATCCTAATTTTTAGGGTTAAACTTGAGGAATAATTTTTACAGCTTGACAAGCTGAATTAGCCCGTGAAAAAAATACGCCTTCATTTTTGTTTACGCACCATTGCATATCACAGAATGAAAAAAATCGGTTAGGTACGTCTCGGGTCGGTACTTCCCTTCTGAGTTGACTTACGAGTATATTACTATTCCTAATGAAATATGTGATGTATAGAAGAGAGTTTTCTGAACAACACTTTAAAGCACATGTTTCTTATCGTACCTACACTTACGATTACAAGAGGTATTTGTCACAATTGATTTTCAATTTTTCATATAATTCATGTGCACGAAAAATGATACACTGAGAGTTCTTGGATCTCGTTTGGGAATACAATGTAATTTTTTAGAACGAAAATGATGTCGTGAGAAATTGAAAATGTATGTGTCACGATTCTGACGATTCAAAGAGTTTAAAAATGATATTTCGATAAACTCACTTGATACGCTAATCAGTGATCATCAAACTTGTAGAAAATCTCTTAGAATTGATACTAAAATATTTGCGGAAAACACGGAAAATCACGAACGGAGAAAGGTGTATCAGTAATGATATATTAGCTTGTACTAAAAATGACAAGCTGGAGTCTCGCAGTCGTATTATCTTGAACAATAATAAAAATTAGTCATTAAATTCATTAGAAGGAAAAATATCCTTGCGTGGTACATGAAAATCATTAATAAATAACGACTGTAATTGTACACGTAATTTGATTATTGTGTAGACCGATTTGTCGAGTGAAGTAAATGCGAGTGAGAAAGGTGATTGGTTTGATGTTACGGTAGACCACCAAGAATATTTTGGCGGTGCGGATTTCGTCGGCTGCTGCCGCTGCATCGCGGTTTCAGTTAATTAATTCTATACCGACGCGTGGGTGGAGACGGGGGGTAGGATGAACGCGTTTATAAATCCGCCGTTTGGTAGGGGAAAGAGGACTGGGTGCGATCTGAATACAAGACAAACGCCCGTGTAGCGGATTTATACCGTGTTGGCCGCGGCACAGAGCCGCTAATACGGCTTCCCGACAACAGACGCTCCCGCACCAAACCCGCGCGGTGGCGAACCAACAGCAACGCTCATCCCGACTCGAACGTTCGCGGGAATGAAACTTTCGCTTGCAATCTAGTTCCGGATAATCCCGATATTACAACGCCCACCCGCACCGTCTCACGCGAGAGACTTCCGCCAGCGTTCAGACGTCCTTTTGAAGACGCCGCTGCCTCCCGTGTCCCGATCGACGGCGATACAGACCCTCGTACCCTCATAATCCTAGTCTGGGAAAGGATTTGTATGACCGATCACGAGCGAGTTAGCCGAACCGGAAATTGAAGCCCGTAGTATCGCCTCCGCGGATTTTAGGACTGATCGCAACCCCGGGCGCGAAATGACGGAGGATCGCGAAAAGGCGCAACCCTGACGCCTTGTTTGTCTGAAATTACGTTTTGAGAAACACGCCGAGGACTCCTCTCGCGTAATTGAAACCGAAGCAATCTTATCTCAGTTCGGTGAACGCCACAGCGTCACCTGCAGCCTTGCTCCTCCGTTCTTCCCTCAGCAGGCAGCCTCCGCGATACCGGGGAACAACTATTTCCACGGAGTGAATAGTTAATTTCCTAAAGTTTCAGCCCGGGCGCCTGAATGCGGCATTGATTGGTACTCCAATCAGTTTGAGGGTGAGACCTGCCGGGAGGTGACGGGTGTCGGGTCGCCGCCCCACCGTCGGCTGGATGCACCATCCCGGCAGCCAACCTTCTACGCAAATCTGGCCTACCTCCGACACCGGGGACAAAATTGAGTCGTTCGGAGGTGATTATCATTCGGTGGAAGCGGGGATGGAGGCGGGCGCGGATAGGACGAGTCGAACTATTCTTTTTCTGCAACGACGGCCCGCCAAGATTGCTTTTATGAAAGCTATTTTTAATAACGCCAGGGTAATCTCGATTCGACCTCGCCGTGTCGCGAGGAAACCGAGCAAGCCTTGCGATTTGTAGACGCGTGTAATGAAATTCTTAAATGCGAACTGCTGATATTCTTCTCAGGGGTTGGTCGGTTCTGGGAGCTTTTGTAGAGTCGTCACGTGACACGCGTGACACGCATGATAAGCTTTCGGCAATATTTGAATATCTTTTTTCTCCGACGGACTGCGAAGCGTAGTAGCCCATTAGTATGCATCTGACGCTTCTTGCATTTTTAACCTCAACATCGTTTGTCTGTCTACGTTCTACAGATGACAATGTCAAACTTTTATTTGAATAGATATCCGTCTCGAGAAAAATTTAACCTATCGTACTTCAAAAAGTTCTACGCTACAGACGAAGGTCCTATATATCGATGCTGAACCTCGTTAATTAACCGTTGCTTCGTCAATTCAACTCCGAAGTTTTGATTATATGCGCACATAGTCAGATGACTGTCAAGAAATTTCGAGTCCTTAATTATAAACGACTCAGTTCTATATCCTTCAGAATCCTCACCTACATCTAATTCTGGCGATCTTCAAATACATCACTGAAGCTATAATAATCGCACGCGTATCGTGAAGGTGCTAAGTTATGCTGAATAAATTACACCGTGATACCAGGCTGCACCCTAATTAATCTTCGCAGCAGTCGTTCCGAAACTTCCATCCGAAAGCGCCTGCGCTCTTAACCGGTACGAAATTAGTGATTCAGGTTTCCTTGCATTAGTTTGATCACGTGCCAAAATTTCGTATCAAACCATCCTAGTTAAGGGTTATCACACGAATACGTGAACGGCGTGGCGTATCGAAACGTCAGTGGTACTTTCATGGAAGAATCGGTTTTGGTCTCGCGAAGAATGTCGGCTCGGCGATAAACCGCTGTTGGCGGCTGACGCTATCCGGTGCTATCTCTTCTCGGCAGTAGGAACAACTCCGCGGAGGAGGCTCAGGGCATTGCGCCAAACCAGTTTTAAATGCACTCTTAAATTTCCCCTGGCTTCAACCCCCGTAAACCATCTCGGTGACTCGACCGCGCATCATCCTCCAATCGATGCCAGGGAGGGATGCATCTCTATCTGGCCCCCAACCGCGAGCCCGAATACTCAGCTAACTGGTACCGAACACGCTCGAATAGACTTCCGCTATTAGAGCACTGGTTTACTTCTTCCCTTATGCCCGGAGATAATGGACATTATTACCTTAACGAGGCCCCAGACTCTTAGTCGGTAATTGCTTAGAGATATCCAGAAGTCGGTGTCTGGTACCCTGCACCCTGCAGACCAGACGACGTTACTACCGACGGGCTAGCTGCTCGTTCCCGACCTGTTATTGTTATGTTTTGCTGCATTAAGATGTACCCTGGATGCTAAACGAATGCGCGCATACGTGCAATATCCATTCGCACACAACCGTGAACCGGTTGGAGAGTGGACGCTGGGCATAGGCGATATTATAGGTCTGCACCATGTCGATGCCTGCACTTCGAACCGTTTTACGATGGGTTTAACTCAAGCGGTGATTCCGTCACTTTGTCGTATAAGGGAAATTCCGTCACCTCGTTGGCGTTCTGCAAGATCAAATCTCAGCGACGAGAATGAGTTCCGGGTCACGGATCATTGAGGCTGAATTATACGACTCCATTATCGACGAATTGTCGTAACCGTCTCGACTCGCCGGATGTAGAACCTTTGCGCGAAGTACATGAGTCACGATCAGGGCCTGAACGATAAGAGAGAATCAGAGTTCAATGGGCTGGACAAAACGAAAGCGTCGTGAAAGGAAACGAAGCCATCTGAAGTAATTATATGAAGAGTTTTATCTGACCCGAAATAACGCGGCCGGGCAAAACGCGCTGACTTGAGGCCGCGCGTGTAGCGCATTCCTATTTATATATTTATGCATTTATGTAAGTATCGTTGCACTGTCGCTCCGGACTGCATCGAACCCGGCATCACCGGCTCTGTTTCCGCCCCGTCAAAGCAGATTGCCTGCGGTTTCTAGTGATTTGCGTAGGGCACACATCGGATGTGGGGGGCGTGGAGTATTCGTGGTGCACTTTACGAGGTAATCAAATAAGTGGAGTTGAATAGATTATACGAGCGTCTGGAAGTGGAGCAGAAGCCACAACGCCGTGTCAGTCAGACTGCTTCACCGAAGACGAATGACTGACGGGGGGTGGTCGCCAAAACGACGAGCATTAACGCCAAATGCCATCTTGTCTGGCAATTTGACCAAACGGAAGGACCGAGTGCTCCTCGGTACCCGCCTGGATCATCAGGCCGCACTTTTAATCAGCGAAATGACGGTGTGGATGCCATGCAATATCGGGGTCGTCGAAGGCAGTATCGGCGATCGAACCCCAATAGAAGGAGCGAGGGAGAGGAAGGAAGGGAGAAGAGAGCAAGGACTCCCCGGGAGGGCCGCTCTCGGTTGATAGCTGGTGGCTGGCGACTGGCTGTTGCTGTTGCACGACCGCGGCATTACCTCCGCGCCATTAACCCGCGAAACTTTCCGCTTGAATCTTGTTCTCGACTCGACGATCCTTCGCCTCTCTTCATACACGAGCGAGGAGATCCCCATACTTTGCAAGCGGCACCACCGTAGCGGGAGCCAGAATTGAGTACATCGAAGTCCGTTTGGAAGTTATCAGGGTCCATATACGGACACATAGCAGCTTTATAAACGGAACACTGACCGGATGTCCATGACAATCCTTGCCAAGTCCTTTGAGGGTGCCGCTCGGCTCCATCGAACGGCATTTTTTCCGACCCATTCCTCGCCCTTGGTTAGGGTTGGTTAACTGCGGATCGATCGGGTCCGCATCCTCTGCCCTTCTCTCGACTCCCGAGAAGGTCGAAGATCGCGCTGCGGCGATTTACCGCAAAGAAAGGAGGGATCGACGTTTTTGGAGCGGGTGAACAGGGGGACGGGCGAACCTTTTGGGATCGAGGAACTCGAGGAAAAGTTTTCGAAAGTTCCCGAATATCTGCGAGCGCAACTCTGACGCACGCCTATATCTATAAGCAGTGACGGTAATGGTGCTGCAGGCGGCCGACGACGGGCTGTTGGTGAAGTCGGCGTCGCAAATAAACTGCCGTCTCATTTGGCCTGCCGCGCAATCGATAGTGCCTTCGGGTCTCGATGGGGTCCCCCGGGGGCCCTGCGACTCCCTATCGGGAGCTTTTCGTCCCAGGGCTAGGACAGACATTCGGCATGCTTCGAGATACTCCTGCTCCTTCCGTATTTCCCCTTTCTCTCGCCCCTGAGCCAGTCTCTCCGACACTCGCTTATCGAGGTGCCTCTCCACGGTCCTTCTAATCCCTTCTCCCTCCCCCCTGCCCCTGTCCCTTCTCTCTACTCCTCTCATCCCTGCCCTCCCACCCTCACCCGGGGTCTCTGTTTATATCTTATCCCGAGTAGGCCTAAGGCGGGGAATACCGAAGGAGGGCTGCAACCCGACCAGGGTTAATCAACCATATGGAACCTGATTGCGTTAGCGGTATTTTATCGAGTCTTCTTGCTAACAGGGTTACCCACCCTACGGACGAAACTCTAGTCCTTAGACTAGCTGTTTTTGCGCACTCTTCAAATCACACGTTTTGCCGTCTTCAATCTTGCCGCTGCCCGATGTGCTCTAGATGATTATTGTTTTACATCGAATGAAAATTGATGTGTAGCCAGAAAAAAGTATTTTTATACTCGAGGCACAGATTCGTGAATCAGACATGTTATCCAAAATATCGTTCTAGTTTTTACAAAATCCAACTTCATCTAATAAAACTATACCTTCTTTTATAAGTTACGTGAAAGAATTCAAAATTTTACATCTACAACCCGGACTCAAATTTCGTGTTGACTGCTGTAATTTATGTGTGACAATATTGTATTTCAGTCTGAAATGAATTCTTATTAAGCTTTACAAGATACATTATACATACAGTATAATGTTTTTCCAAATTTAATTCTTTACTTAGGGTTGAAAAAAAAAACAAACAGTACCAATATATAATTATGCGCATAGCAAATGTAAATACTAATATTCTAAATGTATGAAACCGTTGTCAAACATGGAGGATTCCTAATTTAGGTCTAAGATTCAGCTCAATACATCTATTAAACAGCAACCGTAGATCAAACATAACAATAATTCAGCTATAGTTGAGTTTGTATCGATAACGTAATTTTATAAAACAATAGACGATGTTCTGATTTTAATAATGTAATTTTCCTAAACAAACCGTTATAATTCATTAGAAAATATCCGACTACTCCGCAAAGTGAGAACATTCAATTTCTGATTTAGCCATAATTTTTTAAGTGAAAGCAGTACCATGTAATTCATATTTCACATTGAGCACAGAAGTTGCAGGAAATCAGTCACAATCTTACTTTTTTCCGCGTGCACGTCGTAATTTGGAAACTGTGTGTGACGATGTAGCGAATGAAATTCAATTTCCTGCAAGTATCGAGTGAAATTGTGCAAGCAATCCAGAATGCGGTTACCCGTATCGTTCAATTCGTTTCTTTTCAAAGCGGAGATAGATGAAAAAGGGGCTGTACCGAACGTACCTGCAGTCGACAAAAAGTAGAGAGAGTGAAAAGATCGTACATTACCGAGGGAACGTCCTTAGTGAAAATGGTCGTCAATCTGGTCGAGATGCTGATAGGGAGTTCGAGGCTCAGACCCTGTAATTTTCAACTCCAATTTGGGCAAAGATTTTCCAATTCGGCAGCAACGCCTCGCCGCATGGATGTAGCGGAAAGGCTGCAGCAGGCCGGGGGTTTCGCAGGTTGGAGAATAAAAATTCGATGGAGTTAGTAGACAGACAAAGCAGCCTTTGACCACGTTTTCCGGTTCGCTTCGCTTCGATCTTTATCTCTTTACTTCTTCATCCGTCTCGGCTCGTCGAGGCATTCAAGAGGAGGAGGGTACAGACGGGATATGCAGGAAACTTGGACGTTTTCATGCGAAGAGTGGCATCGAGTATTATTACTCTGCGTAGGTACAAGCTGACTGTCCGCTTTCGGTGCTTCTTCCTCATTCACGTACATTATGCGATTTCTAATTAATTTACGGACTGAAAATGTTTTGCTCTCGCTGCTGGCAGGCATAAAACGAGCACACTAGCCAATTAGCGATGCGAACATGATACCGGGCCGAAAACACAAGGCTAGAACCGTCGCTGCGGCGGGGCGAAAGCCTGCGGGGTATTCAAATTCCATTATTCATAATGCATGAAGGCTTTTTATACCGAACTTTCCTCGAAATTAAACAAACGCAGGACGGTGGATTTTCATTCTCTTTTCTTTCATTCTCTGCATTTATTTTTTTTCTTTTTTATCCTCGAGGAACGAGCTTGACTAAAATATTTCCTCCCTGTGTACAGAGGAAACGTCAAAGCTTATCACTGTCAACCCGACGAAGCCACCACGTTATCGTTATAAAATATTAAAATTAGCGACACCAGCTGACTTTATTATTCGTTATGGTTGAGGGTCGAATTGTTTTGAAAATAACGAACCACCTGAAATTGAAATCCCACCACCCCTTCTTCTCTCGTTAAGTGTCGGGGCTTTTTTACCGTTAATTGTACGCAATGATGGAAAAACTTTGCGTTGAGGTACGGTAAAAACAGTCACATTTAACTTGGTGTACTGCTCGATAAAAAGTATATTAAAATCAGTCGACTGACAATTTTCATTTGCAGTGAGAATGTAACTGACAAAAAATGATTAAATTCAACATTGACCTGCAGTGTGAGCGGACCAATTCCAACATTTCAGGTTCATTGACATATATTTAGGTTCAGCTGCGTCGAAATCTGTATCCCATCACTCGAGGGACGCACAACGATTTTATTGCTATTTGAAAATATTGTTCGTTCCGGTGTGGCTATTTAGCTTTGAGAGCAGCTTGTTCTCAGTAGTGATTTTAACGAGTTAATCAAGCGGCGACATTCTGTTTAACGGTTTATTAATTCTGGCTGAAAAAACCTTCTTGCTTTATTTATTCACCGCATTATATAGATTCTTCATCTGAGCTGAGTTCAAGTACAAGTAAAGAAAAATATTGTTACATCAACTGACTGTATTCAAATATAGCGAGAGTAATCGATAACGATTTATGGAAGTCTTTCGATCTTTCGAATTTATTGTATCAACGTGTCTGGCAAGTCAGCCTAATTTTTATTTGACAAAACAACACATCACTTCTCCGGAATAGTTGTTCAATTACTTTTTGACTTACAATTAATCAATTCAGCATTCGAAAATGTGGGGTGATTGTGCAAATGAATGAATGACTCAATGCAATATTAATCATTTGGCAGCTTGCGCAAATTTGTATATTTTGATTGAAATTTCACGAAAACTTGGTTTACAGAACTAATAATTTGGTTGGATTTGAATTTGTTGTAAATCCAACTTACGAAATGTCAGTCGTCAAGATGTTTGACTTTACTTTTGTCAAATTTGAAACCGAACAAATAATCTAACAATAAGCTTCACCACCAGCTACTGTAATAGTAGAAATTTTTATCTTGAATTTGATTTTCCCTGGCACTATAAAATAAATGTTTACGATGTTGTAACTCGTTCAATTTTCCAAATGACCAAAGTTGTTATAATTTTGTTAAAATTTTTGTGTTCTAGGTAAGTGATGCGGTGTATCTATGATACTTATATACGTAAAAAATCCATGACCAGAACCACTCCTGACGTAAGTGAATGCGCTTTTAAAATTTAAATAAAGCCATAGACGCTTGTAAAGCTCTCTTCAAATAAAATATACGGTGTAATTGTTATTCCGGTATTTCCGTATAAGAATGTCAAATGTACCGCACACTGCTTGTTCAATCCAAGGAAAATATATGCAAATGGGTGTCCGGAATGGTTGCACCCGAAAGAAAGACGCGGGCATTATGCGGGGGGGAGGGCGATTATCGCGTCGTTATCTGAATTCTTCAGGAGCAAGAACCGACCTAACTATCGAAATAACATCGGGCCATTACGACCAATGAGAACCCGACGCTATTTATACCCGATATTATTTTGTAAAAGCGAATCACTTCGCTCTCACACCCGATATCTGCCTTTCGTATGGCATCATGTGACGTTCGAGGGGCTGGCCGTGTGAAATATCACGTGATTGCGCAAGGTTTTTCATACAGGGTCGCTGTGATATATCCGTAATGACCGTGAATTAAATCACGTGAATATACGGGCCCTCCGTGTGATATCTTCTCCCCTCCAAATGCTGCACATCTGACCCCAACATAAAAAATAATTTTTACTTCCGTAAGCCATTGGAAAGGTATATTGTTTGCCAGGGGTGAGAGAGGAAGGGTTGGTTCTCCCTGACCCTATAAATTAGCGTTGTCAAGCATGAATTCGAACAAAGCGAAAGCCTCGGAACGTTATTCATTTTCGCCGATGCCCTTTACGTGGATGAAAATTCTAAACATCGTTCGAGTTTGATTTTTATTCATCTTCCTCATCAGCTTCTTCTCCATCATTTCCGTCGACTGAATAATCACGTAAGTTGGGTAAGTTAGTCCCGCAGGATTCACCTCGCAATCGATACAGAGGGTTGAAAAAATGTTAAACTGATTTAGATTCATATTGGTAGGGGTGACTAAGCAGCCAAGTAAAAGTTTTCGTGTTGCACGGACGGAAAGAAAACTTTCTAAGCCGATTCAGCACGTGCGCAAGTTTTGTTCTCCAATTACGAATTAATAAAGACTAACAGCTTTATTGTTCGACCATATGTATACCTTTATGTACACATAGTCCCATGCAGCGGATGGAATATGGGAAGGAGGTAAATGGATGATACTTCAGAGAAGTTAATTAGCAAAAGCAATTGAAATATCATACACATACGTACGTCTCTTATCCGAACCGCTCACTGTTGTTAATTTTTATCCTATGGATGGAGCATTCTACATATGGATAGAAATATTGCGAATGCGATCGACGTGCAGGTGAGGTATCCCAGCACTTATCGTTGAACCAATATTCCCAACTAATACACAATGCGTCCGTTTTGTCGAATGACATGTGTACGTAGGTGTCTAAAACGCGTTGATTGACAGCCATCCGTATAATGTATACATTCACACGGATAATCGCAATTTCAATTAGACGTACCTTCGGATGATAATACGTCAATTGCGACAGGTCATTTGCAGAGCATTGCCGGTACGGAGTAATTATTTGTACGGCCTTAATTGAACGGTAGAATATCAATTAACCTTCCGAAGTGTGGAATTTTCATACTTTTCGATCTCTTTTTTCACTAGACACATACATCATGGTTATTCAGTTCTTTGGCAGAACTTATGTTTAACCAAATAGATTCACTGGAGTATTTATTCCGCTACGAATAGACAGGCATTCATACCGATGCGGTTATAGAGATCATCCTTTGGGAAGTGAAATCAATGAATACGGGGACCCTGTGACCCGGTGTTAGGTGATTCGGTTATTCCCCCATTAAGTTGACTTTACAGCAGCAAAACTTTTAATTGCGAATTGTGGGGGCGTCGAAGCTCATTTCCCAACGGAGATTTCAGTGTATACACAAATTCAGGGTATTCTGGAAATACAGGAAATCCGCGTCCCACAGCGCAGTCTCTACGCGTAGTACGTACTCATATCACGCCCCCGATCATTTGCGCAGCTGTGTTCTGTGTCGAGAAATTTCATCTAATCAACTTTGCTCACCGGCATTTATACCTCAGCGGTGTAATTTGACTCGGAAGCAATTTGCATCGATTTTCCGATAAAACGGAAGAACGGAAGTTATCGGAATCTGGAAACAGCCGCGTTGCAAGGAGAAAAGCTGCATCGCTTCGAACGCGGTGAATTCTCGAAGGCAGCCTAGAGCGTGCATCGCGATGGCTGTGCGCCTGCAGCGAGAGGGATTACGGAACAGAACTAGGCGATATGAAACACACCGAATGGGAAAAATATCTCGACTATTTCATACCTGAAGAGCAATCGCAAAAGGTCGAAAAGAAAATAAAATTTCGCAATAACTCCGTTCACGTGTATTATAGAACGGCGGAGAGACCCTCTAGCGAAATTTTCCTGCAGGTAGCTCCGCGCCCCGTGTCACACACAATCGCAATATCACTTGATACACGGCTGCAGCACAATTGGCTAAAGGTAAATAAGACAGTGCCTCGACAAAAGGCCTGTCTGTCTGTCTGTCTGTCTGCCTGCCTGCTGGATTGCTTGCCTCTCTTACGTCTGGCTCAGGGTATAGGTACGCGAATTCGCGGGCTGACGGTCTGGTGCGATGCCTCCGGCAACGTCTGTACTGTATCTCGTTCCAAGTTGAACGCACGGATAGCCTCGCAGCTATATATATATGTTGAATAAATATAACTACTGTGTGCACAGATATTCCTCCTGGTCATAGCATGTACATATACGAATATGATAAAAAGGATACGGTTCGTTGGCGAAATTTTGGGAAAATTGAAAGTTTTACCAACCCTACTACTCGTTATCGAATGAAATTGAAGGTGATCGTAAAAAGGTTAGTTTGGCTTGAGTTCATTTACGAATCTTCGCAATGGAATATCGCATGCAGTATTGAAAGACAAGGTGATTTATCCGGGCGAAACGGAGAGCGTTTGAAAGAGAACGGAACATCTTCTTCCTGGCAGTGATATTTTATTCTGCGTTTTCTTACGATCTTAGGGTGAACAGGATTTGAGTATTTTCATGCGCTGCGTAATGCGGCGAGTGAAATTCCATCAGTTCTGTAAAATCACGGGGCGGCTTCTCGTCATGTGCGGTGGATTTTAAACCAAACGATATATAGAGCTCTGGAGGCGGAGAAGAAGAAGCTGAGAAGAAATCCTCGATGCCGGAATAATCCGGCTTTGAAAATATTGGGTTACTTGTGAGCCCTCGGTAACGGGCGGGCGGAGAAAAGGAATGGAGAGGATGGAATATTGGTAAACACTGAGCACTCTGCCCCCTTCCCCATTCTCTTCGTCTCCAACCAGGATGATTCCATAATCCAAATACTATAAATACCTGGTTGGCTTCTGACTGCCTCTTGGCTGAAATACTACGTTCCCGGTTCATCCGCCGAGGTAAGAGGTTTGAATAAATGCAGATTCAAATGCGAACTGAGGGTTGAATTACTTATATCTTGTTCACCATCTCTCTCATGCAAAATATCCATTGGACGTAGTATTATCGTAATTATCTCACGTTTCGAGGCTGGAAAATGGCACGTAAGCTAAGATACGCGCTCAATTATCAACCAGATTGAGAAATCGTTCAAAAAACGGAGTTTGTCAAATTTGCTGAAAGCTTGAATCGACGTAAGAAACGGGTTTTGTGAAAGAATTTTCAATTCGCAGATATTGTCAAGTAAGATTCTACAGATACGAAAACGAGGTGCGATTAAAAAGGCATGATTCTTGAGCACAGTCGGGCTGCTGTTATATACGGGATAAAAACTTCCCCGTATACCGAGAATGAAATATACGTATACACCGGTAAAAGTGCGCTTTAAATAATGTCATGCCAGTGTATATAAGGGGGATAGTTGCCAAGAGCTCGGCCGAGTATATATCATGCCGTGCCTATATTACACGTTGGTTCTTGGGAAATAATGATCACAATAACAATAAAAACGATAACATTTCCGCGTGTACCATTGAATGAACCTTACGACATTGAGGAAGAGGTCGGTGGGAAGCGAAAAAGAATACGAAACAGGATCGCAAGTACTGGGTCCTTCAAAATACTCCTGGCTATTTGTCTAAAATATTTATTGCCAGATTTTTTCTCCCCCGTTGGGATTTAACTTGGAGAGTTCGTTCAGGAGGGAGAAATCCCAGAACAGTGAAGCTCGACCGGAATTTCAATGATTCGTGATGCTGCTTGACCAAAGCTAAAACCATCGATAAAACTGAATCGCCCTATCGCTCCGCAGATTTACGTTGATCCGGTAGGTACAAAATCTCGACGCTTCCGTAACAAATAAATAAAATGAACCCTGAAGTTGGCGAAGAATTGTTTAACTTAAGTTGGACTTAAAATGTCAACTTGAAGAAACGATGTCCTATACAATACCGACCTTTCTCTCAATATTGATAAATGATAAGAACGTAGAGCCTGTCATAAATTGAGTCAAAATCTCGCTTTTTTGTATCGTATTAGATCTATTTTAATCCCAGTAACTGAGTGTATCGAATGATACTGACGCTTCGATAAATTCACCTTGTTATTGAGGCTGTCCTCGCCTCAGCAGCTGATCGGTATCCGAGTTCGCGTGTGTTACCA
Source organism: Neodiprion lecontei (assembly GCF_021901455.1). Taxonomy (NCBI): domain Eukaryota; kingdom Metazoa; phylum Arthropoda; class Insecta; order Hymenoptera; family Diprionidae; genus Neodiprion; species Neodiprion lecontei. The sequence continues at coordinate 26,179,200 of NC_060262.1, forward strand.
CGAGAAGAAATACCCCAGCTTAAGTAATCGAATGCGAAAAAATGTTGGCGCTACTATTATTGTTATTTTTATGATTATTGTTATTATTATCATTGTTATCGTTATTTTTACTTGGTCGGAACGGTTACGCCGAAGACTAGAAATCGATACAATAAAGAAGGAGTATACGATTGTGCGCGCGATATTTCAAGATAAATGGAAGGATAGAAAAAATACCATTCCTATTCGTACCGGTAAAAGACTTGAGCGGTGGTGGGCACATCTGTCAAACGAAAGATGATGCAGCGATTTTATTTAAAATACTCAAATTTAGTCACCGAGATATCATTTGAGGGCGGGAGAAATAACTACGAGCCAACGTCGAATATGAATGCAATTTTTGTTTTTTTTTTCACTTTCCTCTTCCGCGTTTCATCGTGACTCGAAAACCCGATATTTAATGCCCGATAACATCGGGTGATGTGGCGTTGTGGCGTACGAGGAAAGGTGGTTAACGCTAACGAACGCTGCACGAAGGACGAACATATACGATGGATAAATGCGGGAGGTGTGACGCAGGGATTTTGAAATGCATTTATGAAACATATGTATATTCTTTCACCGCCAATATTGCGTCCGATGCCGCTGGTAGCTTGACGCTGAAATAGTGAAACGGAATGAAACCAAACGACATGTTAACGAGGATGCACGGAGAAAATAAAAGTCTTCTTATCGCCGGGGTGAGTATGTAAAGTTTAATTACAAGTTATCGCCGCTCGTATATTATTCCATGTATCAGAACCCGCAGTGAAATATTTGTTTCGCGGTTTGTCAATACCAACCGTCCCACTTTAATTACCGTGAATTATTATGATCGATGACGTACCGCTGTCATACGTTTCTGTTACCAGTCCGTGTCACGGACCATTGATTCCGCATCGGAGGACTCAAAACGAAACCCATCGATTGAAAGCTCCCGGACACTGCGAGCCCGCCATTCTCTTCGTTTCAATGATTGGCATGCATGCACACTGGCGTACGAAGCTCGTCCATTTCGCGGAAATTCTCTCTGATTGCGTTGATTATACGTTGTACTTTTGTGAAATTCGTTTAAACCAAATTCGAGGCAAGGAAGCAATCTTCATGAACAATGGGGTAGAAAGGACCGTCCACACCGCACGTTTCGGTAATCTAAACACGTCTGGAAGTCCTGAGAGACTTCAGCGATTTCGTTTCACTATTGATACGGAAAATGCATGGATGCAAAATTTCCCGGTGTTTCAGAGTGACAAGTTTGGGGATTTTTGAATCGATCAAGGTTGTAAGGTTTCGGAATATCACGAGGTGGGCAAATCGTGGAACTCGCGTAACGGATTGACCTCAAGCTTCCGTTCACCGCACTGCAGGCGATGACGGGAATTCAGTAGGGTGGTATGTGCTGCGGACCGGAAATCGAATTCATTCAAATTCAAACGACAAGGTCTTATTTCAGCCCGAAGTAACTCTTTTAGCGGTCCGACTCCGGTAGCCGCATCGCATCGCCTGCGACGAGCGTCCGATGCGGTATACCTTCCACACCTTCCGCACCATCTAACGGAATACTCCAGCTCGAGTGGAGTGCAGGCAGAGAAAATCCAATTGGCAAATTCCTGGGCGTCACTGGACCGCGAAATGGCTCGTCGAGCAGGCGGCTACTTCCATCCCTTCTCGTGGCGGAGGTGTGAGGCTGGATGAGAGTGGGGCTTGGGGTTGGGGGTGGAGATCGGAGCTTATAAATTGCATACGATAGCACATACTAGCCATGCGCCAGATTAAGATTGCATCTCGGCCGTCCCAATTGATTTCGTTTAATCCCTCCTCGTGGTACAGAGTTTTTCTAATAACTATCTGAAATGGAATTCAATCACTGCCTGAAATCATGGGTAAGAGCTGCGGGTCGTTGTATTGGATTGTGGAAGTCCGTCGAGACCAAACCCGTTCAGTTACGATAAATGAGTTTACGGTACAAAGAGTGTACGCCTAGCCATGTTTGTTTCATTCGATCTTTCGAACTCCCAACAACGTTGTCGCGGTGCCAGTATACACTTAATACCAGACCATAGTTGTTTGTCTTTCCCAACAATAAGCGAAACGGAACGAGGTCAGCCTTCTTCGAACAATCGACAAACTCTCCTGACAGTCCAATGAAAACACCCCTCCTCAACATTTTGTCTCCAGTACCTACGGAACACGACCAAGTACTAAACTTCGTTCAGAGACTCACTGTGGTGGGAGTTATCTGTTGGATCATATAAACTGTTCACGGCTGCTCACTGTGTCTTCGAAACGATTGCTCTTCCAGGTTTCAACCTTTCGTTTCAACGAATGATTACGAAACTGGTAGCAGCAAAACGATTTTTCGCATGCTCACATGGTGATTAATTTGCGAAAATGAAATCGTACCTGCTGATATTGCTTGTACCTTATAAATTTGGAATTTTTTCGCGAATGGTAAGCAGTTTTTAGCGGCGGCTGCGAAAATGGAATCTACACGAACAGGTCAGTTCGCTCTGCATGCGTAAATATACAGCCAGGTGTATCACCAAGTACGAGTGTGTTTGATGACCTGTTTGAGGTTTCATGAAGTGTGCCGCGTAGAGTATGCATATATAATGGTTAATCTAGTCGGTCGGTCGTTACATTTTTAAACTTTTGGTGAGTTGGGAATGCGGGAAAAAAATTGAGGTGAATTTCTGTGGAATCTAGGAAATAAATCATTGTTTCAGGTTCGGAACGAATAATCGACTAGTCGCTGTAGGAGGAGCGAGACAAAGGGGGGCGAGAAATTACTGCGAAAAGGTCGTTCGATGCCAGCAGAAGGCTTGCAGCGGCATGTTACTCGTCCTCCTTTCTTTCTCCTCGTAAAGTCCACTGGATCCGTTCATAATTTGATTCGAGCTCCACCGTAATGGGTTTATGATGTTCTATCAATTTCGCGCGAGCTCCGACCCCTTCTGCTTCAATCTCTCACCCACATACCCATTCCCAAGTCGAAGCTGCCGGTGGAGAACGACTTCAGGGCAAAGAGAAACCGGTCGAGCTTCCCTCGCGAGATATTGCGCTTTCGATTCTCCCCTTTTCGCCCTACTCTTCTTATTACTTTATTTATGAAGCGTTATACCCAACGCTTTCCAAACCCCTGTTTTAACACCGGATTCTTCAACATTAATATGCCCACGATAATATCGTATTAACAGCCCATCTCCAAAACCCGTTCATTCGTCATTGGATATTTGGTGAAACGGTCGAATTCATTCACTCATCAGATATCATGTTTTATACAAAACTCTGTACTGGCTATTGTTTCCAAATATATATTTGGCGTCAGATGCCATCATGGTTCAGATAACTGTGCGGTGAACTGAACTAGTTTTTGAGCTGATCTATCGTTCATTTTATTATTCGTAAAAGGTGATAAATTTTGAATGCAAGTGGCGAATGGCTAGACGAAGCGGAGAACGATAAACTCATTCTGAATTTAATCGTCACAGGTAATAATTTTAATAACTTATATTTTTCGCTTTCATACACTCGAGGCACGTGGTATATTTTTTTAAGCCACAGAGTAAGAGTATATTTTCTGCGGATTAACTTCACCCCGTCCAAATTAATTTTAAGGGTTACATGTTCAACGAAAAAAATAATGATTGTAGGGCTTGTGCAGCGCGTCGTTACGGCCTCGGGTAAAAAAAATTCATCGAATTTAATTCATTCAATAAAAATCTCCGGCGAGAGAAATTGAACTGGAAAATTGTTCCGACAAGCGGGTTTCAGTGTTGCTTGAAATGAAAGCTTGATATCTCGTCACGGCAACCTCACATACCTATAAACAGATATGACGTGTACCATATTTTTACTTTTACGAGATATTACGCCAGATGTTCCCCAAAAGTGTGCATTAAAGTACTGCCGATAGATCTGACGCTGCACGAAGGGTTGGAATAAAAATTTAGAACGATTTTCAGAATTGAGCGTGCAATAATATAACTCAACAAATAAAATCCAATTCGAGTCTAATCGTTTTTCAGGAATTTCAGTCACGTCAATACTTCTACGATACGAGCGGAGCGTCATTTTCTTGAAGAATAAAATATTTCCGTCTATCTACGGACGAAGAAAAAGCGCTCCATTGGTTTTTTTTTCGAAACGGAGAGAGATCCGACCTAAATTATTATAGACAATCGCCGAAGTGAGGGACTCAAGTGGCTTCCCAAAACCTTCTACACAAGCGCTTTATGCAGCGTCTTAGGCTTCCTTTCTAGACTCCTCTGTTCGAGCTTCCGAATTTCAAAGGAGAGAGGCTGGTGACGGAGACTGGAAGAATGGGTAACCAGTAATTGTAGGTTGGCAGGGATTCAATGTAGGTAAATACGCGATCCGCCGCCGCAAGGCTTGGCGACACCGGCGTGCGGCGGCCCCTTTCTCTCCTCCACGGACTCTTTCCTGCGCTGAAGACTCTCCTCCCACCGGCCTTCGCTTCTTGATTCTTGGCTCTCGCCTCTCCTCTCAGGCTCTCTTGCTCCTTTGGTAGGAGGCCAAGAAACCCCAATCTGTGCACCGGCTTCTTTTTTTCTGTTCAGGTCTGTTTCGGATGGACCAAACTTGCGCACAATCTTGAGGGAGATGAGATCTAAACTCAACATTTTATTGCTGCGCCTCGTGGCAGGCGAGGCTCCCTTTTCATACAGGCTTATTTCAACTTTTCATCGGCTTTTCCAAACTCCTTACCTAAACCTAAGCTTTCAAGTCTGCGGTAACTTTTCATTTATTTCGGACGAGGAAGATTTCATGTAACAATTTTATAAATTTACACCTATGTAACGTCTTAAAAATCAAATGTCATCCAGGGTTTCGGAAACAAGCACGATAAACGCGAAATAACGATCTGCAGAATTTATATTCAGAAAGGAAATTAGCCGGAAAATCATTATTATCGACTTCCAGGCAGACATTCCGAATCTGATAATGTGTGCTGCTCAAATTAACATGGCTTTAAAGACATTCAAAGAAGCGCAACGAGTTCATGAAATGATTTTGATCTACTTGCCGCTGGCGGCAAATATGTGAGAAATTATAACCGATGTACTAGCACGGATTAACCCGTATGTTAATTCTATTTTCTACTTGCTCTTGAAGAGGAAATATATGTAAATCGGCATCGTCGAGTAAATTTATGGATCCTAAAACGGCCGTCACACCTCGAAAACAGATCGTCGATTCTTTATTTTTCGCACGATTTACCGGATTGTTGGTATTTGTCAGCAGCCGCTGAAACGTAACTATGCGTCAGGCCCACCCCTAGTTGAAAGCGGCTTTATGCTAAAAAGCTGGAACAGTTTTGCAGGCGTCTAACGCGAGTGCCTTCAGTGTGAAATGTACTTCTTTACCGCAAAGAATTTTTGTGGCTTCTTTTCCACTAAATTTATCTTGTTTTTAGCAGTGATAATGTTATTTCGCTCGAAAACCGCGTTAAGAACAGGGAGAAGATGCTCGTTCGTCACGTGAATTTGAATTTTTGAAACTGTAAATCGAAATTTATCGTGCCCTAAAATGTTCAAAAAAATAAGTCTGACTCTTGTAACTTACGAAAACAAATAGCATATTATTGTGATATATAGATGAACGATCAAATTGTATGATCAAAAAAGAAAACTGAAGGGAAATGAGATTTGCACAGAACGCAAAAGTATTCAAACAATCTTCTCAATGGTTATACATATATTGCTAATATTATGCATAATAGATTGTTCATCTTCTGACGCGAGAAAATTTGTAATCGAAAAGCTGTCCTACCCATTAGAACAAGGCGAGATGTATAAAGTATCGCTTCTTGATGGCACAAATCCCGGTGGAATGTAAGAAAATCAATTCGACAACGAAGATCGGGCCGTGAGAGAGTTGCTGAAACGAAAATAAAAAGTGTGAATTTCTTTCTCGTGAGCTAGCAATACAACCGTGTGATTATCGGCTAGAATAATATAGTAAGTTTTTATGGAAGTTGTCATTCGGACAAGGCACTAAATGTATAACAATGAATAGCTGACAGTGATTTCATCTGCAGATACCGGTAATTTAGTAAAGTTGTCATGCGTACCGACACGTGTGTAAGCGAAACGTGACAATAGTACGAAACTACGAAGCTGCAATCGGTTGACAAGTAGCAAAGTTTTTCAGGTAGGTATATATCTATCAACAAATCGGAAGGAACGATTCAATTTTCCCCGATTCACTTTTGGAAATTTATCACCGTAGGTAATAACTTGAACGTCCGCTGGAGATGAAATCTGCCAGACATCCCTCGCAATCAGCTTTCAAGTCGCGCCTTGTTGGTTATTGGTACTTTCAGCCAGACGTCTGGATACATTCCGTCCGGTGACGTCGTCGAGCTGTATCATTATTTACCCACTTCTCGTCCTGTGCTCACAGAATGTTGTTCTTATTCTAACCGTGACGCATCTGAAGCAACAGTTTATAAGTACCGCGCGATAAGAGGACACAATAAGCATCATCAATTCTTGACAGCTTATCCGGAGTGGGGAATTTTCTGCCCATCATCCGCAGGTGGACAAATAAGAAATCACATTCGATATAAAAAATGGAAACGTGCAAGGTATTAATAATTTTTTAAGGGGTGACGGAAAAATGTAAAACTATGGTCACACAATTTGCGTTTCGTTTCAAAAACGCACGCTTCGTTTTATTGTCCGCCGTGCAAAAGCTATAATCTTCCTTCGGTGTATGAAGAAGTTGGCCTGGGCGACCTAGTTCGAGTTTGCAGTCTTTCATGCATGTGTAGTTTGGAGATCGAGGGCAGGATCAGAGGCCTCGCGGTAAGCAAAAGACGCGATTTATTTGGTAAAATCCAGAGCGACGTGTACAAAGCCGAGCTTCGCTTCCGGGGCTTCGCAGGAACAACAAGGCGGCCCTGGGACTTTGTGCCTGACAGACGCAAACAGACGCAAATGGAGGAGGGTGTTCTAGTCGGCGGTCGTATTTATGGGCCGTTTCCGAATTCACCTCGATGTGTGCAAAGCTTCGCCGAGCAAAAGTGTGGATAAAATAAAATATAAATAACAAACGAACGAACGCTAAACCGGCTCGGCTGATACGCGGGCAATAAGGCGAAATCGAAACCCTAAGACTTATTACGTTTTTTGCGACGAAGGGCCGCGGGTGCTAGCGATGGGCGACGAGGGGGGGTCTATTAGAATGTATTATGCATGCGCAATGGCGCGGTCTCCTCCAAATCACTGAAGCCACCGTCCCCGGATGAAGGGGTTTGTGGTGACGATGTGGAAACGTGGAAGTCTGCCAACCTTCGGTTGGTGGTCTTTTGGCGGCTTACGATCCGCTCCAATAGAAGCTTAAATTCAAGAAGATAAATTGCCCTCCTGGGTTTTCACGCGTACGCCTTGCCCGGAATAAGTAAAACCCCGTGTCTCCCGTATACATACATATCTGATCGGCCCCACGACGGCTTGAGAAAAAATTTATCCCTAATTCTGCCATCATTCGTAGAGCGGTAAACCGCCCTGATTATCCAGGATTTACGTTTCGTCAGTTATTATTTCAGATGTCAAAAGCAGGATTTTGATCGTACATAACTGTAACTGTTGATATAAAATCAATAATTCAAAACCACCAGTTTGTTGCACTAACAAAGTCGCTCAGACAAATACTTGAGACAGATTCATGAGTAGGTGAGTTATAAGCCCAATGGAATTGAGCAAAGTCATTCTGTGAGTACATTCTATTTTAATGAACATAATTCATGAAAGATTATGTCGAAATTCGCAGGGAATAGACCGACCGCAGACCAGACGACGTGAGACTAATTGTAACCAGACAGTTCTAACAAATTAAATTTTAAATATCGCCCGTTTTGTTTTAATGGATTAATATGATTTTCGAATTGTCACTCTGTTTAATTGTCGAATTAATGAAGCGTATGATGAATGCGCATAATGAGAAATTGTAATTACAACGTGATTAAAAAAGAGATTTGCTCCAGTGACTACGAAATTTTTTTTACCGTTGAAACTCAGTAATCCTGTTGCAAATTTTAATGGATCCGACAACTGTCCTTGAATATGTCTTTCTGTTTTCTTTTTCTTTTAATTTTCCGACATAGTTGTCACGTATTTCAGAATTTTTATCAAATCACGAGGAGGAAGAGTCCAATTTTTGTTTAATCACGCTTCCAACGTTACGCTTGGCCCATAATGCTGCAAATTAGTTTCACCGTTCCCCAATACAAACGAAGTACGTTCAAATACGTACAGTGCAGAGGTAAATGTATAATATGTATATGCATGTCTCTTTTCGTACGCGGACAGGGATCGTGAGAGCTCCTAGTTGCTCCCAAAGGCAGCTCCCAGCAGCATCCCAAGGTTAATAGCAGGCTTCTCTTAGGCGAATGACCCCACGTGACCCTGAGGCTTGCACCAGAGGAAGAATTTTGCGGGTGTAGTGGTACGGTTGACTTACCCGTTGAACACGCGCGCGTCCCCCGAGGACCGACAGAAATGCGGCCGCAGGGCTGGAGCCGGAGCAGGTATCCCTGGGGAATCCTTGAAATTTAATATAGAGTCAATTGGAGAACCTAATAAAATTGCTTTCGCCGAAGGCGCAGGCGTGCGACAAATGGCGTAAAGCTCTAGCCACAGGCTGGATCATCCTTGAACGAATCTAGAAATCGTCAATCGATCTGCATGGGACGAGAACCGGCGAGCGTCGAATTCCCGGGGCGTGAAAATATTCCGCGAACCACACAGGCCTGCAGGACTAATTATCATTCCGTTCTTCGAACCGTAGTGCACCACTTCAAAACTGGGGTGATGAAGCCAAGGTGAAACGGCCAGGAGGGCCTAATGGAACTCACCCACCGAATAATGAAACTGCTTAGCATTTTTCACGGAGGGGATGAAGATAAAATAATTAAAAACCACCGAACATGCAGAGCCTCCCTCGGAGGGGCGAAGGAACTGTGTCAAGGGGACGAGTAATGGTCGTTTGTAATTGGTAATAGGATGGAAAATATCACGAAGGAGATTGTTCCTCATTTCGAAGACGATGGCTTCTGGCTCCCGGATCGCCTTGGCTTCTTTTATTGCGTTCTCAAACTCTGTATGATTTCCGGAACAAGTTTGAAAAAAGAAGTGAAGCTCAGTCTCTCGTAGAAGTGCATTTCCAGATATTCATTTGCTCCAACGTCCAACGAAGTTGACCACAGCGAACGTCCCGAGTTTTCTTACCAGCGAAACTTGAGTTTAATTTGTATTATTTGCGACAAGAATGATCGTCCTGGAGCAAGGACTTGGCAACCTCCTCCGTACCAAGATCCAAAAAGACACCATGCTGCCCAAGATCCTCGGTACTATATATGACGCACGGGTATGTCTTCTTTACTTCACAGTTGGAGGTATTTGCGATAACTTCCCTAAGCATCGTACTCTCTTGAGGATTATTTATTTTCCAAGCTTCCGTTGAACTCCTTTTTCCGGTATACTGCCGGAAACAGCTCGCGGTAATGCGCAGCACTGACTGGCGCGTCGACTTCCCTATACGTTAAGAAAGAGAGGCAGGTACGTCGATAGTAGACAAAAAATAAACCTGCGAAATTTGGAATACAATCGAGTAGTTTGGACGAAAATGTCTTGCTGACCTCACTTATCATTGGCAAAGAAGTAATTGTGCATTAGCGTTTTCAACTTATTTCTTGAAAAACGTGAGGGAACGATATTGGATAAAACATTCAATGATAGATGCATTTTTTCCGCATTATGGTTATCAATGTGATACGAATCAATCGGGTTGAGCATAAATTCAGTTGTTAGTTAGGTCAGTTATCGTCTTCCAACGAGCAACTTTCTTCTTGATTGACATAAACTTTTACGTGTTTCGACCAAAATCGAGACATCCTTGCGGATAAAATTTATGTAAAAATTGCCACTGTTCATCTGGCGAAAACTTCTTTTCTGACTAGTTAGAAACTCCAGTCCTTGGACTCACATAAACTCGAATAAACTGAAACGAGTTTCTCTGTATAGCTTGAACATTCGCGTATGACAAAAACTTTTCCTATGTTGTTCGAAAAACTGAGACTTCTTGGAAATATAATTATAACCTGACTGAATCTGTATTCTAGATGGGAACAGAGAACAGGAAAGACTTTTGCAACTTTTAATATAACAGGATAACAGCTGTCATCGCAAGCGAAGGTGTATCTATTCACAAATGTTATTGCATACGGTGCGAAATTTCATATTTCTAGAAGTTTTCATCAAAGTGCGAATTGCAAGTGGAGTATATCTACCTACAGCTGCTTGACCGTGTGAAACGTACATGCACGAAGATGAAGGCTCGACCGAGTGAACGAGTTAAATTTAGAATGTAGCACACGGTACCTACTTTAATTGATTTCGCCTGGCCGACTTCGACGTTGTTACATAAATGTTGAATACTGTCAGTATTCCGCCATCGCGTATCGTAGGTTGTCTATTATTGTATGCATGCGATAACGCGTGTGTTGGTACGCGGGTATCGATAATGTGTGTAACAATTTCCACTCAAATCGTAAATGTAAAGTCTATCTCGACGTGTCATGTAGCATCATGAAATGAATATCACGTTTGCATGTACTTACCCACCTATATCATTCCTCAGCGGAGTATAATATGCAGATCGAGTAATAAATTGCAATACTAGAGCAGCACTGTGTTTAGCTCACAAGTGGCAATATAAATCAATGAGCTGGCCTTTAATTGCTGGCTGAATATTAATCCCGGTATCAATTTGAAATATTTCTATCGCTACATGCCTGTTCTATTAAATACACTAACAATAAAATTAGGTTATTTCACTATCCCGAAAGATTAACCGTTAGTATCTAATTGGTGTCGATGTATTGAATTCAAACGTATAAAACAAGCTTGATGCGGTGACCGCGAATTTTTTTTCAACTAGTGTTACTTCTCGAGTCAAAAATCGTTCATTCCAAATGCAATATTTCACCGAATGTCAAAAATCAAAGGCCAGCTGATAGCATCGGCGAGTAACGTATCGATTCTCTTGTCAGTACACGAATGTTTATGAACACATGAATACGGGCTGGCTGGCGAGACGAGATATATTTCGCAATTAAGTCGGGGAATATTGCGGAATATCATGCAGGAGTTTGCGGTGGCGGGCATTGGTCTATTAACAAAAAGCTATATAACAGGTTTTATGTAAACCTGGATAAAATCGCGCTAACATGAATCTATGGTAACGCATTTAATGCATTTTGCCTCGAGTACCGGCGCCCAGTAACATGCACCGATTCCAAATTAGCTTGGGTATGACGCTGCTGCGTTAGCTGCGGTAAGTAAAGGCAATTACACGAGCCAACTACTCCTTGCAAAGGTTCGATCTATCGGAGTAATCGTGAGTCCCGCAGTATCGAAATATACGTGGCTAATTACGGCACCATGCCGTACGTTTACGTGAGTTAGAATTATTCCGCAAGTAAATGCGTAACTTCGAGAGCCATTACTACGCCTGTAGATAAGCCCCCGACAGTTTATGCGAAGAGAATAAAAAACGTAACATACGCAGTCTCAGCCGGGGTTGTTCGTATCGGTACCACGGATGCAAGTAAAACGCGCGAGGCGTGCACGAAGACAGGGGTCGACCGCGACGTTGTATAGCTGCATGATAATTACGTCGATGAACGCGCGATAGGGTGTCTGTTTTGCATAATGGTTAGAAAACGGTAAATAAGCAGGGTATATGGAATCAGGAGAGTGATAAGAATAGAGTGGAAATTCGTAATCTTGGATACCCGTGGAATCGATTGACCTTTACGATCCTTTTAATTAATCAGCCGTATTAATATTCCGCCCGCGCACAGTAATTTTCTTATTTTCCAACGTTAGAGGGTGTTTCTGAGGGCTTGGTTAGACGCTGACGAAAAAGCCGACCTAACTCGGGGAGACGCGTCGTGCACGCAATGCGTCGAGGCGGAATAGACACGCAGAGATTGCTGCGTACACGCACCCTGATCGATCAACGCCTCTTGTAATCCGCTAAACTGTTTTCCGGACTGCCGAAGTGATGTCCGTCAATCGAGATCCGCACTCTCGAAAAGTATTCAAAGAACTCGGAACAGGTTGGATGTGCTTGCGTGAACAAAAAGAAAAAAAACAAAATGTTAAAAAAAAAAAAAAAAAAGAAATGTATCATGTAAAAATTATGCCGATATCTATCCACTGGTTATTTTTTCACTCATCTTTATACGAGTGTTACGCCAGTATTGAAAAGTTTGCATCACCGCTATAGTTTAGGTGAAATATTGAACTGAAATTTTTAAATATCCGTCAAAATAAATTCACGTAACGTAAACGTATTTGTTATTCTCTTTGCATCAACTCTCCCACTCGCTGGGCGGATGAAAATAAATTTTTAGATCTCGGTTGAGACCGTGCGATTACCACTTTGTAATTCCGAGTCAGGTTTCGGTGCGCGAGAAAAGCCGGTCGATAAGGGTTTCAGTTTCGGGTCCATTTATGGTCTAATCCGATGATAAGTCACCCCGGATAATAGGGATACAGCAGTGTACCAATGACGCGGGGCTCCAGGGGCTTGGTCACGTGGATAAAGCTAAACGAACGTACAGTGTCCAGCGGTGCTCTCTTTTTCCCCGAAAGCTCCACACGTCCGTCTGATTATTTCGCCGAAATTCACGACTCTCGTAGCTTGTAAAACGTTGGCTGGCAAAGGCAGAAAGAAGTGGTAAGTCAAGTGCGGTATAGCAGGATTACTTTTTCTCTTCAACTCGGTTGATTATTGGTTATACGTATAACCATTGGCGAATTGGCACAGGAATGACGTGGCCAGACATGTAATAGTGAATTGCACGAGGGATCCAAGGTGTGTACGTAGATGCAAGGGGTTAATCCTAGATCGTTCAATCATAATTCAAAGCAATTCAAAGAGCATACAGTGTGGTTATATTGCCGGTTACATACGGCAGCTGTGGTTCATTCAAATTACGTGTCAGTATCTAGGCATAACGAATGAATAAAACAGACGTCGATGCGTTTGCATTGCGTGTATTTGGTTGCGTGTGTAGATGGCGTGGCGCCCAGCTGCCGGGATAATGAGTGTAATCACAATCAGCCCACAAACTATACACCTTTGGCTTTGCGCAGTAAGCGGACCGTGTATGCGAGCGTGGAGGATCTTATTTAACACTACGTATGATTAGAAAAGCATGGACTACATTGCGGCTAATTCACGTCCTGCAGAGACTATATTCAAAAGTTACTAGTACTCGCCCTCATGTCGATAAAGCATGCATACAGGAAGTGCATTAATTGCGGGAGAACTAATTGCCGGATTCATTGATTAAATCATTTCCGTTCTCATGCATTGGACTGGTATGTATTTTTTGCCAACTGTTCGAAAGCTTCTGTGATCGATTTAGATGGATCTGAAGGTGACGCTATTTTCTCGGGTTTTTTTCTATTTTTTTTTTTTTTTTTTGCTGACAATGATCGAATGGAAAGCCTGCAATTTATCTTGGTAGCGATAGTAAGTCATTACCATTTTCTTGAAATCCATAGTATATGGAAAATTGTACCCAAGTAGTTTCATCAACGGTATACTCCAGAGATACGGACATATTTGCATGTTGGTTATTAAAATAATTGACTTCTTGTGTACCGATTAGTTACATCAGATCCACAGCACGCAATCTTGTTACGCGGTAAAAGCGATCGAGTGAACAGTATGAGCGACAGTGTCGTTTCTTCTGATCAGTATACAAAAAACTGTGTATATTCTTATGAGTTTCCCAAAGAAATAATCGCAGCATCAGTCAACTTTGTGTAATAATTTGACAAGGTTCTTACCTCACCGCTTGAATAAACGTATTATAGTTAATCGGGGAAACGTGGCCAACGAGCGAGTTTTTTCTTATTTGAATCTTATTTCTTTTCTTTGTACCAATTTCGTAAATTTCTTTTTCACGCTTAGAAGTCTTATCCTAACCCCCTCACTTTCGTACCTTTATTTCCACCTCCTCATTCCCTTTCTTCTTACGGTCTCATCCTGACGCTCCCATTTTCCTTCAACCCTCGTTATCTCAGCCAAGTCGGGCTGATCTTCAGCGTTCACCCCGCCGTCATTGTAGAAAATAAAGTTTCCGTACTGGCTCCGGGTTCTGATTAAAAGTTGGCCGATATTAAGAGATGATGTAGAGACTGAGGCTGCTCACCCGTGCGAGGAAAATGTATAGCTGGGAATATATTTTAGAACATCGGTGCAGACGGCGAAGGGGATAAGTGCTCGCTTTAAATGCATGGCGGCACCAATTCCGAATTTCTAGGATTACCTTCTCGCGATGCAGGGACATGAAAATTTTCTTCCTTCTCGACGCAGTGATGCCTCAGTACCAACCATTTTCAACCATTCATCTGAGACACGTTACAACACGTGATTACAATAAAGTAATTGCATAAATACATGAGCAAACTTGAAACTTTTTATTACTATTCTTCTTCAATACACACGTTTGAGTATGGATCTAGAGTTTTCGAAATTACAGATATCTCTTATTGACAGTGAATAGCGATGGCGTTTATTGGTGTAAGATGATTTTTAGTCATTTGTACGCTCTGAGCTAGATATTCTTACGCTTAGAAAATTTTGAATGGAATTTATTGAGTAAAAAAACATGAGCATTGCTAATAAGTTTCTTTTACTTTTGTTTCAGGTAAGTATTGAATAAAGCCTGTGAGATTTCGAGAGAATTCAGGTTACTAGATCGAGAATTCGTAAGTGAAAGTTAAAATTTTTGATACCTTGTACCGTAGATTGATAAAAACTAAATATCACACATTGGTGTATGTACAGTATACCAACCGGGAAGACTTCCGCTCGTGCATCAGTCTCTGCAGTACAATACGTATTAGACCGGGAATTGAGTCGAACAAAAGGTAAGCAGGTATAACAATGCTTGCAAACAGATAAACGACTGCCATCGACACACACCGTAATCGCTAACTGGCGACAACCGTTATCAACAGCCCATTTTTGAATTTTCCACACCCGTCATCATTCTGTCAACACGTTCTTCATTATTGTGGTAAATTTCTTAAACAGGTGTGTTCAAGAATCGAAAACAATTTAACTTCAAATTCTCAGTGAAAGCTTAATCGACACTGCGGCTAATGTATTTTGAGAATACCCAACGGATAATCGAGCCATCATCCGATAGAAGAACGAATCACGTAATCATTCCGAATTTGCGTCAGGATTGCGGTGCGAATCTGGGCTTGCAATTAAACCCTTCCGTGTCTTACCTTTAAAGGCACGTACGAGTAGGATAGCTTAAGAAGAAAAGAAAAGCGAGGGTGAAAGTACAAATGAAAAAGGGTTGAGAAAATCGACATTTTCGCATCGCGTCCACCGCAGTTCTAACGGGATATTTCCTTTTTACACAAACACGTAACCAGTGTCGTCGTGGTCCAATATCTCGCTGCGTCGCGAACCGCATCTGCATACCGTCTATGTACATTACACCCTCCATCGTACGTACATCTAGATACAAACGCATTCCTAGCTGTGTGCAGAGGAGCGAACGAACGGAGGCGAAGCGCTATGCAGAGACTCTAATGCAACGTCGATAGCTGGGCAGGTGGAGCGTAAGTGCGGGCCCACCTACGTAGCCGGGAGAAAGTAAAGTATATTAAGCTCATCGGCATGCGGAGACCGTTCGTCGGGGCAGCTTAATACGGGGCCGGCACCCCCTATCTTGTGCGAATCGCGCACCGGGGCTCCGCGACGGAAGGGCACGCGGCACGACGGGTGCGGCCCGGGATACAATAATTCTCTAGGGAAACCGTATCTCTTTCCGTAACACAACGCCGCGAAAAAGCGCCAGTTTCACCCTGCGAATATTAATGAACCTTGCACACTCGAGTGCAATGCGCCACTCCTCGCCGCTTTGCGCCCTTCGAAACCACGCGGGATCTCTTCCAACGTGAGGCACCATCAACCAGAATCTCTGACTCCGTTCAGAGAAGGACAACATGATGAGGATTGTTGTTTCGAAGATTTCGTGCACGTGGTCATGGCCAGTGGATTTTATTACTTCACAACGATGGATTGATTACTCGTATCGGTTCTTTCCTGGATACCAATTCTGTGAGTAACTGTGACACTGTCTACACCTAGCGTACACGATCACGTACGTGATTCAGTTCACAATTTATTCCCGATCTTTGCGTCTGTCATTCGGTGGGTGAAATGAAGAAAAAATGTATCCTCGATGGTAGTTTGCAGCTCATACTGGGCTCAATGGTTTAATAGAATTTACTTAACCACGATTTACGAGACATAAAGCAACCCTGGGCTGAAGTCTGTCCAGTAGCGAGGTAAGGCACTTCAACAGCTTGGATATCATTTTACTGAGGCTCATTTTCTCCCGTAAAAAGCTCTCGTGATTACCAGGGAGCTGGGAAATACGTCGTTAATAAATGACTCGTAACGTGATATGAAATCATTCACGACTCGATGGTTCTTTTTCGTCGTTCCATGAATGATGTTCGATTCTAATTCTCCCAATTTGATCTTAATCGTACAATATTTCTAAGGCGACAGCCGTCACTTAAGAAAGAATTCTTAAAGAAATCTTTGCTCCTGCCTGACATTCTCTTTCTCGAATTAGTGTCATCACTACATTGGATAATCAATCTCGATCAAGGCAGTAGAAAATAGACATTGGTGTCGTGGAACGTCTTATGATGATTTATAATTGGAGAAAGCAGTATCAGGATCGAAAAGATTAAGACTTCTCATTTCTTGGCGAAGCTCAACGGTTCAGGGAGCCTCTGAGCTCTAGCTCTTACAGTGACTCTCTCGTTCTCTCTCGTCTATTGTCCCTCCTTCGTAAGCTGGGGGCCAGTCCCATTCTTTTTTTCGCGACAGTTGCCGAGTCCTCTTCATAATGTCTCCGACGTTTCCAACGCCTGGTACGTATAGTCCTCAAGCACGTCCTTCTGGCGGTAGACGCGTATTTTCATTTCTCTTTTTTTACTGTCGTAAATTAATTGCCACTCCATTTTTATCGCCGCTTATTTACGTTGGCAGTTGCCGCCTCGTTCATTGTCTCTCTTGCAGATATTTGCCAAGTTCATGTGCTTGACAGGGGTTAATCTGCGTCTTTTTTTTTAGTATCTCAATATCGAGTCATTTCCCCGAGTCGCAAGAGTCTCGGATTAACGTCATGGTTCTTTCAGTCTGCGGTAAAAGATATAGCGAAGAAAGAAAACGATATGATACGGTTAGTGCGTTGTTTTCACTCTCGATGGATTGATCATTGTTTTTATTTTAAATTGGAATCTTCGAGACCACCTTATAATCAACACGTTCACAAAAAATCCTGTCTAATGACTATTTATCATATCGTATGCATGTAAGTTATACGCATCGTCGTATCATGGGGGTCGTCAAACCGCGCGGAGAATTACAAGTCGGCAAAAAAATGCAAGCACGACGAGACGATGTAACAATAAACTTTTGTCGGGATGGAATTTCGATTAAAAAATTCCTGAAATGCATCGAAGCGTAACTCGATCTAGCCACAGACATCTTCAGCCCCGATAGATAACTCTTCCCTATCCATTCTCTATCTAACTTTAGCATTTCTCTTAAAACTTTCCGGGGAAGCGAAACTTTCGGTTCGCCATCTTTCATGGATTGACAGGCAACACATCACATAGGCACAGGGCTAGGTATATTTTGGCTCAGGATTCAGACTTCGCCTATACATATATAACGGTACATTTATATAGGTATCTTGTGGATCTGTGTATGTTTCATGGAAGCCACGTATAGTTCTGGCATCGCGTTACGTCTGCTCTGGTATAAACAGTCTGCGCCGGCGCCATTGTGAGCACCTCGTACCAACGTGACGCTGCTAACTCGTGATGCATGCCATAGAACCCTGAGCATTCTGGTTTCCTTCTTATTAACGACAATCCGAACCCTGGCGCTAATTATGCACGCGCGTAAAAAGCCCCGTGAACAGCGCATAAAATTCTGCACACATGTTTCTAAACGGAAATACGTGTGTTGTTAATATTCCGTGCTGTGATAAGCTCTGTCGTATACGAGGGAATAAGTTTGCATGAGTAAATGTATACCAGCTGGTGGCATAGGTATTTTTCTTCGTGAAAAATAAAGAGAGAAATGGACGGTGCATACTGTTCGTCGCAAATTTATGTAAAGCACAAATTAATATTTATCAAATACCGTACGTGTTATTCCGCTCGACTGTTATACATTCATCGCGTTATCACCGATTTTCTTGAAGTCTTAAGAGACTAACATTTCACAGACGATGCCATGCTTTCTAGAATTGTAAATACATTCTTCTAAATCCTACACAATCACGGGGTGGAAAATAAATGCTTAGTTTTGTAAAATAGGTGTACCACCGTGTCATTAAACTAACATTAACTTTCTAAGGTACCACTTGGAAAGTGATTTGAAATTTGTTGCGTAGATTTTGTTGGCCATAGTGTTCCATCAGTCTATTTTTCGAATGTATCAGTCAATTATCGAGGTGGCTAATATCCAGCACTTCTTCAACTATTACAACACCGAGTATTACTGGAAAGTAATTTTTGTATACATAATCGATACGGCAAGTAAGGTAAAGTCGTTTACCCAACGACTTTCCTGCTTTGCTTTGCTTATCTCGTACCCAACCTTTAGTGCCATTAACCACTGCAGCCAGACAGCCAGTCAGTCACTCAGCCATCGGGCGCTGTGTTGCGTGTTCCTTGTTTGCGCATTCATCCCCTTTCGTTTCTTTCTCGCTCTGTTTGGTTTATGATTTCAAGGTTATAGGCTCGGATAACGACTCTCGAATACTGCACTTTCGGGGTCGGTCATTTTCTCTTACTAATACACGCGCGGTTTCACGTCTGGAGGATGAGTCGTAAACAGGTGAATTTTGAAGCTACGGGAAATTGAAGTTCGCCGAGAGTCCCTCAACGTATATCGGAAGTTTCATTCCCAAGGGCTAACGCGGCGGACCCACCATAGCCGCACACTGCTAATATACCCAACGCGGAACACGTACCTGGTGAAATTTACGCAGCAACTGCAGTTACCTGGGTCCAGAAACCGGCCTTGTCCTCAGCTCTCGCACATTGGGCCACGGGACTCGCGCCGCTGGTTGCTGAATATCGTTCTCCGCGTGTACGGCACAACTTTGTGCTTTCATTGCTCCATTAAAACGACAACTTTATGTAAGCACGACGCGGATGTCGCGTTATGACTGTCCCTGCACCGAGCTCGTTCCCGTTTCCCGTTGGCGAGGAAAAACACGATCTTTGTCTTCTGAGAGTTGATTACACACGCGTGCAAATGGATGTGCCTCCGTGCCGAGGAGCCGTGTATACTGGCTGGCCTCCGGCTGCTTTTACCGTCGTTGTCAAGCACGCGTGAATTTTGAAAGTAAGAGTATACGTGTCTGCACAGATCTGGAACGGTGAAACCTTGCAGAGGGAAGACGTCTTCGGCGGTTGTTTACCGGGTCCCACGGATTTGTTCAGAGCTGAACAAAGTGGTCGTAATGGGGCAAAAACAAGCTCTACGTACACTTTTCGCAGTTTGAACTTTCGCAAAAGTTACACCGCCGCGTTGTGCCGAGGAATAGAGGGTGCGGGTGCATCGCAGACATTTGTCACCTTTCTTCGAGGAGTCGTAGATGCGAAGAGACGCCCGAATGCCGCTTCTGCCTCCTCCTTGCTTATGCAAACGTATAGCCTCGACTGATGTTTACTTCTTTGCAAACCTAATTTCACTTCACCGGGATTCGGGAAAGGGATTTCTCATTCTCTCCCTTAGCTCGTGATATGGAGGCGTTGCCCGTTTTTCCTGACAAATACGTTTCGCGGGGTTGAAGGTGCGAATTACCGGAGCGAAGTAATGGGTATGATATTAATGATCGCGTGGGTGTAGTTTTGTCGTTTATCAATAAGCCTGGAGAAATGCCGATAATGAAAAGTACACTGGCACAGCTGTGGTTCGCGTTGTTTTTCCCTTTCGCTCTAATTGCGCTGCACCCTTGCTGCTATGTTCGCCCTATAGATGCTCGAGAAACTTTACCTTCCTCTCAGTTCCATGTTGCCTAAATTATGCATCTCTATATACTACACAGAAAATGCGATGCATCGCTGCA
Source organism: Neodiprion lecontei (assembly GCF_021901455.1). Classification (NCBI taxonomy): domain Eukaryota; kingdom Metazoa; phylum Arthropoda; class Insecta; order Hymenoptera; family Diprionidae; genus Neodiprion; species Neodiprion lecontei. Next base: position 26,199,454 of record NC_060262.1, read on the forward strand.
CTTCTTACCTTCTCGGTCTTGGAGTTTCATTGTTACGTGCGCGAACTCGTCTCGACTCTATACCTTCTACTCGTCTTTATAATCCGTAAATTCCAACTGTTGGGTCCGAAAAGCACTGCCTCTTTCGTTTTACTACTCCAGGCGCTGCAACCGCTACAGCCTGCATTTTATTAGCACCCTCCACATTCATTTCACTCTTCGTTTTCGTTTTTCTTATCCGCTCCTCGCCACCCCAGACAAAAAACCCTACTTTTTCTCATTTCTCGGTCTTCTTGGTACCGTGTCTCGTCACTTCTCAGCACTTCCTCCGCAGCCGCTAAAATTCACTCAACTTAGTTCTTCTCTCGTTTGATAATAATGAAGTAGTGATTAGTTACATTCTAGCGATCTGACAGCGGAAAATCGTCTTTCGGATAATCGCATTGGTACCAACAATCAAGGCCATGACCAAATCAATCACTAACGAGTGCTGTAGTGTTTTCTGCTTACTCGTAAAAATTACAATCAAATGCTGGTGTAGAAAAATTCAGGTATTGAGTCGTCAATGAATTGAATTCGATCTGAACTGTAGCTGCAAAGGCCAACTCTTCATCAAATTGCAGCGAGTTTGAAACAGTTGACAAGATTCAAATTTTGACAATTCAACTTGACCTGGATGGAGGACTAGTTCATTCGTCGTACTGTTTGAACAGCCTAATTTCACAAATGACGTCTATGATCTCCCATGATTGGCCCTCTGATGATTAACACAATTTCTGTGTCCTTTGACTGGAGCCCCAGCTACCTGTCGACCCGTACTTTAACCCGTTTAGCCAACCTCTTTGGCACTCATGATGCAGAAGCTTTGAGCCCGGCACCCGTGGCAAGTAGTACTTCTCTCGGTCGTATTGGAGAAAATTTGACTGGGTTACAGGCGAAGAAACAAAATCGAACGCTCGATATTATACCATCGATTTTTATCGGATGATCTAATGACCGACGAAATGGAATTGAGAATGCCATTTTCCGAAAGTTGGGTAAACATGGCATAGATTTCCAGCGGCGTATGACGTAGACATTTTATCTGCTCTAGCCAGCCCTCCGTGGTACGGGGTAATGTGCAGACAGAAATACTGGCCAGAGAAATTAAGCGGCGGGAGCTGGATAGCCGCCTCAGAAGTTTTTAACGAATGCTACAATTATTATTCTTCCGACTCGAATCTTGGCGGTGCACCGCGGTGGGTAGTTCCGCATGGCTCAGACACTGCGAGCCGTGTTCGCGGTTGTTCGAGAGTTGTTTCGCGAAATCTGTACTCGCCTGAGTAACCAAGGGTAACTCGGTTCCGTCAGGTATGGTAAATGCGCATGGTAAGCTGTCATTAAAACGTTCCGCAAGATCGACTCCGCAGCAGGCTGCGGTCTGCGCCGATGGTAGTGCTTCACGGATCCGGGGGCGACTGAAAGAGGACGAGGGAGGTTCGGTTGACGGACGTCGCATTGTGCTCGTAATGACGCATTCTACTTTTGTAATTCGCCGGGTTGGGGCGAAGCCGGGGGTGGCCGTGGTTACGCGAGTCTCGGAGAAGGAAAGGCACCTTTACGTAAATAAGAACCACACGCCGACTGCATGTATTTCATCGTCATCGGGAAGAATCGCTCGCTGTGAGGGTGAGAATACAGGAGAGAAAAGACCAAGTGAAATCTCCGTCCGTGCAGGTTGACAGCCGATAGCTCACCGCTTGACAGCCGCAATTTCCCGTCTGGTCAACGAAATAAGTAATTTTTCTTCCATTTACTCGCCCTTCTTGCAGCGCTTCCGTCTGTTCCGTTTCCGGGAGTCCCGCGGTTGATTCAACGACCGCTTATCTGTCCCGGTTATAAACTCAGTCGAGGAAACTTATTTCCTTCCTCCTCTACGAGCCGAAGTAAACTTACCAACAGCAATTTGCGGTGAAACAATCGCCTCGACTTATATATATATATATGTATATATGTATACACATACATACACACTCGTCAAAGAAATCCGATCTAGATATCAAGTTTTCGCGTCGGAATCACCGCTCTTTTTGCTCGCTCACGGAAAAGCGGCAGCCTGGGTTTTCACGACAGGCTCACCCAGGGGGAAACGACCTTTCCTCGACATAAACCGCGAAGGTTGCTGTATAGTCACGGCGAGAGCGGTGCGAATGGGGCAAGGCTCGCCTGGCGAACCGCGTCAGGGGATGGATGGACGTGGGAAAGGAGAAGTGATAAAGGTGGAAGAGCACCGACGGAAACAAGGTCTGGGCACCGGGGGTGGTTGGAGCGACGGTCAAAGCAAGCGAGGTCGTCAAGTGGCTGCCACCACCTTCCGCCCAACGGCCGTCCATTTTATTAGAGCATCTTTCTACCACGGCGAATCTTATATCGCTTGTCCACCAAAGCCATTCAGCCCGCTCGTATTCCCTTCCTCGAACCTGTGCGGTCGGTGCTTGGCTGCTTCCCTCCTCGTTTCCTATTTCTCGTCTTCTTCGTCGCCTCTTTCCGTTCTCTTCGACGACCGTCCTCTCCTCGAGTACGCCAGAAAAGTCTCGCTCTCTCAAGCTTGGACGATGGTTCTCTTGATGCGGCGATTCCGCCACCGAAATGACGTCCACCGTCTAGGTCTGTCCTCGTTCAAGGTATATACGTCAAACTTCGGTATACCCGATCTTGCAGCTACTTTGTTGCTGGTGCGCAGTGCACCGGTCGCTTCGGAATTGCATCGCAATTTTCTGTCCGGAACCCTCCGTTCCGTTACCAAGAAATTGCGTCCGTCGCTACGGATTATCTCACTCCGACAAGATTTCGTTTCAACCCGCGGCGCTTCAAAGTACGAGTATCGTTTCACGGTGCGAACCTGAAAGCCGTGCATTTCGACTTTGGTCGGTCACGTTTCGCGTGTGCGGAAGTCAGGCCGCAGGCCGACGCGTCGACTGACGAAGAATTTACATAGGTACCGCTAAGAAATAGCCGATGTAAACTTGCGTACTTAACTCGACGATTAGAGTCTACAATCTCGTCCGTACCTAGGTATAATCGGTTAGTATACGCGGTGAAAATCCGGTATAATTTTGACGCTGCTAGACCGTGGCGTTTATTGCGAATTTATGCAATGTTTAGCCGCATGACCAATTAGGGCTGGAGCTGCCTCATCCCTGGTCGGCAAGCTCTGGCTATACACCCCATGCTTCTGGTGGAAAAATTATGCTTATGCATAACCGCACCGGGTTTATGGTAATGTTGTGGTCTGTGCTCGAATCTTGCACGCGCTTGCGGCCGGGATACACGCCTATGCGCCAACCGGTGCCTCGTTCCGCGACGCGTTTGCAAATAGGCGTTGCACGAGTGCAGTTATATACCTATGGCGCGGGGTACACAGGCGTATGAATAGCAGTAGCCAACTCGGAAACGGGGATAATGAAACACGTCCGCCGTCCGTCGATACGGTAAAAACTGAATTCAAGAGCTTCTCGGGGCGATGAATATTTCGTCACGATTATACGTAGGTACGTTGCGGTGTAACCGAGAGCCTAGAAATTCGTACGGTCATAGGTTCCATGTGGAAAAAGGAGCACTCGTGACCCAATTGTCGAAAGGAGTGCGTCGTCTAGTTCTTTCAGCCTCGCCGTCAACCCCATGCAGAGTGATTCTATTTACAAGAGATATAAAGTTGCCGCCGACTGGGTCTGTACACTTTGTGAAAAGAAGTGCGCGTCGGGTGAGCGGAGGGTTAACTAATTAAGACACAGACGTTCAACGTTCGGGAGAGCACGAGTGGGATGAACGCCAAAAACAGAAGCGACCCACCGTCAGTCGTTCATGGTTCACGCATACGTTACGCACACGTACGAATCGTAAGCATCATCCGTCACTCAGCGGTTGCTGGGTCGCTTTGTCCGCAACGTTTTTTCCATTCGCTTGTCCGGTACCCGTTTTGAGTCGCGCGGCATTCCGAGGCTGAGTACTCGAAAATAAATGAAATTAAAATTAATTCAAATGGGACGTAAATGTCGCCGGAGGCTCGGGGACTCGAGTACTCCTGGCGACCCGGCCGTCCCATCGTTTTCATACCCCCGTCGGAATTACGAGTGTATCAGGTGGGCGAAACGTGACTGTATGTTTCGGACGTCGGTTTTTCCATTAGTTTCACCTACCCCTGGATTTACTTCTGCTGGGCAGCTGCAGCATGGCTTCCGCAACATTTTTACGCTCGCTTTTACGAAGTAACGAACGGTACGCTTCAACCACGGTATTTTAATTATTCGATCGAAAAAATGTCATGGAATTTTATAACGCTGCCTGGATAGTTGCATAATCTGCGCGTGTGACTATATTTTTTATGCAAAACACAAAAAATGATCGCATTCGGTTAACGCATAACGTATTAAATTCTTCTAACATGGCGAGACTAATTGAATTATGTTACGCTGAAACTCACTTTTAATCGAGTATTAGTATTTATCGATTTTAATATACATTTTGTGAACTTTTTGGTGTCAGTTTTAGCTCAAGTTTTTCCCACGTTATATCTAAATACTTATACGGCATATACGATACTTCTTTATCGAGCTGCATAATTGTGAGAGCTCGGAATAACAGCTTACTATAGGTTTCATGTTTCTGGAAATAAACCGACGTACGTGGCGTGGAAGCGGGCGAGGGAGGGATGACTCGATAAGAGTGACTACGTGGGGAAAGGCAAACCGTTTGTTCGATTTTCGATGGAAAAAAATCTGCTTCTGCTCAATTCAAACCATTGCATTTTATTTACAAGTTCAAAAATTCACCGCGAAATCTAGAGAGAAAAAACATTTTTCTTCGGTCGCTGCTTTGCTCTGATTTCCATCACTGCGAAACTCACATACCCATAGCAGATGTTACATGGAAATTGGTTATATTAGAATTTGCAATTCTAAAAATGTAAATCAACGATCATCATAAACAAATATCATGTAGAACCGTCCAGCTGGTCTTCTGATTGCGTAAGACATATTAAATCAAGTTTGACAGAAGAAAGACTGGTGTATTTCGACTTGGATTTCCTAGTGCAGCTGTAAGCTTCTTCAAGATCTTCAAACGCAGCCTTGATTCAGAATAACTCGCTGTTAATATATCGTCGACTACCTTGGGCGATCCAAGTCGAATGAATTATTGCTATCGAATTATGAATGACACGGCAGTGACACCCATTCACAGCGTTGTCGTTAACTAATGGTCTACGGTAGAAAACCAGTGATGGCCATTCAGTTGAATGGTGCGCCTTATACTTGGCCACGTCCATTGGTCATCGGCATTTCGCGTATTGAACGAAATTACTCTTGGTACCGAGGTAAATACGCTACATGTACAGCGGTCTTTTTTGGGAAATGCGAGGTTCTTCACCAACTGGTAATAGGCTTTTCCCGTACAAGTAATCTTCAATTATTGCACAAAATGAGATTGGACATATTACAGAAATAGCGCAATTGTAGCACATCAATGTAGCTACTGAAAAGAATGGAATCTAGAAACTGTCCATTTTATTTTTAGATGTCCATGGAGTACAATTTTATTCTTAAAGCAATGTGCCGTGTTTGAATGTCCACGTATAGTGTATTGTTTACTGCTTATTGGCAAATGGATTCGAGTCGCGAGTAGTAACTACCGCGCAGCATTCGAATTTGCTTTGGCAATAGAGCATCCATTGCGATTGTTAGTTTGGTGGTAGTGAAGGAATGAAGTATATCAACGGGAATGGAACGGCATTTTTTCTCCTACGGGAGTTGATTTCGTTGACCGACGAGACTCGCCGTGTCGAGGGTTGGAGTCCGAAAATCACTGCTGGTCGAAAACACTCAATTAACAACGAATCTGCCGAGATGGGTTCAATACTCCCCGTACCGAGTGCATTGAGTTCAATAGTGGAACAACTACGCGGCGAAATACTGCACTTGATGTAAAAGCAGCGTCCTGCAGCTGGTACGCGTCGAACATAAAAAAAATATTAACGACCGTGGTAGCGGCAGGTGTATATAACCTATACAGAGTGAGAGAGAGAGAGAGGAGAGAAAGAGAGAAAGAGAGATCTACGTACGTTGGCGAGGTGCGGCAGAATATCGGATAGTACGCCCCGGTTCGTAACAGAGGAAATGAAATACCCCCGGACGCGGTGGAATTACGCGGAACTTTGTACAGCTGTCACGTGTATCGTACATTTTTGGGGCTGTTATATTTTTTGAATTATTGAGACTCCCCTTGCGGCTCGCGTAAATATCGTACACAGCGAACACTCGCAGCATCGTTAGGCGAGAATGGCAGACGCTGCATGAGAAGGTCTGGGCACAAGATATGGGAAATAGTTTTTGAAAAAGTTTAAAAGAAAGCAATTTTTAGTGCTGTGACACGGTGACTCTTGGTATTCCATTGAATGGCTCGAGTGTGCGGATGCTTTGGTACCTCGTTTATGAGTTGGCGACCTTCCCTCTTGAAAAAACCCAAAGAATATGCCCCTAATTACAGTAAAACAGCACGCTTTCCAAGTGCAGCCTGCATCAACGATACCCTGGAAAATGGGATGGCACCTTCACATTAATCATCCCGTAAAATAAATGTTTCGTGGTTCCGGTGTTGCTCATCGCATACCCGGCACTGCTGTGACTGTTACAGCTTGAAAAAAACGTATTGCAGCCGGACATTTTTCAAACTACTGAATAATTTTTAATCCATTTGAGTTGGTTCTCCTAAATCATGTTTACGTGTATACGGTACAAGCCACCAAAGCAATTTTATTTTTTCGTACGAAACATTTTACCATGCACACTTGCACCGTATAGACTAAAAATTTTTCAGAATATTCATCGCCTCCTCCGCGGGGCAACAATAATGCAAAACAGTTGGAACCCAATGGACACTCACTGATCAACTTCAACGTTGCCTGGTTGTTAAACTATGCTGACAAATTGCTAATTCTAGTATGATGAAATGTACACCGGGGTTGTCGTTTTGTGCATTTGTATTTTTAATTTTAATGTGGGTACACAACTGTCTGCGTAAGTATGCAGTAAACTAATTCTATTCCATTCCATATAAAAATGTTGGAAATTAGTAATTGATCGAATCGATTCGGGTTACATATGATTGCTCACTAAAATCGAAGAACTTTAAAATCGGCGGAAGGGTATTTTTCGGATGTGAACCTTTATTATATGAGTTTCAATTTTTTGCCCCATTTTTTCCCCCTCTCTTTTACTCCTCTCGTTCGCAAGCATTCATTAAACGGGCTTTCTTCAGCGATGTCTAACTTTTTTCTCAAGTTCATTAGGTGCTCCATTTTTCTCTGCCCCTCACTCTGTTCCTCCGTTCCATCTCCTTCCTTTTCACTCCGGCTTTCCCGGCGGTCCTTTTCGCCCCTTCGCCACGTTGCCTTACTCGCGTCACTAGTGTCTACTTTTTTCTTTACCGCCAGAGCACGTCGCCCGCATCGTGCTCCTCTGCATCTCTTCGCTCCCTTTTACCCATCTCACTCCTCTATCTTTGTCTCTTTTCGTAAGGGCAAGCGAAAACGCGTGTTCTGACGCTGGCCCTTTTTTCAAGCCTTCTTTTCTGTCTTCGATGTCTTATCTTGGCTTGATAGATCTTGCCTAATGGTCACACTGCTATATACGTTATTATATGTATATACACTAGCCACCGACTCCTAACGTCAGGGCAAACAAAACTTTAGGAACTGGACTCCTTCGCCGTTGGCAAATCAACTTTGTTTTCCCTCGAATTCTGTCATCTATTTCAAGTATACTAAAATGTAAGAATAGTACACTATGTAACAAGGGAATAAAGTCAACTTTCATTTGTTTTATAAGGTTTTTTTGTTTATTGCGAAAGGTTATATTCTATAATGATAAGTTATATACACAATTGAGAAAAGTAATATAGAATTTATTATAGACAAGAGCTCTCCGAGGTGGAATAATCAATCGAAAATGCGAATGTGTATAAGATTTCTTATTTCCATGGGATCAAGATATTCATTTGTGCGCGAACAATGCATTAATATTAAATTATTACAGATAAGGTGGATAATTATGTTGCGAAATAGTTCAGTATATAACTTGGACAAAAAGAAATAGTGTGAATTTAAAATTGTATAAAGACGAACAACAATAAGAGAAAATTAACAAAGAAATATGGGATATGATAACAGGTATAGCAGTGCAATCTGACTTATGATTTCGTAGAACATTCGTTCATAATGACTAATAGCAGTAACAAAGAAATAGGCGACACGGTAAAATTTGCATCGACAAAATTTGGTTTACAGCTCCGTAGAAATTTCTTCGCAATAACTATATAGCTTTAATACACATCGAAAAGGATTTTTTTTTAGGTTGCAATAAATAAAAGTTTCTTGAACTCACTTCATAGATCGAATATAAAATATTGTACGACAATATAGTTGAAACATGCGGCAAGCTGCTAGCTGCAATAATCGTCCCACTCCGTGGAACAACGTAAGAGAGCAGATTGCGGTATATAAATCTTCATCCCCAAAATGCCGAATCAAAAGGAGGCAAGATCAGCGAAACGAACAGAACGCTAATTGTAATGAAACAAAAAGAAACAGATGTCAAAAGCAACGAAAATTGTACAGAAGATATACAAAAGTGAACTTACCCCTTTTTGGGCTAGATAAGTGGTGTGAACCAATAATTATGACGTGTGGATTAGAACGATACATGGAAGTATAGATATATAAAGATTAACAAGTTGTATGCTGCGTTATCAAATCACATTTATTATTTTGAAACAGTTGCAATGCGAAAGATCCGAAGAGACCCGGAAGAAAGCATGAAAAATCATTGAATTGAGATTTAGGATTCTGGAAGCTCTCAGTAAATTGGATTTCGCGAATTTTACTGTCAGGTTTTTAGTACCTTGTTGAGTAGGGAATTTTGAATGTTCCTGGGCGATCGGACAGGCGTAGAAAATGTAGCAAATTATTTAATTTTAGTAACCATGATAATTTCTTCTAACACTGGAAAGTTACATTTGACGGTCGGAACGTGAGGCCCTAGAGGCTTTAATTAACCAGACTTGAAGAAGAATTAACGTCGTTCAGGTCGTAGCACCTAGCCTACTTGACGTCGCAAATTCGCAACGACGTTTCCGGAGTTTTCTTTGATATTTCTTACAAGAAGCCTTATTTCAGTCAGAAGTGGACGTCCTCTTGAATGTATAAAAGAACCACTCAGAACAATTATCTAATTCGTCGAGATCTTTTCGAGCTTGGCTCACCGATACTTCCATCTCATTTCATGCCCATGCTCTATCTTCCTTCCACCGATCTTTCAAAAAACAACGGCTGAAAACAATTAGCTAGTTGAACCTGAGTAACATATTTCTGAGTAGTTCGTAATTGGATTCGAATTGTGTAAAATCAGTTACAGGCGATTGCTCATCAGTCGGTCGGCGAATTCACTTTTCTTCTGTTTTTCAATCTTAATAAGTTAGGTCCAGACTGCAGTCAAGTTGAAACAATCGATTTTTTAAGTCAACTTGAAGTAATTGAGCTGTAAAGTTTTCTGGCCAGGCGATCGTGAAACAATGGGTAGAAGTTAAAATTAAAGCGAAAGGGAAGATTATCAAAGAGGTGCTGGATGGATATAAATCATTGTGTCAGAAACGGCAATAAATACGAACTAATTGAATTGGCGTTTGCCTACCGAAACTCGCCCGGCGCCTTTGCAGGCGTTGAATTATTCTTCCGCTTTGTACGTACATCCGCGAATATTAATATTCCAACTCTTGAGTTAATTGCACAGAATGGATTTTAGACGCCCCGCGAGTTTCTCTGCAGGAGCTGCAGATTGGGGCCGACGCAAATTTCTTTTGTCCGCAGGGCGTCTTTCTGACAATACCACCGATTCGCTCAGCGCCTCTAAGCCCCTTCGGTATCTCTAGCGCGAACTTTTCGAATTGTGTCAACGAATGAACGAGAATCGAGTATTTGTGCAAACGAGTGCTTCGAAGTTCGAGCCTCATGCTGGAATTACCGCATCACTTACACATACGCTGTAAGATATGAATTTGACCTTGTTTTTTGATCTCGTATCATATTCCAATTTGCAAATTATCATTTTGTCTTACTAGTATCAGCAGCCACGATGAAAATAATGTAAGAGCTTCGTGAGTTACACTTTCGGTAGATTTTAGTATGCAAAGTAAAGAGATGTATACCTTATGCTAGAAGGTCTTTGGTCCGAAACGGAATTGGCACGTTAATGCTTGTGAAGTAACTTGCCAAGATTGTCGAATAACTGATATAGAGTTTGATCTGCATAAATTTTGCTTGGTAATAAGTATCCCTGGCATGCATAATCAATCGCCAAATACGTAAGCTATCGCGAGCGAGTTACTCATACCTACCCCAATTCGTTCCATTCCTCCACCGAGAATGTAAAGTACCTCCTGGATTCCAATTTAAATGTCCCAGGGGGCTCGCTCGAGCGTGAGGAAAGGCAGTAATATCGAGGCCCGGGATAGTGTTGTTTGTTCGTCATAATCGCCGTCTAATGTCTTTATTTCGTTCACTGCAGGTAATCATCTCTGTACTTTGAGCACGTGCTAACGGTTAGAGAGGTAATTTCGGTGCGGACGTTCTACCTACAGGTATACGCTCCGGCATAACGGAAAATGAATTCAGAATGTCCCTCAAATGGGATACTTCAGCCTCCGGCCCCCCCCAACTTGCCTTGTTTGATTCTGCTGTATAAGGGAAGCGGTCTTTCGCGATTCGGCCTGAAGCGCAACATGTTGAGAGACGTACTGGATAACCAAGTGCGACTAAAATTAATCAGATTATACACTCAGTACTCCCCGAGGTGCATGGCAATTGGAGGGAATGGTAATTTCTAGTTCTCTGAATATCACTCCTCACAAGTTCTGAACATAAACTCGTGGCTCTAGTCAAACGAACATCCATCATTCGCCTGAACAGCCGAATGAAAACGTCTTCGAACGTAACAAGATTGCGTAATGGAATGTGAGAAGAGGGCAAAGCTTTCAGCAGGAAATGGAAAAATTGCACACGAATTTGAACAACCCTCGGGAGTAATGGCAAATGACCCCGTGGCCATCGAGCAGTCGTTCTCGGACCGGTCGATACCCAATTTCCTCCTCCAAGGATGTCACAATTTCTCATTATACAAGTTATCCCAAGAGGCATTCGCCGTTTCGAGGTCACGTCAGCAAGTCACCGGGATATACCCACTCTCGCGTATATATTAGGGCGTTAATGCTCGTATTGCAGCTGCACGTATGTTCCATAGATAGTTGGTTCAAGACATTTCCGTAAATTCATCGGCTACTATAGCTTCCATCTGCTGGCAGACTTTTATTGCAGAAATAAAACGTAATGTCGAGCCATCATCTACAGCAGATCACCGTCCGATATACTTTACCGATGGTCTTGGTTGGTTCGACTGCCCGTATCTATAACGGAATTATCTTAATCTGGCAGATCGATTGACAGCTCGCGAATGACGTAACTTTCGACAAGGAGGTGAATCTGCAGAATTTCAACCTCGATTCTACGGATACGTTGTTTTGGAACGGAGGGACTGCTGGGCGCTTGGTAAACCTATTTCTGACCAACGTATTGACTAGAAAAACTACGGTTCTCGGCATCGGAGATGTGGCAGAAATTTCGATAACCAGTGATCCGACGTTCCGAGCATTCCTCTGTAACGTCTTGTGGAAAAATCTTCGAAATGAGTAACTGCTGTCATAAAATAGCGTATTCAATCTTTCAAAGAGACTTGTTCCAACTTTGAAGTGCGCTGCTCAAGTTCAAAAGAAAACGTTTCGCGAAAGAAATATCATTATGGAATTGCCAGTGATTTAAAAATACCGAAATACGGGTGCAGTACTACTCGTAATGGTGGTAGACGGCATTCTTTGAACACGTTTGTTTACGAAACTGCGGACGGACTGTCGAAGCTTCGAAAGCACGAAACTCTCAACTTTCGGTAGAGTCCACTAGAAAACTCTAGTCTTCAGTCGAAGGTTTCTGCAAAGTACTTGAGACTAGCCTAACATAATTAGCAGACCGCTCTCCGACGAAACGCGATACGTACCAACCTTCTCTCGGCAGTTCCCTTTCCGTCACCGCTTTTCTCCTCCACTCTTCAATTAAAGTTTCGGCTCTCTCCCTGTCTTCGGTAAAGTGTTTCTTTTGAGTTCAATATCCAGCGGTAGGAGTTTGTGATATTCGAAACGCCCTGCTACGCCCTTGCCACCTTACCACATCGGTATTGAATTCGCGAGATTAGCTAACGTGCACGCTTTAAAATGAATGCGGGACAAGATGGAAAGCTGAGTTAAGAAGCGTCGTTCTAATTTTAAGATGGTCGAAACTAGTTAGTGAAAGTTCTGCTTATAGACCATCAACGAATTACTCCTGCGTGTCGAGGTGTAAGCGCGTGGCACGAAAGTTCAACACGGAGAGCTTAACTTGCGGCCCGGTAGAGTGAAACCGTAACTAGCATATGGTTGGTTTTAATAAAGTACAAAACGTGGCAGATAACTGCACCAGACTTTACCCTCTCGCAAAATATTCCTTGATATTAAAAATTTCCGTCCGCATGTTCGAATAAGCTGTACCCCTAACGAGGGAAAATCCGCGTCGGCAGGGACGAAATAAGGCTGCGTACCATGTTCTAATATGGATTATACGACCTTATTTCAATGTTAAAAGCGAATAAGCTCCGCGTCTGTTATACAATATGGCTTGTATAGTCAAGTATAAATGTATGAAGCGAGCAGAAGGTAATTCAGTTCACTTCATACGCATATTGTGAGTATAATGTCGTATTGTTTATCGTCTCCTCGTCTAACCACAGTCGCTAATTGAATCAGTACAATATCAAACGACGAAGATCAGCCCGGCTCAGAATTATTGATTATTACGAAAGACGTGAAAGTGAATACAGTTATTATGCAATATCGTTTTCATATCCTGCTAATTTATCAGACAGTAAAAGTATTTCAAACGTTTCGTAATGCACGTACACGCGCATCTACGTAACTCCAACTGTGAACTAAAAGAGGGTAAAAACTTGAAATACCAAATCCATACTGGTTTTCTCACGTTTCAAGTCTGCAGCTACATACATGCACTAAGCTTTTAAAAGAAAAATGTATAAACTTGAATATGATTGAAGGTGAAAAAGTCTGGTATAACCGAATGACATGGCGGCATGATTAAGAGTTAGAGCTGAACCTTACTCAAACTTACCGAGTCTTACAGTCTCGTGTCCACATGTCCATTACTCTTAGACATTTGGGCTGACAATGAGGAGAGTTTTGAGCAAGTATGCAAAATTTTTCACGTCATTGGACGCGGTGAATCTGTGAGAATTATGCGCTGGTTTTATACAACTGCGGAAAGTTCGCCAGTAGAGGCCCTGAAAACACGGCTGATTGTGACTTTTGCTAATTGACTTTACCCCCCAGCTCCATTGTCAGAATCGTATTGTTACTATTGTCCACTAGCACCCTGCATGGTCTGCGAGTGTCAGCACCGTATTCGCAGCCCATGGCTTTACCGTTGATGTATGGGACCGGGTATATATAGGGTGTTGAATAAAAAGAGCAGGGATATTTTTTGCCGTTGTTTTCGTCGGGAGTATATATAATCAGGACGCGTTATATACAGAAAGAGACTCTTTTGTTTCGGGGTACGGCGGTTCCCTTCTCACTGTATTTATCTAATAGAACGCCCTCTCTCCGCACAGGCCGCGACCTTATACTTCTCCCTTTTCCTCCCTGAGCCGTTGCGCGCACTTTGCGCCACCATTATACGGGCAGTTTCCTCCCCGCCCTAGCATGTCCTCGAAATAATTAAGAGTTCATTAACACAAGATTGATTGCTGTGTTTAGAGCCAGCCACCGCTGCATTCACCCAGCTCCGCAACCACACAACGAGAATCCATGAATAGAGCTCGTTGTTTATCGTTCCTTGCGTATTTTTAGGCGCAAGACATACGAGAACGGGTAATGGCTCTGAGACAATAGTCCGCGATTTATGCTTTGAAAGATAGCACCTCCTTTCCTCACCCTCCACCCCTCCGCCCGCGATAATAACGATCAGGGTTCGCGGCGTGTAAGCGTTTACGTACGACGCGAACACGTGCAAACACGCGGCGCTGTATGGCTCGTGCGAATTTCAAACGGAGAAACTTTTTTCCACTTGCCAACAGACGTAAGAGAAACATATTTTCTCGAGACCGTTCCTGTATCTTTTACGGTCTACTGCAGGCAGTGAATATTTTAGCCTAATCTTTCTTCGTGAATCGGAATTATTCAAGCTAAATTTAACGAATATATTATATCGGAATCGCAAAATCTCCAACGTGAAACCGGCTGTATTTCACGAACAAGATATCCAGCAAGGATCAATGAACTTTACCACACATGGATCTGTTCCTGAATCCCAGTTAAAAAATTCATGGAGCAATATGCCCGAAAATATATATATAATAGATGGGAATGGATGTTCGGGGAATTGCTAATCTACGATGCATTTTCACGCCACGTAGGTTCGAAGCTAAATTGATCGTGCTACCAAAAATTTGAATTGCCTGTTTTAGAACCTGTCTATATTGATCACAAAGTCTGTTTCTATCCTACGAGTACCTATTTATAATTATTTAGTTTTTTCCCCCTGTTTTTCGGGGAATAGTGATAATAAAAATTCATTTAATACATACCATAAATTAATATCTTAAGTGCGAATCAATTTTAGTAAACCCGTCACAGTGGTATCACATAGGAGATATTTCAAGTTGTTTCAGAAAAAGTATCTCTCAAATACCTGCATATTTCAACAATTCCAATTATTATTATATGATGACATATTCTATGTATTTTCAAACATGTATATTAGCTGTATAGACTCGCTGGCCTTGGACTGGAGAATGGCTCGTATGCAAAAGTTCAGAACACCGCATTGGATATAAATTGACTTTCGCCTCCCGCGAATAATGCTCGTTCTGCTGTAGATAAGTATAAAAAACAGGTTGGGTAAATTCATCTGTTATTGTACGAAAGGTGTTATCATCGTGTAGGCTGACTTATGGGATAAAAAACGGATCTTAGGCGCCTTACCAAGTGTAATTGCACATGAATATTAAGCTCCGCGCCTCACGTTTACGAATATGTATATATCCAGGATATCAGGCGCACTAGTGCCGGAGAAATGGCTACCGGGTAGTAAGCAAAACTTTGCATAGCCACGCGAAACTTCGTTCCGTGAACTCGCGTAATAATGGGACATTATTCGCGTGCCTAGATCTCTAACGTAAATAGGAGAAGACGTATGCGCAACGGATATTCTAAAAGCTCCGCAAGTTTGAGAGGTCGCGTATATTTGAATAATGAGGTTTTATCTTCCCGTCTAGCGTGGGGCGTATACATATTATACAATAGTGGATGTATACGTCTCTGTCTATATGCGAGGTTCTATAGGCAGGCTACGTGCGAGCTGATATTCCGCGGACTTACGTAAGCATACACATGTACATATTCACACTGCATACTCCGTGTGTTAGTTTTGAATGCATGGAATATATTGAACAGCTCTGCAGTATTGCATTTTTATTTTTATTCATCGCGAAATCCTTTTTTTTTTACGCTGCGAAACTCATGCCAGACGAGATTAAAGAATTTTTCTTTTATGTATAGACGGAAGCGGTGTAAACACGAAAAAATACATCTTACTAATTGGCGTGAAATTAGAACTCACTGTTACATCATAATTTCACTCTGTAGATCATTTCAACCCTCAGAAATAATGCCAATATTGGCTCTGAAGGTAACGAGGGGTCTTTTACGCTCGAAAAATTACGAATTTACGGAAACAACAGAAGAGGAAATTGTGACGATCATTATTGTTTGCGTATAAAATTTTCTTCGCCAGTTCCTCGAATTGATTATTCGCTGTGCGAGGAGTTAAATAAAGCCGTGGTTCAACTTCTCGAGATTTTATTCGTGGTTGGATTTCCCTCATACTTTTAAGGAGGAGCTGAGCCTGGGGAAGGTGCGAGTTAATTAGGCCAATCCTCTTGAGAAAAAACTTTATCCCTTGTTGGTGTTCTCCGAAAAAGTTAGCTCATTTTCACCGGGACCTGCCGCAGACGTTTTTTTCGGTTTTTTTCTCCTGCCACATCCCACCCTTCTCTTATTTATCATTATATTAAAGTGACTAGAAAAGAAAATCTTTGCGGTAAACTGTAAACGGCTTTTCATACAAGCTGGACAAGTTTAATTGGTTGTGCGAACAAATGTTTCCTAATATATTTTTCACCTCCACGTTTTACCTCAAGACTTCTTGCGATACAATCACATTTACCATCTTCACTCCATATCGCATGCAAGGTGAAATGTATATTATATATGCTTCATACATGACATGCATACGCGTAAGAGTTCAGACTGCCTGAATCTCTCTAGAGGGATCGAGTTTTATGCCGGAAGCGAGTTTGAGCGCCTTTCTAAAGAGTTCCGTAAAGGTTTGATAAAGCAGGCTCATGAAATTTTCCATAATTAACGACGTGGGTAGTCCCCATTCGAATAATCATGCGCATTATCGCTGGATCTTGAGTCGTATTCAAAGTGTCACGCTTGCGTTGTTGAGCGACGGATACGTAGCGACTGGCTTACTAATAGTGATCGCGCGTTGACAATTAGTGCCTTTGCTGAGTATATTCCGAAATGGTGTAATGCAGGTGTAGAAGTAAGAAAAATAAATTGAAAAATTTTCCCGTGGCGGAGCAGGCATAACGACTCTGATAAAGGGTCGCTCGCCCGAGCAAACATTGCAGTAGAAGAAGAGGAAGAAGAAGAAGAAGAAAAAAAGGGGCAGAAAGAAAATAACAAGAAAAGGAAAACCGCGTACCTTCAGGGGGAAAATGATCCACGAAGGATCGCAGGAGCCCCTCTGTAAGCTTGATCCCATTAAGTTTATTACACGGCATCCTGGAGAGTAACAAGAACTGGTGGATTAGGCCAAATCACCGCGGTGATCCGCCTAGCAATCAAGGAAGCCTTTTTTTCCTATCATTTCTGACGATTCCGTCTATACTCACACACAAGCCTGGGAGTCAAACACGTACACGTCGTTATACATATTATCGGGGTCTGCGACCGAGGAGACGAGGCCATTGATCCCTGTCTGTAACGAACTTAAAATTGACGATTGGATTGGGGAGGATCGAGATGAAGTGACCGTCTAGACCTACATCCACGTCTTACGATCAGATCTTCTCTGCTATCGCAGGACTCAAGACGATTCGTTATACGATATAGCAGAGTGTGCACAATTGGTGAAAATATCCGCGAGCTCGCAATTACAGATCGACCGATGAATACGAAGCAATCCATTCTTTGAAATGTGTAGAATTTTGTTGAGCGGAAATAGCATCGAATTCCAATTGCTGGATATTAAATGCAAGCAATTTTTCCGCTAATTGTATCGTTGTAACGTCGAATGGATGCCGCAACGGAACTCGGGAAAAAGATGCGTCTCCGATGGTGCGGGGAAGCTCTTAGAAATAAAGTGAGTTTGGTAAACCCGTGGTACAAGTCAAAGTTAGCTGGTGGCGGCAGGGCGACGGAGGCGCCGTAAAAGTTGGAGAAGTCAATTTTGCAGCTGGAGTTGGTAATGCGATTTGTGCGGGAATAAATAGTTCGACAGAGGAGCTCCATGCCCGACTTCTCTATCTTTCTCTCTCTCTCTCTTTCTCTCGTCCTTGCTGATGGTTCAAAATCGCAACGCGTCGAGGATCCCGCGGCTGTTTCACGGGTAAAACGTCGCCGGCACGTCTGCCGTCAGAGCTACCGGACGTGACGTCGTTTCTCTCAGATGTTTTAGGCGACTTAAGTCACGCGTCAACTGGAATATAAAGGGGAATTTCACCGTCAGAATCGCCGTCGCGTTGTTCAGTTTTCAGCCAATTCTTAGGCCAAGGGCGCGGAACGGAACGGTGTAAACGCCCGGCGTAGAGCCACCGAAATTGAAAATGTCTGCTCGGAAAGGGACAGATGAAGGAGGTGAAAGCGAAACACAGACGAAGAAGCGGTGGTACAAATTTTAAGTTCAAACCGCTCCAGTCTCTGATAGATCAGGCGTGAGAAACCGTTCGGAAATATGTAATCTTTTTCATTCGATGCGGGAGAACAATATTGCTACAATTGCACGTGCAGTTTTCCATCGAATCACACCTTGCCAACTAGACTCATTTGCGAGTAATTTTCACGGGTTCGCTGAACAGTCCTTGAGTACGTAATAAGCATTGCATATGTGCGGATATAGCAGGGAGAATAATCTTTTGAATTAAAATTTACGTTATCTAAACCGCTAATGGCAACGGCGTAGAGGTATCCTTAATTATTATTATGGTTGCCTAATCCAGGGAAAACGTTACGCGCATTTGCCTCCACTAACGACTTTCTTATTTTGCTTGCTGTTTAATACCCAGGAGTTTATGCGACGTATATCCTTTTACACATTTATGTATAATACGCTAATAAGGACAAGCGCATCCCTGGTGAAGAATTACAGCTTACGTAAATTGAAATCATTCGAAAAAAACAGGGGTCAAATATCACTTGTGTTAAAATTTAAAACAAAATCGTACTTGAAATTCGAAATTTTTGTATAGTTGAATGGATGTTTCGATGTGGTGAAAGTTCAACAAGAGCTTCTTATTTTCTCTCGTCTGTTAGCGCCGTCAATTAGATCGAATACATCAAATGGTCATCGATTCTTCAGCGTTTGAATAGTTCCTTAATGTCTCGTGATTAATACAAGTGTGGAATATCTCGATTTTCAGCTTCTGGCAGAAGAACGAAAATAAAGAAATATGGTTGGATGTAGGAAAACATGAAGGAAGGGAAAAATGAGGGTGAAGTGAGTTAGAGAAAGAGTGATGAGGATTACGATCAACTTGGTCACATGATCTAACATTTACACGATAAGAAAAACCGACACAGCGCTGCAGCGGCCAATTTGAGTGCAGACTCTATAATTCATAGGTGGAGCGGAGATTCTGCGTGGATCGCGAACGTTCGGCATATCGTTTATTCTTCCGTGCCGTTGGTGAAAAAAGCTGAAACATGTGTGGATTTAAATAACGAAACGGATACATGAATTGATAAACGAATCAATAAGCTTGTTCTCGTCAAAAAAAAGGATTTGATTTTCGCGTACCTGAAGTCGACCAAATCAGATAGAGAGAGGAATTTTTCAAACCGTCATTCGATCCATCCGCCGCTCCGAGCAAAACTCCGATGCAAGTTTTGCACGAATATAAAAGAGGACCAACACCCCTACTTTCGGGTGTATTTTTGCACTGTATGCAAACAAATTTGAATAATGCAATTGAATAAGTTTCGAAAGTGCATTAGAATATGGCATCTGTGCGAGGGTGCGAACAACGCTAGGAAGAAAGAAAGAACGAACGAAAAAGTCGGGTGCAATGCTGACAGGCTGCAGGAGACGTGCAAAACGAGATGCAGTGGCTCTGTCAAATAACAGCCCCTCCACCCTGCACTTTCTGCAGCGAAACTCCTTCCCGTCAGTACTCCTTGTTCGCTAAAAGAGTGGAAACGTGACCCAACAATACCGCGTTGTCCAGTCGCCGAGTTTTCTCTCTCGACACTGGGCATCGCAGTCGCTACATAAAACCTTTCTCGGTGGAGCCTGCAGTTGTAACACACCCGTGCATCATGCCCTGCACTGCTGCATGCAAACGCGCCTATTTCATCACACACTTGGATGCCGCGGGTGGTCCAGAAGCGGTTCATGACTGCTCAACGTGCAGCTTGTATTGAAAATCGTTATTGCCTGAGAGAGGGTGAGAGATAAAATGGTTGGATGAGAGAGAGGCGGAGGATAAAAAGTAAAATCAGCCTATTGATGTGGCTTCGCCTCTGTCCTGTCCCATTACACCGATCTTGAATACGTCGATGGTGTCGATGCGGTTTCGCGCCATTCGCCAAATAAATTATGCTGTAAGTTATATCAGCTGTGAGAATAAGCAAACATGACAGCCTGTGAGAGTTGCATATGTTGCTATAATATGCTGTGTGAAAGGTGGCGAATAATTTAATAAACAGAATTCTCCCGCATATTGACAACATATGGGTAAATATGTGAAATATAGACGTGTACATATGCTGCATGTATGTTTTTTCAAGTTATGTAAAGCGATTGACCTAAATAGTTATCCCTCCTGGACACTTGGTAAGCCTTTTTTAATCGTAGTTGATATGGTAATTAGTTATAACCGACGAACATTTTTTCGTATATTCCTTTTCTTTCTTTCTCTCTTTCTCTCTCTCTCTCTCTCTCTCTCTCTCTCTCTCTTGTCAAATTAAATCCTGTATGATTTATTCAACGGTTACACGACCTGGATATAAGTCGTTAATTAGAATGGTCGCATTTAAATCTGCAGTAAGCAAATAAATGAGTGCTTCTATGCCGGTAGATTTATATCCCGCTCATTGAATTCCGTGGAAAATGTAACCCGTTAGTAACGGTGAGGATTTAACTATTTGATGAATAGGTAAAAATACGACCAGAGGCTCACAATCTCCAATAGTTAACTGAAGTTTCAGAACGCTATTTGAATTAGGATAGAAAAAATAAACTCTGAGTGCGGTGAAGCGCGAGAAACAAAGCTCTGTTACTCAGCAAAAATTCTTGCATGCTAGAGAAAATTTCTTTTATAGTTCAGCTCACAGGCTTTTATGTATCAGAAAAGCTTCGCGGTAAAATTATAAAATTTTTGCTAGTCAAAGCTGCTTTTTTAAAAAAGTTGTCGTCTGCGTTTAAATAACGTTCTTTTTTTGCATGGCTTAGAATCTGTTCTTTTAACGAACAAGTAAAGTCAGGCATACCATTTGGCAGGTTTAATGAACAACACTTGTAACTGAAATAAGACCTTGCGGTCAGTAATGCAATTACAGTTCAGCGAATTTACCCGTATTTAATACCGATTGATTTTTCATCCTTGATTGAAAGTACGGCTTGCCAAATTTTGTGTCTTTACATGCCGAAAGAAAAGTATCATTATCCAAACGAATAATTATCCTTGACATTATCTTTCCATATCGCTCCGACCTACATCTTGCATTCTACGGTGTGAGTTCGATAACTTAGCTACCATACTCGATCAGAAAGCAGTCAAGCAGGTAATAAATGCGTTCAGGCATCGCACTTTGGCCTATGATACAAACGAGAATAGAACCACATCTAGCCAACTCTTCAACGATTTTCTATGCTGGGGATATTCTTTCCGATTTTGAGTCCATCAATCGACGCTGACACGTGAGATAGATAGAGAGATAGATAGAAAGTCAGCGATACTAGAATTCAGGTGATAGAATTATCTTTAACCATCGAGGTTAATAAAATCAACGTAAGAAAAGCATTAATTACTGGTTGACTATCGTGTTTTTGCGCAAAGATTTGCCCCGATTTGCACCACACGTATTTGCTAGTACCAGAGGGATCTCTCGCTTTATCCCTACGTAACAGTTCATATAAATACTACGTTGAAGAGATTCATTCAGATAGACATTGCCTTGTTTTTCCGAATAAAAAATTTCACTGACGGGTAAGTTCTTCTCAGAGAGTTTCATCTTTATGATAAGATCACGTGTTCGACAAAATTTCAGTTGAACAATCAAAGACCTAGTAGAGCGTGTTAGGAAGATAAACTGATCTTACCACGAATAATCACATGTGCACATCACACGGTAATCAATATTTTATGAAGAGGTGAAAAGCAGTAGTAACCATACCAAGTATTTGCAACTAAAACGCCCGAAGGCAGGCAGCATTGAAGAAAACGTACAGAAAAAGGATAAAAGACAGAGTGACGGTAGTAGTAGCAGCGGGTACTCTCACAGAGAGAGAGAGAGACAGAGAGAGAGAGACATGATTTAATATTACAAAATTTTGTATAATTTTTGAATTTCAAATTACTCTATAAGCTTCCATATTAAGCATTATACAATGGATTGCGATAAGTAACAAATACAATACACTAGTCGAGAGCATGACCGTTTCACAATGTCACTATCAAACGTAGTTAGACAGTAACGAGACACTTGATACACACTTGGATTTATTTAGCCATAATAAAATTTTTCAGACACTAAAATAAACAGCTATGACTAGCGACCTCAGAAATCAATGGAATTAAAATAAAGTATATAGATCAAGATCAAGAGAAACAAAATAATATACCATAGTATCGGTTGACAGGCCTCTGACTTATGGCAATGATCTCAAGTTCCAGTAGATGCGAGTAGCGCCACGCCTAGAAAAGTTTAATTCAGAAAGCTGACACTACTGTCAGGGGAAGAGAGGATTAGAAGTAGACTGATGATAGAGATACAGAGAGAGAAAGAGATTGAGAGAAGGGCGAAAGAGGGAGAGAGACAGCAATTTCAATATGCACTATCAGCCTGTGGCTAGATTGGAATCTTGGTGCAGGTTCTCGGCCAACAAGACTGACTGACCAAACTTTGATGTTGGGATTAAGCGCGTTGTTGGACCTTGCAGGTGATGAATTCGCCTTCCTGGAAGACAGGTCCAATTAACGCGAAGGTTATTCATGAAATTGTTACCCTTGAGAGCCTTGTGGTAATCGTGGTTCAGTTCGACCGAACATGTAATGGTCAGTTTTGAACCGCGAATTCAATCGATTGCACACCACTGCGCAACAGCGTAGCAGGAAATTTTTGCATTGCTAGTAGTTGCAAGCTCAATGAAACCAAAAACATTTCAAAAGGAATTGAAAACGACGCAGCACTTGCTGATTCTTAGTATTAATCATCTAGTTATTCCAGATCAAGAGAGTTCGAAACATCAAATGTTGACTCAGATGTCGTTTTGAGAAAACGTTGGGACCAAGACGCGCGGTGGTTGAATTATGCCAGATGGGGTTATTTTTCCAAATAATGCACAGCGACTCTGGATTGGATGGTAAAATCTTTCGCAATTCCCGAGTTTTGTCAGTCTTTCGTACGGTTCCTTGACGTTGGCAGTGTTTATGTTTCTGTGGGCGGATATACTTCCCGGAGTAACTCTTCTGGACAGAACTTGAATTCTTAGGTATTCAGCGCTTTATGACATCAGTGGTAGTTTCTACAAAGCAAAAGCGAAACAAACACGAGTGTAGACATTTTATTCAGAAATTACATGTTTCGAGACAACTGATGTCATGCATGGCATTCATTGATTGCTATATTTCTAAACTTTCTCCTGAAATGGCATAGCTTCAAATCTTACTTTCATGATTTTCTTGATTTTCCGTAACTCTGAGCAGAAATTGCCACTAACCATTTAACTGACTGAGTGCCTCACCTACGATTCAGTCGATTTAGGCAATGAATTGTGCCGTAAAAAATACAAACTCTCCTCCATTTTTACGATCCCGTCTAGTTTCGACAAAGCTTTGCTTTTTACGCCAATCGGTTGCGAGTAAATTGAAAATTCATTTCGATTACTGTTGAGTTCATTAGAAGTAGTCTTGCAAAGACAAGAGTCATGTTCAATAGGTAGACTAATGACCAAAGTCAAACGATGTGAGCGACTTTGAAGTAGGGATTACGGCTTACATTGCAGAACACGAGTTTCCAAATTGGAATGAATCGAAGGCTCGAGGCGAATCTTGAATACTGACCGCCACACGATATCCCCACCGCCTTTAGCGAGCTCCTGTGCACCTCTCACTTCACACTCGAGTATCCTATCCGGTGATCGAAATGGTTGTGCGTAAGTCTCAGTCCAGTGGTACGCACAACTCGTGTGACAGTCGACGTTAATAGAACGGTAACTGTGTCTTCGATAAATGACACCAAGCTGAGGAATCGCAAAACGATAAACGAAAGAGGAACAGCACGCGCAATGGATATCAGTATTTGGTTTGTCTCGGCAGTTGTACTGCTGACATCGGTGGCAGGAAACGCCGGAGCAACGGGGTTGGAAATCGTTTATCAATGGAAATACCTGGACTGGGTACCGCCGAGTGTTCAATTGGTCGGGAATAACTTCACACTTGGAAACGCGTTTACCCAAGATGTCGACATCGATAGGAAGGGTCGTGTGTTTGTGACAAGTCCAAAGTGGCCGGAAGGTGTGCCAATAGTATTGTCAACTATCACCGACGTGAACGGACCAGGAGGTCCTCTGCTGGAACCTTATCCCGATTGGACGTGGCACAGATTCACCGACTGTAACAGTATTGTCACGGCTTACAGAATCGCGGTAAATATCGTAGTCGAAGCGTTCTTAGCGACTCGCTACCGAAGCTCGATAATTTCCACTAATGATGTACTTTTATGCTGGTTCCACGTTAGGATTATTAATCATAGATATGCATCTTCCAGGAGGGCGTGTGAACAAGAAATGTTCAAGGCTTTTGCAAATTATTCTAATAGATTTACTGTTAATAATTACCAGAGTAAAAGCCTTGGCTGTTTTTTTTCTCACACTACTCAATGTCTCTCATAGATTTCCGTGTTTAAAATTGACGAGGTGTGACTTGTTGATTAATTTGCTCTGAAAGAATTCTTGTGCACGAAACGTAAGCATTAAAAATGATCTTGAATGGATCAATAATTTGACGGAGTATTACAATGCAGTATACATTTGTACACTGTTATTGATAATGCACGAGTATGTCGTTAAAATTTCTACTCATGCTTTCGCGATCAGAAGCGTTGAGAAAAATATTAAATCTCACAGTGACGTAATAACCTCACGGTAGATTTCAAGGTAGTGAGAGGTAGTCCATTCATTTGTGATACTCACGATCTTGACACAGTTTTTTCTTATAAATCACCCACCGCAATTTCTTGTTCATTCGTTATTTACTAGTTACATAATGAAAATACACTTTTAATTGACGCTCCATTATAATCGTTTCACAGCGTATTCCAACTGACATTGGATAACCATTAATATTCATAGAGTTCATTGCAGAAAACTAAAGTATTTTTCATGTTACAAAAGAGAAACAATTTATGCAATTTGCAAAATTATATTTGTACAATCATAAAAAATTTAAGATTCAAGGATTTCCAATTAGTTTTCACTTTGATTCTGTCTAAAGTTTGTTCTGTTCGTGTTACTTATTTACAATTATAATAATTTCTGATAAAAATCGATATTTCTGGAAGCTCAGAGGACCAAATATCAATAGATAGTGAACCAAAATTTTTTTTTCATCACTGATTTTTTCCATGTAAGAACTCAAGTTTGAGAATAGTTTTCATAGAAAAAAAAACACAAACAACCTTCCAATTCGATCGAAGCAGTGCAATTGCACCCTGACGTTGGGCCAGTACAGTTTTCACATCGCATTTGTCAAGTCTCACAAAGAATTACGATTATATACCCTGCAATTCAGATCGATGAGTACAATCGACTGTGGGTGACAGACATCGGTAGAATCGGTGCGGAACGAGTATGCCCAACCAAGATCCTCGTGTTCGATCTGTTTACTGATCAGCTGATACACAAGTACGTGATCCCAGATGAACATACGTTGAATGGAGCTGCAGCTCTTGTGACGCCCATTGTTGACATCGGAGATAGTCCCATCGATACTTTTCTGTACATGGCGGATGTAGATGCGAATGGGATTGTGGTTTATGATTTCAAAAGCGATTATTCCTGGAGAATCAACAACACCCAAAGTAATGCATTCGGCCCGGATGACGAGGCTATGGAGATAACTATCGTTGATGATACTTTCAATTTGACTGACGGCACTTTGGGTATGTCACTATCACCTAAGGGATTTTGGAGCACCAGGTATGCCATGTTGAATTCAGTATTTTATCTTCTATTAATGTAATTTTCAAATCGAATATTCTGCTTCAATTTTTAGTTAGTAGTAAAACAAACAAGATCCCATTTTGCTTCCGAGCGGACAGAAAAACTCTACAGTACTAGACTGGTATTATTTACGATGGGAAACAATTGAGACGTGTTTTAAAATTTATAGATACCTTTACTTCAATTCATTGGCAAGCTACTATCAAAAGTTTACGGATACGGATTCATTGAAACGAGCACAATACGAGGAACCTATCATTTTTCAATCGAAGAAACGGCGCCAAAGCCAAGCCGGTCCTCAGGCGACCTCGAGGAGAGGAATTTTATTCTTCCAGCTTGTACAAAACACGGCACTCGCCTGCTGGAACATAGAGAAACCGTTCAAACCAGAGAACGTAGTTGTTTTAGCCCAGGACGAAGTGGCCTTGCAGTATATAAGCGGCATCAAGGTTATTGTCAACCACATTGGCGAAGAGGAGGTCTGGTTCAACACGAACAGGCTTCAAAAAACGATAAACAACAATCGTAACCCTGCCGAGACGAATTACAGAATAATAAAAGGAAAAGTTGACGACCTCGTCAGAGGTACGAATTGCGAATCGTCCGGTCCCCACACAAATTACCTGGATATATCATCTTGGCGTCGCATTTAATTCGAGTCCAGTTTATGCCTCGTATTTGTTCACGTCATCTCACAATATTACTATTGCCCATCAAACCCAGTAGAAAGTATTCTCTGACGTAAACTTGGGAGGAAGAATAAGCAGTGTTCAATGTTTGGCTGATTGCGAATTAAATGCCGAATTCCGCCAGTAATAGACGTAAGCTTTTACAATTGTATAAATACGAACGTCGTACATCATTTGACCAACTAAGTCACTATGTTTAATTACATATTTGTGCTACATATTATATTATGTTTATCCAACGCAAACTCATGTGTGCTTTGTAATCCCCATCATTCAGATTGCTCGTCGATCTTAAAGGCGTTGACACATACCTAAATCCAGTCGGTTCGCGGTACAAGATCGTCGAGAAGTGTAAAACTGAATTGGATGTTTCTCAGAAAGCCTCCTCGAATTGAGATCACTGTCAACTACTGTATTCCTTTTGGTTAGACCCTTGAATTTTCTTACCGTAGACTTGTAGGTCAAGAGTTGCGAGGTATTACGTTGGTTGTGGCCCAAAAGGAGACTAATGTAACACAACTCGGCTCAAGGTTTGGCAGATCAATTTTTCCACGCCTAATATGTACGTTCGGACCGTTAAAGGGGTGAAAGAATTATTGGCGAGAGGGCAGCAGAGGCGGGGGAGGGATGCGCGTTAAATAAGCTCTCACGATCGTTCGTGGGTTGCATTTTAAAAAATCATTGTACTCGCAACAAAGAGAAACGAAGAAAAATCCTAGGATAAAGCTGCCTTTGCAGCAGGGTGAAGGGCTGGAACTTGCCTGCCATTTTAACGTTCCTAAAGCTGTGCCACTTATTTTTTCAGCCGTGATCAGAGGTGATGATATTTTCCACGTTTTCTCCGTAAGGGGTAAGCGCTGGCAGTGACAGGTAACATGTAGCTAGCAGTTTAGTTAACCGTTTCATTGCAGCCTTTCGAAACGTAACGATGAAGCCTGGAGTTGACAGGCGTATTATGTCGACTGGGAATGTTTCGGCTCTTCTAGATATACACATATACAGTTTCAGAAACTTTGAATCGAGAACAATTTGAGAGTTTCACGAACCTCCTTGTTACGGAGTTATTGAAGTCAGCCAGCCTCTGAAAACAGGTAGGCAGCGATCTCGGGCGTTTATTTCAGCAAAATTATACCGAGCTGTTTCTTATTTCCACCCAATTCCGCGTGTGAGTAACGGCACCGGCACATTCATAGCCGACCCTCCCAAATCTGCCAGTTAACCTTAGCCATCCTTAGGGTCTTGGTGAAATACTACACCCAGCCTTAAATTTGCCCCCCCCCCCCCCCCCCCCCCCCCCCCCATGTAATATCTAGGAATTGTCGTTAAAATAACTCTAGGCATAAAGTACACCCTAGCACTAATTGTAAGTGATACTGCTAGGTATGGGTTGCCGAGGGACGATGACATCCGAAACCCAGAACTGCGAACTGGCATGTTACATTACGTTTTACTCATCTTCCCCGGGTCAATTGCTTACCCTTGTCGATTCTCCCTATTCTCATTACGTTTTGCGGGACTATAATCCGTCCATGCGGACTACGCAATGGCCTAGGCAGCGGGTATTAGCCCGAAGGTATGTTAATTACATCAGCGTGGATGAAACGGTTCAAGGGCTCACGATGGGTCCACGCTCTCTGTCTTACCCTCCGCCCATTTAGTCCCTTCCCCTTCTTCCTACTCGGCCCTTCGAACCCTTTTGCCGAGTTCAGCCTCGTATGTTATTATTACACTCGCTGTTTTTAATCTGAGTTAATAGAGGGAATTCCGCGGAACGGTCCGGGTGTATTTTATGGGCTGTAGAGGGCTGCCGAGGGGACGACAAAACCGTAAAGGGTGGAGGGGATCGCTCGTCTGGAATTTAGATTTTTCACTTTACGCAGACGAAACGACTGAGCGTTGGTATATTAATCCCTGACGTATAATCCGAAACATAGATTTTATCCGAAACCTGAGAATAAGGTGTGCTTGCAGAGACTCTTGCTCTTCTTGCGATACGGCGAGCGATGCAACATTGTTCTTAGGCAGTTGCTCCCTTCAAGATTCGAACTGCAGCGCGCACATACTTTATACTAGTGACCATAAAGAAGAGTTCGTATATCTTTTCTTCCGGAAGGCAGTGTATACCAAAATCCCTCTGTACAGCCAGACCGCAGTAGTGACTGTACTACCGGCTGGGTATCAGTGCCAAACACTGGTAGTTATGTATATTAGGGGCAGTAAAACTGATGCAAATTTATTTCAAAATTCCACGCGGTTCTCGTAAAGTTGTTTTAAAACTACCCTCGTAAAACGATTTGAGATCTTTTCATGGGGGCAGCCGCGCAGGACGATACTTGAATTGTATAACCTCATTTTGTTTCCGAACCTGAAAAGGATATCTTACTGCCTGGCAAAAAATTACTGGAATGCAAATTTTGTCCCAAAAAACTCCCAGAATCATCTATTTCTGGTATCTAGAGGTACTAATCTGCGGGAGAATGTTTTGCTCGCAGTCAATAGTTGACAAGATAGTCTGAAACTACAAACCTACATAACTGGCGTCAGCAGCAGGTATTGTGAAATAAGAAACTTTCTAACTATCACATGCTCGGAGAAGTATATTTGTCTAATTACCACCACCACAGTATCTTGGTGTTCATAGATCGAGTATCACTTCGGTATTGAAACATGTGTTAACCGGTTGAACTGAAACATTCATGCTATCCATTTCATCGTTCATTCTGATCCCAGTATTCACGGCCGTATGCGGCTTTATACGTTTCTGCTCGTATAGTAAAACTGACTGGCATAATACATCCGTTGTGGCTGGTACTCGAGGCGATTTGAACTGACGATCAGTATAAGCGCTTGTGAGGGTAATTCGGTGGTAAAGCGACACCCGGGTATAGCGAGAGCAGCCTTGCTAATCCAACACAATGCTGGGAAATTGATATTCCGAGGCTGAGGTTCAAGCCCGTCCTCGAAACCGTGACAACTGACCGCTCTTGACCGCTCTCGACCATGCAGTCCCACTCGAAAGTTCTTGATAGATATCTTCCCGCGTCTGTAGTCGTTGGAATTTCACTGTTTCCTCGCCGAGTACCGGTCGGACAAACGGACGTCCGATTGGGTCCAGCATGCAATCGACCTGCACCGAAGATCCCCTACGGATCGGCTGATCTCTGCTGGCTCGATTTTCAGGCATACGCGTACATGCGGCAATGATCGGCCTGGTCGCCACCCTACCATTACCACTGCTGCTGTAACCGCACCACTGGCCCTCTCGCCATCCGCAGCCACTACGCATAGCTAGTGAAATAGCCAGTTGGTTAGACCAGGTAGATTACCCATTGACTCGGCCTGACAACTGCACTGCGCGCAGTCCTGCAGGTGACAACATACGATTACAGTCGTACCGTGTCTGCGTTACGTCTCTCTCTCTCTCTCTCTCTCTCTCTCTCTCTCTCTCTCTCTCTCTCTCTCTCTCTCTCTCTCTCTCTCTCTCTCTCTCTCTCTCTCTGTTACTCTATTTTATTTCCTTCTTTTATAATCGCATGGTTATATCATGGTATCATTGAATATCTGTGGAATGTAACCAATGCTGAGACATTAAATACCGATTTCGTTCGGCTAGGTGATGGAAATTATACCATCACTTGCGATCACGATGTGTAAATTTTACATAAATTTAGCTGGAATCAATGTTATTCTATCCTTTTGAGCTTTCTCCGGATATGGTTCAGACATATTAAAATCATTAGGCATTGACGAGTTCAAAGTAGCCTTGGCCAATACTTGAGTAACATAAAATTCAATATACACTCTTATACTGCATTTGTTACGAAACGTGTTAAAAATTGGTTTCGAATCTCGCTGTGAAGTTTCAATAAGTACTTTGAGATGCAGATGTGAAAGCAATAAAACAGCGCAAGGCGATTATCGAGAGTGAAAGCAAGCACCTTGTTTACCGATAAGGTTTGTTTAAACGGAACCGCTGACAAACATGGCTTGCGATGTAAGTTGGCGTCTCTGATTCACGGAGGGATTTCGAAATATACCGAAGACTTGGAAATCCCTGGTGAAGTATTAACGACTGGTAATATCAACTGCAATAAAGTTTCCTCGTATAGAAACTCGCTCGATCTTAAACCAAACTAAAAGTTGAATTCTCCGAAAGTCCATACACGTATAGGTATCAATATCAGCGAAAACAAATTTGATATTCATAGATACGATTTCTTACTTGATCCATCGACCTGAATATTATGCGGACTGGTATAAGCGGTTACATCATCGGGCACGTCTAGTTTCCTAGCGGTAGGTCTAATCTAGGCTCTGGTCCCGTCTCACTTTGGTGTTATTAAAATCATCGGTTCTGTTTCTCCATCAGACTTCGTATAGTGAAATGAATAGCGCAGAGTTGTATTACTTCAGAGGCGTGGTGGGAAAATAAGGCTGGACCGGCAAGCAGTAGCTGGCAAATGCATGGAAATGAATAGGCGTAAATATTACGTGTAGGTACCCGGTACGCCGCGTATTATGAAGTTCACTTTGTATGCAGGTCTCGTCGACTGAGCGGGAAAGTTGCAACCGCCTTCCCGCCTTTTCCACCCCTGCTAACCCCCACACACGCCCACCGCCTACTTATATCCACTTTACTTTTCTTCCCGAACCGTTAAGCCAACGAAAATTCCAACAAAATTCCAAATTCCAAGTGCATTTCAAGTGTACGTAATAACTACGAGTTTTGCTTAAAACGATACTCGAATCCCCCAACTTGTGTCTTCGAAATATTTCTGCGATCGCTTAAATTTACTGCCCTTCTGCAGGGGGTCTTTAATTGCCGGAAATCAGAGAATTTTGTTTTAAATCCAAAACCATTTTCGGACGAATAGAAAAAAATCCTGTAACGGCTACTTTACCAATGGTGAATATATACATATATTTGTTTTTTTTTCTTTGAGAAGCATAATATGCATTTACAATTAATGGTAAGTATTATGTTAGAATGTAATCGAACCCTGAAAATTATTGCGTGAAATTACATTAATTTTTGTGGCTGGCCTGGTCTGGACGCAGACATGTAGAAATATTTTTCAACCAGAGGGTTCTGCTCAAATATTATCTTCAAGTATTACAGTACGCAATTGGGTGTGTTGCAAGTGGTAAAAATATCTGTTTACCCTCTTTGTGTAAACCGGTCTGGATTACGCGGTATGTGTGTTCGGGAAGAGTCAGAGGATGGGAAGACACAAGAGTAATACCGTTTATCATCACTCTGATTACACTCAACCCTTGCCTTCGAAATCCAACATTCCGTTACAACGGAATTTTTCATTATCTCGACAAAGCATTACTCGAATGAGTCTAACTAAATTTTTCTTGTAACAGTAAGTTATCGTACCGACCATATTGTGAGCTGTAAAGATAAAGAAATGTGACAGATCCGTAACGAAATAGTAATTGAAGGGTGCAGTGTGACTTCGGCCAATTAACAAAACATGTGACACTTTCGAGGCAAACAGCTGTTGCCTAGCAGAGAAAACAGCTGTTTATATTAGCACGAGGTGGAAAATGCTTTTAGGTTAAACAAACGTTACTTTATCTTTTCCCGGGTAGCACGTGTTGCCTTTCCCAGGCACTTGGCTTTCACGCCGTTCGGATTTCTGCAGGGGGGAATAAATCTAGCCTATGTATATGCCGAGAAGTCGAATGTCGAGTGGGCGCCGGAGGGAGAGAGGGATCACGGGTGGGACGGAGGGTGGTCAGGAGAGCGGGAGAGCGGCAGAGAGGGAGAGAGGGAGACACTAATTCGCTAATTGCACGAGGGACGAAGTAGCTGCGTGCCTCTCGACCCAACGACCTATCGACCCATCGACCGAATTCACTCGCTCCCTCTCCATGCTCCGTATATCTCACGCTCTCCCCGTCGCCCCCTTCGCCCTCTCGCCGAATCTCCTCCCTGCCTTGGGGCTAACTTTCCCTCTTAGATTATTGCAGGGCGTAACTATTGGAGGGCAGCTCAAGATCCCTCTGACGGGAACGGTGTGACGATGTTGTTTTGTTTCAGGGTGTGATGAGCGACCGGCTGGCCGGGGGCGCCGCACACCTCCTCGGTCTGTTCTTCTTCTTGCCGTGTCCGCAACGCGAAATGTAACAACAACCAACTACCAACAACGAACTACCAACTATCTACCATTCTACTACTACCGAATACTACCTACTATCTACTGCTACCACTAAATGTGGTACGTCACTACTCTACCCTCCCTAGTCGGAGTATCTGGCAATGTTCCTTGTTCAATTTTTGTTTATTTACGTTTATTATATTGTTATATACTGTCACGCTGTTCTTAGAGTCATCGTTGTCGATGTTATGTACAGCTGTAACGTCACGATCATACCCACATATACCTGCAAATTGTTTATTTAATTTTCTCTTCTCACCATTTTTCATTTGTTTGTTGGAAAATTCTATACATTGGGCACACGGATCAAATGGCGTATCGAAGTTACGTTGCTTGCTCAGGAAACATTATCTTACATGTATTTACAATCGCTTTATGTTACAAAAATGTTCCATGACATATACTGCAGTCTAGGTATGTGAAGGCAAATTTGGACGCAGTTGTGTTCGAATTCACTGGGCAGGCATCGCATTAAAACTGTCGAAACTTTCCAATGTTTCACTCTCAAGTTCCTTATCCGATTCTGATCTTTTATCATATGTTAACGGTTCACTTTCGCGATCTTGTTCGACACTTTCTGCTAATCATCAATCGCCCGATAAAAATCAGTATTGTATATACCGTATTTCCGTGTGCTCTCGTAACACGATTACGTATCATTCACGTTTGTATAAATAATTATTTTTATATGTATACGATAATGCAATCTGTACTATATAATCGTTATTGTTATTACTCTTAATATTATTATACTGTTTCAACTATCTACCTCAGTCTTCGCTGACTAAGTTCTGTTGTATATATATAACAATGTGACGTTTGTCGTTGGTTTAGTACGTTGGTTTATCGGTGTTCGATGTTGGCTGCTGTTGTTGGTTGTTGGGTGTTTAGTGGTCACTCTGTGTTGGTGCAGTTCCTACTTTTGTTTCCGTCCTTGAACCTGGCGGTCCTCTCAAACCTCACATCTCATACCTCAGACCTTCTCCGTCTTCAGCACCTATAACAAATGCCTCAGCAACCTCATTTGTGATTGTTATTTATAGAAGTTGTGCGATCGAATATTGTTTCCAATATTACGAACCCATGCATTGACAGACGTCGAAGAATTACTTCGAAATTCCGGCTTCCCACGCTTCGCAAGACTCGAAGCGAATACGCGTAGGTAGGTACACAATTATACATACGCATGAGTTACATGTGCCAATTAAACTCAATACGCGGATTAAATGCAGTGCCTTTTTCAGCGTCACACAGCTGTTACGCGCTTGTTAAAATTTCACATTCGAAACGTCACGTAATAACAAACACGTGTACACAGACAACGTTTCGTTGTAGGGTTTAATTAATTAGCAAGTCAACTGATTCCGCTGTTTATGAATCCGTAAAACAGAGCTCCGCCTCGCGAGACTGTATTTAATTATCATGAAATACTCGATAAAACTTGTAATGAAAAAGGTAAAACAAATCCCCCGTCGTTACACTCATTTAGCAGGTATACATGCACAGACAATCGGTGTTAATGAGTTCGCGTTCCGCGGGCGTTGTTATTGTTGTTCCGGCGCGATGCCAGTTTGCGCTTGAAACTTGGGTGGAAGGAAAAAAATTTTTACTCTCCGAGTATCGATATTGTTATGCAGGGGTCGTTCACACCGCGGTATCTTTGCACGTTCTCTCCCCGGAGAGGCAACATCACGTTTCGGGGTTTTTGGGGCTTAGACCGCCATTTGATTAGAGGGTCGCGCGGCGAATCATTCCCTTGCCAACTTCGTTATATCCCGTCTTTGTTCCCCCTATCTTTTTATCTTTCGTATACATATACATTATGTGTGTGTAAAACGTATATACTATACATACAGAACCGCTTTATACGCCGCGGAAAACGAGTATAATTCCCGAGAGCGAATTGCCGCGAGATAAGATAGTAACTTCCGAAATTCTATCACTCCGAATTCCGGCTCTCATTGTTTTATCACAATGAAAATTTTGAACAAAATTACACAAGGATCATTCAACCGCGCGGATTCGAACTTTTTCACCCTGCTGTCTCTCGCCTCGGACGGCATATACGTACATATATATGTATATATATATACCTAAGGTGCAACGTAAGCTGGATATTGGAAATGCTTCTGCTCACCTGAGCTGTATTATTCGTTTCATTAGCATGGTAATGATAATTGCAACGGAAATCGATACCACTTTCCTATCCACCCTGCAATGGCGTGTAACGACACCCACGTGGGATGTTACACCCGAGCGTCGCGACGTCGCGAGCGTCTAAAGATGCGTTCAGAACGTTCGCATTCCAAGACTCCTGTATGTATAGAATAACTGGAATAGAAAGTGAAACAAAAAAGGAGCCGCGAATAAAAATTGATGCTATTGCTATCCTGAACACGTACGCAGCTATTTTTCTCTCTGTCGAATTCCGAGCTTTCGGGATTTTCAGTGTGTTTCCTAAGCTTCGCCGAAGCTTTTTCACCCGATGGTTTTCAAACGGCTGACCTCACCGCGGCGGTCGTAACCGCGACTTTACACGTTCGTTCGTTCATGTTCACGCTTGCCTCCCTCCCTCGATCACCTTCAACAATTTGCTCCTCTCTCACCCCCGCAGTGACGTCCTCTTACCCTTGCATCCACGGCACGACTCACCCCTTCACGAACATTTATACGCACAGCTACTCCGTTTCGCCTCCGAACAATATTAAAAAGTAATTGGATTTCGATCTCGTTGTTGCCGGTTCGGTAAACTGATGGCACATGCTTCGTATGCTTCCTCGGAAACCGGAATAACGGAATGTCGTTAAAGTTAATTGTCACATAATTACCAGGGTGCTGTTGATAAAAAGTATCTCCGCTCCGGCCAATTGCCAATGGCTGGTGTACCTATGTATGTGTATATATCTATATAAATCCCGTTTCACTTTGATAAGCTTCAATCGTCAAGATATTGTGCAAGTTGAATAAAAAGTTTCGTGTGACAATTATGTAAAAAG
This sequence comes from Neodiprion lecontei, assembly GCF_021901455.1. NCBI lineage: Eukaryota > Metazoa > Arthropoda > Insecta > Hymenoptera > Diprionidae > Neodiprion > Neodiprion lecontei. The sequence goes on from NC_060262.1 coordinate 26,235,197, forward strand.
AGAAGTCATAAGAACGATTGAGTATTAGATCTGCCAAACTTGGTAAATAACTTACGCGTCCGAATTTTGTATTCATTCAAATCAGACATTTATTCAGATTGTCGGATACACGCGACGATGTCCTCGATCAGATTTCCGAAAAGCTACACATATAGATCTGTGCGAATCGACATAACCAGTGAATGATAACCGTATAGAAGAGACGGAGGAAGGACGAATGTCATTACGACTATCGTAATGTAAAATCGAGCGATTCACGTGGAGTCTGTGTTAGTTATCGCTATTTAGTCCGTTCCGTTCTCCGTCCTTAATTAATTAACGCCGGCTGAATAATAATTATCGAAATGAAAGATGGTATCTGTAGCTTATTTATTGGATCAGTGATATCGGGTAGGTAGCCTGTTCGAGTTCGCTTCCTCGCTCGTTCGCCGGTTCGTCCGCGTGCCCGAGCAGCGATAGCATATCTAAACGCGACTCCCTAATTGATTCATAAATTAATTTGCTCTACGTTGCGAATATTTACGGGTTTTAATTACACTTTGCCATTATCTGGTTTTATGTCTCCCCCGTGGTGCAAACGCAAATGTGACCCCATGGGCGCGATGGGCGCGGTTCCAGGGCATCGCTGATGTCTTCCTGCTTCACGGCCTGAGCGCATTTTCTAACCGACACCACGCGCGCCGCCATTAGCGATTGACGGCGATCCGACCCTAGGTAGATCCTAATCTCTTCCCTGGACGTCTCTTTCGACTCGGATTCTACTACAGCGGGCAGTTACGAATTCTTAGTACCTGGTCGAGCGAGCGGAAGTACAGATGATTAAATTCATAAATCTACATGATATAATGCGTTGAATATCGGTGCTTTGAACTGTTGCTACCGAAATTATGTTTCCACACACTTCAGATTTCGAACCGATCCACAATCTTCGTCAAACTGTTTGACGAAATATTTGTACACGCAATTTTTTTGTAAGCAGCGTCATGTCATGGGGAAACAGAATCTCTATGTCTGTACGTTCCAGAAAAGTCGAATGAATTTTCCAAACGTTAAAATCTTCGAATTTCGAACTAATTGCGTGTCACGATCTGAACCGAGACCTTCAATGAGACACGAAGGATTAGATTATCTGTATAAAGATTCGTTGATGAAATCTTCATACACTCTGCCATCAATATTGAGCATAAACATACACACTGTAAGTAACTAAGACATCAGGCACACTGAGCCCGTGTTATTCCGCCTTATCGTGGCGAAAATATTTTGATCTTGCGATCGTTACCGGTGAACTCTAGCTGCCTGGATGTCAGTCTGTGTCTGGAAACGGGGCGGGATGCTCTCTGCGAGTGATTTATTATCGCGAAGTATCCGTATAATACGCATATTACGCAGGTGCGATTCGTGAGAATGGTTTATCAGATACAGTGATGCAGTTTCGTGCGTGACAGTGACGTCGTGCTGAGATAGTTAATCAAAATAGGTGTGATCATGTGAATGTGCTAGTCTGAATTACAGAAGCAAATCACTATTTTATGAAGCCGAAGCTAGCAGCAGAGTTAGCAGCCAAACGTGTTAAACTTTTTGGAAATAGAAAAATGCAGTTCAGATTTACTCTCGTAATTCTAGTAATATCACAAAATATTGATTTGTGGACTTCGTTACCTTATTTCGAATGAATGTTAGAACGTTTGGCTGCTAATTCCGGCTGCTACTTTTAGCCTTGTCACTATTTTGCACATCGGATTGTGATTTTGATCAATAATCGATTCAACATTTGTTTATTGATAGTTTCATTGGAATTCTTCTCGCGTATCATATTGTGTCTTTGATTCGAAATTTGAATTTTTTTACTGATTCACCTGATCGTTTCTCAAGATTGTCACGGTATATTTCCAATAAATTGTGATTATTCAAGCCCAGTGATAGTGCATGTGGTTCACAATAGACTGAGTGAGATAGATTTCATCGTACGACACTCAACTTCTCACCTACGCTACGATGGAGCACGGATCTTTTCGAGGTAAAATACAACTTGTAATATTTAATTTGTTATTTAATCCTCAATAATTTAGCGGGAATAGATTTATCACAGAAAATGACGCGTCGTTTACTGCATTACTTTTAAATAGTGATGTATCAATATTGTCCGCATTGGAAGCGAGGAGAATTTCAAGGACAAGCGTTTATTTCAGTAACTTTCTGGGCACTTTATTGTTCATTTGTCATTATTTATCCCTGTGATCGGTTTACCTCATGCGGTTGAAATTATTATTAAATGTTTTGGATCCATGTGAAAGATTGCTTATCAAATACATGGCTGTGTATATTTGTAGATCAATCATTGAGATGATTTATACATACGTACATGTAGTACGAAAAAAACAGCGAACAGGACATTGTTTTTTCGTCAGAGGATGATCGCTGGTTATGTTGTATCTGTTTACCGGTTAGCTGCGATCTGGGTAGGGAGTTTATCCAAAAGTTTACGCGATATTTATTATATCCGAGTTCGTGAGAAGAGTATAAGGGCCACGCATACTGAGTAATTCGGCGCGAAGCCAAGAGAAAAAAAGTACGATAATTTATTAATTTGCCGGGTGCGTTTTTGGGTCAGAATCATATCCAGGCAGAATACTCGCTGGCAAGGTTCCCAAATGAATGGAAAAAAGAGAGGAAAAATGACGGAAGAAAAAAAGAGAATATCATGTTTCTGCAAGCTCAGCAGTTTGAGGAAGCTAGTACCCTTCTAGGGATGATATGACGTAAACAAATAAATAAAACGAGCCATAAGTGAGTCAGACGTATAATATATGTACATGAAACATTCAAGCATCACGTGAAGGGTGAAATATTTTAAGTATATTTTGACCCGCGCATGATGCGGAGGCGAAATGATTCACCGTAACAGACATATAATCCGTGGATAAAAGCTCGCGCTTGTGTAACGTAGGTGTAGAAAAACCATTGCCCTATCCACCCGCCGCCGTCACAGACTGGGAAACGAGTTTCAGTTGAAAATGCATTATGCTATTGGCAAAGCCGGCCGGCACTTTGGCAAGCCGATCTGTTTAAACATGTATTTCCTCGGATATCTGCGTATATTTTTGACAAAATATTCAGCGTCTATGTAAACGGCTTGTTCGGAGGGATTCGATTTGGGTGTATAAAATTCTGCGCGATTTATTCGACTTCAAAGTCTAGAAACTTGAAAGTTTTATCGCTCCAATCCCGAAGTTCCGTAAAGTTATTCAACGTTTACCATCTAATAAGGTAATGGTTCGCCTAATTCATTGATATCACGGAGCCGAACGTGAACGTGAAATGGAATTAAAACGTAGCGCACAAACATTCTCGCGCATGCAGCACTGCTGCAGCTTCGACGATTCCGGGGAAAATAAGCTAGTATTCGTTATTTCGATAATCCGATTTTCAAACTTCTGCTCTGCAGCGAAAGTTCGCCGAATTCCTTGAAAAAACACACCTCCGTCTAAACTCTTACGATTTTCAGTCCGAAATGGCACTCAGTAGGGACGCGAATGCAAATCGAATATGACGAATATCTAGGCTGTAACACACGTACCGAGTTGTAGTCGGTACCTGCACAGTAGCTGCTGTAAAATTTAATATACCCCGTATTCAGCTTTCCAGCTATGCACATCTATGCATTCATGTGCCTTTATATATCCGAGCCTTATTGGTTATTGAATTTTCATGCTTCGCCGTCGATGTAGATATTCGCATATAATATGTACAGGTATATGCATGCAGTGCGCCGGAGCGTTGGTGCAGGCGAGATATCCGAGGATCTAGGCTATCAACGATATGTTTAAATCATAGGGACACACGTCTGACTATTGTGATTCGGAATATACAATCCTCCTGTTATATCATACCGGCAGAGTACGTTATAACGCAGGGCATCGTATCGTGCGAAAAATGTAAACAAAATTGCGCGTGATCGTATTCATTCAATTATCCGAAATGACCGGGAGCGAAGAAACAACGGTTGTAAAAACGATTATACAGCATCGAACAATGCGTTGGTCGAAGGGACGGGTCAGAAGAAATTTGTACCGGAATTGGAAGGCGTGGGAGAGAACATGAGGGAAGGGAGTGACGGAACGAAACTGAGCGTATAATGTTAGGGAAAAAGTGATTCCTTAACAAATATTGATGAGGGGAAAACTGTTACGATGATTCAATTCCAGCGTGGGAGTCCTTTTCGTTTCGGGTATAAGATTAATGACTCGGGATAAAGGGAATCGAAGGAAAATTTTTCCATCGCGGCCTGTTAAATCGAGCGAAAAAATAAGAATACATTTGATAGAAATCTACCCTGGCTGCCTGCTCGAAGAGGGCGATGTATTATGTATACGGGATGAAATGGAATATAGAGAAGGAAGGAAAGCCTTCGCATATCGGGGCCTCTGAACCAATAGGGCGGCGTAATAGTTTCGTCGAACTCGCCCGATGCTGTCGGACAGTGATCTATGCCTCGAAAAAACCAAAATTCCTCAATTTCTTTCTCTAACTACACGTTATATGTATAATCTCACCAGAGGGTAGTGCATGCGAATATTGCCAATGGCAACAGGAAATAATTAGCTACTCGATGATTATATCCGAAATCGTATCGAATCGCGTACCCGCGCATGATGACGATTCAAAATTCAAATTGTTTTTGCCTGCGGCATCTTTTCGTTTTTAGTTTAATTGTGAATTCGAAATTTTCAAACCTGCATACACTTAACCCCCAGTTTCAACTTCCCATGGTAGTGAATTTCGCCAAGGGGGAATCAGGCAAAATCGTTATCCCTGCCTTCTGGCATTGATTTCGCGGTATCGCCACTTGCACAAAATCCGTAAATTTTGAGTAGGTACGTGCTCACAATAAATGCCAATTCATGCATATAACGGAAACTTATCGCTATTGCGGTGCAACCCGGCTACATACATGCTAATTTGAACTAGCAGAGTTGCACTGCATTGTGAGCATTATAAATTCTCACAGCCTCGGGCCTCTCTAGGCATAATTATTTCGGAAATGAAAATCACCATTGTCTGTGTATGTGTTTGTTAAACACGTATACTGGATACACATTTCATTTTTTAGGGATCTCGAACATTCGATTTTCACAAAAAAAAAAATAAATAAAAATATATGATTTATTTGCAATTGTCTTATTTATTGAATAGAATAGAACGAGTTAAAAATCATTGCGTATATAATCACATATAATGCGATATATGTTTACGTCCTCACATACATATGGCCATGTAGCTGCTTGATATCGGATATTTAGATTGATCGAACATGAATGTGAATGAAAATTGACTAAATTCCTGGGGAAATTCTTGATCTCCATAAATGGAATACCGATAATGTATGCGACAGAATATAATCCCATTGAATGCGGTGAAATGCAATGATTCGCCAGTGAAATCACATGACTGCTTTTGCTCCCCGCACACAGACACTTTGTGCAAGGCTATAATTACTTTATACGTTTATGGATCTCTACGTTCTTCGGTCTACACGTTCGCATTCATCTCTGCATTCGTATCCGCCACACCAACGCTTCTTCACCTACACCGCGTTACATTATACATATACGTATATCATATGAATTTGACTACGAATTGTTTGGAAATGGCGGACGTAATTGCAATACGACGCAGCTATGAAGTACGTTTAATTATACCGGAAACTAGCGTCAGACACATTAGGAAGAAGACTGGTTCAATCGCTCATGTACCGAAATATCTATTTCTTATCGTGTTTAAAATAATGAACATACGTTTGTTTGACACAAGCTTTTTTCTGAAATCCGAAAACTTGACTTCGAATTATCTGCAGTGTATATTTCACTGTCACAGTTATAAACCAATTTTACAGTTTTGAACAGTTCTATTGTAGCAGAAAATTTTTGACAGCACTGTCAACTTATCCAATTCCGCACACAACTGCTGACGTTGAAATGAACATAAGTATATCGTAATATTTACTCGTTTCACTGACTAATCAAGTATGCATGGCAATTTGGAGAAACTGCTTTCACTCGGCATGTTCCTTGTCAGATCGACGTGGAAGTGGGTCAGCCGCGTAGAGCTTTTTTTCACGTGTGTATGCGAGTGTGTAAGAGCTTCATCCTTGAAGTGGCCAAATGGAATGACAAACGAGCCTGCGCCAAGGGGGGGGCTTCAGGCAATCTCGTATCCTACTTTACAACCCGATGCAATTGCGAAAATAGTGCCGTGGTGGAGATGAGGAAACGCCCGGGCAGAATCTGCGCCGTTTATCGGGGTAACGACGAAAACGAGGCGCGGGTTAACGTGTCGCGAGTTTAGCCGGCAGGACACAAAACGCCGATCCGAGTTCGGTTCGTTCGAGCAAAGCCATTGGCTTAAATCGAATTCTGGGGTATACTGTAGGAGCTGAAACGGCGATGGCGGAAAGATTCGAAGCCAAGTTACACAATAACGCCAATATTTGACACACGTAATGCGAGTGTATATTGAACGGCGATGGCACAAATGCATCGCTCACGCGAGCATCGCGAATTACCGGAAATACGGTTCGTGAATCGATAACGCGATAGGTGGATGGCGTGGCTGCTCTGCTTCTGCATTTCGGTATTGCTGCTGTCTCTCTCTCTCTCTCTCTCTTTCTCTCTCTCAACTGAACAATGAAATTTAAGTACCTACCACCCAAATTTTGTTGCGCCCGTATGAGAAACGTTGCAAGAGTCAACTCATTATACCCACACTTACCCGAAAAACATCATCTTGCACACAAACCTGCAAAAACAATTTACTCACTGGAAATAACAATTTATTGTGTTGAAATAAATTTTTTCGAATAACATTTTTTTTTTATCTTTTACACCAATATATTCCGTTTTCTACATAACGATTTAGCACGCATCTTTACGATTCTTAGCGTGTTAACTTCGATGAGGTACGAGGTGGAAGTTAGTCACGTTAATATAAGAATATTATTGGTGAACCGTTACTATTTTCAAAATAATCCATGACTATTAAGGTGAGTCGAATCTGCAAAACGTGCGCATGATTGATTGCTTCGTCACAATGAATCACAGAATCCTAAAGATAATTCTGAAATTTCACAATACGATTTTTGTCCTACATGAATATGATTGAAATGCACGTTCTGAACTTTAACCTCACGATGATTAGCAAGAGATTTTCTTCGTTACATGAATTAATAAGTTATACCCAGTGTACTAATCATGTGAATCCTGTAAATAAAAAATCATTGAGAAGATCATTACAGAGTACGAATTGGAAAGGAACGATGGTTGAAAATTATTCGCGAATGAGGGACGTAGGAAAGGGTAAGAGGAGAAAACAAAGAGGGGAGAAAGGAGGAACGGGGAATGCAGAGGATAGAGGGGTGTAAATGACGTCGACGAGGATATGGATAATTAATTTCCTTTGTCGAGGCAGCCGAGAGATGCGAGATGCGTGCCACTGACAGGACCGACGACCTCGCGACTACTGCACAATAATTTTGCCCGCTGGAGGCGGCGGCGTGGCAGCCGGGAGTATAAAGCAGGACCGTCGCGAACAGAAACGCGTGCTTGCGCAATGAACGAAGAATCGCGTCATCGAAGTTGCGGGGATCTTGTCGATGAGGAGAATCGCGTGAAAATCGCTCCTTGAAACCCCTTTCGTTTTTAAGCCATGCAGCGCCGAGCCGAACTTGATCGGATATAATATAATTGTGCCAAGTTACACGGGATCTTTGGCTCGAGCGCAGCTTTTACTGCGGCAAAACTTTTGAATAACTTTTCTTCAAAATTGACTCTACCTTGCGCTTCGGCAAGAGTTTCTGTACCTGTAAACGCGCGGGGGAAACTTTTCGCCCGGCTTTCAATCTAGACGCTCCAATTCAATGCCCAGCTTTTCTTCAATTCTTTACGTTTTTGTTGATCAGGTTATATTGGTATAATTGGTAATATAATGCTCACTCAGCCCTGTGGAATATGGCTTGAGATCTAAGGCGGATCGCGAAGAATTATAAAGAGATTGGTTTCCGGGAAACGGTCAAGCCACTTATCACCGAATCGTAGAATTTATTGACTTGAAACGTAATTTGCATGTGCATCACGGGTTGATGGACAGTCAAGACGATTCATTCGCGAATATTCTGATGAAGCATGCGGACACATCGCAAGAAAGTATACCGAGAAATTATATAGCATGGGTACAGTGTGAACGATCAAATTAAAATCAACAAATCATTTAAAGCTACAAATATTTTGCACTTAAAGTAAATTGATTGTAACTGAAATACAGTAAAAATAGAATTTATAATATTTGCCAATAAAGTTCACGTAATGCCACATTGATTTTTATTTGCTAACAATAGTTCTAAGCGTATAGATTTTGCGTGTCATGATCCGGTTTAAAATTTGTTCAACTTATTCCGTTACTTAGTGTAAAATTTTTTCACGAATCGTGTGATTTCCTAATACAAATTTTCTCGAGGACGTTGGCCTTTTTACAAGTATGGCGTATAACTAATGCAATCCAGTGTCTTTTTTCGTTGAAATTTTCCCGTTGAATTCTTTGTCGGGTTGATGACTGAACAACGAAAAGACGGGTAAATGGCTTAGAAGTGGACGTCCTGCAAGATGCAAGAGGATGGGCAATGATCGCCAAGACGATTTTAGTGGGTGGTTTTCGTGTTTTCGGATAAAAAGAAATTTCCTGTTCAAACCGAAGACTGGAATCCTTGATATCAGTTACTGATATCTCAACCAGTTAGGAATAGTTCCGATGAAAAACGAGCATAGACCAAAACTATGTAATCGGGAATGGAACTTGCGTCGTAATTTAGAAAATCAATTACATTCGAGCTTCTGATTCGTACTACCAAACTTTATACATCTAAATGATTTATCCTGGATGCACAAAGCTGCTTCATCTTTGTGAAAAAAAAAAAAAAATGGCCGCATAATATGTAAAGCCACAGCGAGAACTGGGTGCGTCGAAAATTTAATTATTATATTTTATTCATCATACGAGTGCGCCTGATAAAAAATGACCTACTCAAATGCATGCAGGGGAATGCGGTACTTTCAAAACATTTTTATACGGAAGCGAAAAACCAGATTTCTGAAATACTTGATCACGTCATTGTTCCAAAATATTTTCGGCGATCCAGTTAGGATGCACATGTTTCTGATATCCATTTAACATTCTAAATTAAGCGAATGTAAAATTTACCGATTCATAGTGAAAATCCGAGATGCAGTTTTCAACGGAAAGATTGCTGGCTCGTACTTCTTTTCATAATACTGACGCGTCTGAATGAGATGTATCGTACTTTTATTTTTCATAATCGTCTTTTTATTCCGTGCACCGTCTGGCAATTTCAATCTACCTTCCGATTATTTTATGCCCTGTGAAAGTTCGGTTTCGCGTAGTTTTCTCAGCGAGTTTGAATGCAACACCGCCGGGAGCTTATTGCGAATCGTATATAGGAACGAGCCTGTGATGAGATTCCACTATACATGTAATCCTCCAGGGTGAGAATAAAGCGGGATACTTGTTGTTTGCTCCGGCAAATTCTTTTGTACGTTGTTGTTGAAACCAATTGAAATATGGTTCAGCTGAGAAAATTAGCAAAGAAAAGAGAGAAGAGAGACGGGTATATGTAAACGAGCGAATAAGAAGCATCGGCGGAATTGTCGTTAACGAAAGTCATTGTGTTAAGAGACTGCTCTGCGCCACAGCAGCGTGTACTTTTCTTTTCCACTTCCGCGCGGCCAATCTCTCGCTTTCTCCTCTCTCCTCTCTCCTCTCTCCTGATAACCTCGATCCCGTTGGATGCGTGTCGCGGTCCAGACGGTAGGGATATGCCACGGAGATGGAGATGGAGATTGGGATGAAGATGGAAGCAGAGTGTAAGAAGCGGTCGAAACGGGAAAAGAATTTCGAAGATGCAGAGAGCCAGGAAGGACGCGGATGGGAAACGAGCGGCCATGTAAACCGGAATGAATCTCACAGCGGCACGTGGCTTGGCCAGGATCCACACCCCCTCCTCACCCCAGTGCAACCCCAACCCCAGGTCGAACCGCCCTCCCTCGCGTTCTGCAAGCTTTTTATGTTGAGAATTTAAATTAGATACAACCACTCTCCATCCACAGCCACTGAAACCCACCGTGCCTACTGAATCAGCCCTGCAGCAGGAATACCTACCTACTTCCTTATTTTACAGAGGTTTACTTAATAGCGTTATTTTCTTTGTCTCCTACCTCGGATAAGAAATTTAATATTTATGCATTATTCAGAGCGTGCCAGCGCCCTTTGGAATATATATTTACGCAAATTTCTTGTTTGGATTGTTCGCGTTAATGACGCTGCGAGCTAGTTATTCTTATATATATATATACTATATATATATATAGGTAAGGCCAATGAGTTGATCCTTGGGAATAACAATTAAGTCGCTTTGAAGATCTGACTTTCTTTCTCTCGTCTGAATAATCCCTAGGGGTGAAACTTGTCGTTACATTGCAGCCTTCGTCCTATTACCGCAAACAATATCAATCCCGCAATGGGTTCTCAGCCACGAGGAGGAAGTTCGTGAAAACAAGTTATTCCCTCATTGTTAGTGATTTGCAATGGCTCATTATCCAGGCAATTAGTAGTTTGTGTAATGAATTTAAGTGTTTCCGCTCGGAATTAGCATGCTAACTGCTCTGTCTCTATCTCTCACTCTCGTCCTCGCTCTCTCACACTACCTCACCCTGTCTCCGCCCCCAAACTCTGCACCCTGCACGGCGTTGGGGAAGCGTTGCAATTCACGCCACGCTAAACTAGGTTCAAGCGTAGCCCGCTTGCATTCAGAGCAGCTCTCAAATAATTGATTTCATACGAGCCTCGTCGTTAGTCAAACGAGAAATCGGGTAGCTAGAGTGGAGAAGGTTATTCATCTTCCACAATCAAGCATACGGTCACCCACACTTTGAAGTCTCGAATCTTTGATTTCGCGAGTGGTGAAAAAATAATTTAGCCGAAAGGAAGCTGGGAAATTCGGTATCTAAAAGACAGAAAAAAGTTCTGTTCATATAACTAATCGTATCTATCAGTTGTGCGAAAAGTGATACATGTAACAGGGCCGAAAGGCGTTGGCTAACACAAATTTGTTACACTCTCGGAGCATTTTTTAATGCATCACAAAACCTGCGAGTTGGAAAACGTTCATACTTCAATTCTGCGATACCTAGCTGCAGGCTAACTTACAAATAATTTTTCAAACATCCGTAAGCCGATCAGTAATAAAGAAGAAGAAAAAAAAAAAAAAACTGTCAAGGCGAGTTTTATCTCGAGTTAATATTATACAGCGAGTCGCCCAACAGCCGTATAAGAGTTTTGATCTCCTCCGAGATTTATGAGCTTCTGTTTGAAAGGTGTTTCCAAAAACGAGACGATAGCACACATTTTCGTGTACATAAAGGATCGAGGGGTAGAGGAGGAGAAGAAGGATAGTAAAAAAATTCTAAATAACGGTAAATTCCAGACGGTACACAATATCTCGCTGATATTCCGATATATTGGTGCCCGTATCGATGTTTGCCAAAGCGAGAGGCAGTCCGGGGTGGGGGTGAGGTGCAAACAAGAAAGGAGAATACCTCGCGCCACGCCATGATTCCATACCATACCATGGCATGCCATGCCCAAGAACCAGGGAGACCCGGTTCTCGGATGGAGAGTGGAGGGTGCAGGGTGCTAAGGGTGGAGTGTGCACAGCGGAACATACACACTAGCTAGTCGATGTGATTGGCCTTGTGCCAGAGACCTCTAACGACGCTTTCCGAAGGAGGGGAATCCGACTCCGACTTCGTCGCCCGCCGTCGCCGTTAGACGTCGACCTCGAACAGCCGCCTAGCCGTGGAAGATACGTTGGGACTCCCCGGAACTTCGGGAACCTCCAGCGAGTGACGTGGTGAAGCAATGTTCCCGCTATCACATTTTGGCGCTCCTTCCACCCTTCGCCATCCACTATCGCTATCACTCCTCTCATCGACGTCGCTCTCTGATCTTTGCCTTACTTTACTCGCTTTCGCTAATGAAACGTAATAATAGCTAACAGGACTTACTTGTTGTGACACTGAATGAGCTGAGGCAAAGGTCTTGGATTACGGTGCGAGAATTTTCTTACATGAATTCACGTAGAGCGTGTGATGTGTGTCGAACAACCTCAATGTAGAATCACTCGCGATTGGTGAATTCTCCAACTTCCTTGCAGTATATTCTACCAATCGACTTTCAGCGATGTACTTCTGTTATCCAAAAGGACCGTGATAGTGTTACATTGTCAAGTGTGTACTACAGGGCTCTGTCCTCTATCCGGCAACCATGATCAAGTACTTTTTATGAACCGTAATTAACATGGAAGATATTTTCTAGCACCACTTGTAAAACACATGAATCTTCAATCCAGATATTCTTGAACTTTTCTCACGTATGTTATACCGGTTTATCTTCTCTTCTGATACACTCACGCCTTAGCACGATGAACTCAAAGATTACACCAAAGAAGAGGTACTGCTGTGTTGTAATGGTACTGGTACAGACTAATGAATTATTCAATCTTGGAAGGTGAGCAATGAATTTTGAGGCGGAATGAAGATGTTTCACAATCGGCGAGAAGTCGCTGTGTGCGAAAAGTTTCCAAATTTACTCCTCATTTCGTTGCATTAACCGAGGTGTTTTCTGTACAGCAACCGTTTAGCGTTCGTCTATATCGTTTCAATTCACGGTGTACCTAAAACGGGAAATGCTCTCCCAACTACCAGGAGTAAGCACGTTCGTTTATCCTTGCCAACGTCGGCACCAACTCACCCCAGAAACGGAAAGGCCCTCTTTGCGATGCGTCGAGCGTTTTGGCACATAAAGCTCGTTAAATCCACCAGCCACGTAAAAGGGGGAAATTAGTATTGAGAGGAGCGGATGCTGCCGGATTCGACCGGCGAGGATTTTTGTAATTAATACGACAAAGTTTGAGGGACTTTTTGCGAGGCATGAGTCGTCCCGTTTCCTCACTTCTCACTTCCCTTTCCACCGTAAATAGTCCTCACTTCCTCCCTCTTGTTTTCTCGTATATTCCACTCTCTCTCTCTCGCGAGGATACCGCCTTGAATTCTGATGATCAAGATGTTTCTCGATACATTGCATCACGGTAAAAAGTTTTAAAACCAAGGCAAGTCACGCGAGGATATTAATCCGGGAAAGTCTTTACCGTTGCACGTTAATAATACTTATGGGGCGACTGATTGTATTGAAAGGGAGAGAAAAAAAATATTATAACCTCCGTCACGTCTCGATGTTCGGAGATTCCATGATACTGAAGGCGATGCTGCGAATCGACGTGGCTGGGCCAGACATCTTTTATTGGAACTATAACACAGCCCCTCGCGTCTGCCTATTGTTCGAACTCTTTCACCAGCCGGTGCTCTCATTTAATATTTTTTTTTGTGCCTCCGTAAATCATCCCCGTATGATATTTGGGGTGGGATAAATTAATCGCCAAAAAGTTATCCAAGCATTGATCTCTGGATGGTTGTCATCTTTTCGGGACAAATCTAATCACAATTATTCGATACCAAAGATCAATTTGTCCAGATTGCAAGTCTGGGATTCAAAATTAACAATTTTTGATCCAATTACAAAAGTGGCAACCGAATGATCGGAAGAAAATCGAAATACGAGAGCCAATCATCTGACTGTCGTCAAATTCTTCTCGCACTTTACAGAAGAATTCAACTTGCCAATAAAAATCATAAATCAGTCTTGCAGATTTGTCTTTATCGACAATCAAAGAACGGAGCGAAATATCATTACTCTGTCGGAGAATAGAGTAAGCGAGAAATGTAGTCAGAGTGAGGAAGAAATACAGAGAGGATGAGAAGAGATTGGTAAATTGCTTGCAAGGGGATGGGAGGGACGATCGTTACTTTTTATGTTGATGTTATACCAAATTTATGTATGATCCAAAAGGACTGTAAATTTTTACGAGAATGTTTTTCCACAAAGAATTATAATCGTTGTCGTTTGCAGCTTGGAGCCCCCCTCCCCCCTCCCCTTCTTCACCAACCGCTCCTTTCTACTCGTCTCGTCGCTACATGTGTGCTGCAGTTATGTAAATTTCGAACCAGTCGCATCATCATATTCCTATTCGCCCTAACTCTCTTGTGTTTTCTGCTTTCAGGTAAGTCGACCTGAGATTTAACTTGAATTGAGTGTCTCCGAAGCTTCAACAAGGTGTAACCATATGTGTGTAAGTTTTTTTACCTTTAACTACCACAAACAATTACGTTGAGAAATAAGTTCCCCGGTCTGAAAGTGAAACGCGTGCCGTACGGCACGCGATTCGATAAAAGCTAGTCGAGGAATATCTCGGTAACGGGTTCCTAAATGGAGATCAAGAAAATCCGCCCATTAATACCAAAGTCAACGGTCACATTTGCGTCTTTTCCCATAAGAAGAAACGACTTCAGCGTCAACGCGTTCTAACTTGAATCCGTTTAACATCAGCGTCAGCTGTGAGTCGGCACCCCAAATCCTCCCCGGTTTTATTAACTTGATTCGCGGGGCGGTCGGTTTAGCCAAACAGACGATATACGCGGATAAATAGGCACCGGATTGCCAGAAATTGACGCCGTATCCAGCGATCCGCGCTCGCCTGCAGAGGGCTAATGCCGCCCCTGGAAACCCGGTCACGTATTCTGCTGCCGTCGTTCCCTAAGCCCCGACGGACTCCCGATGACCCCCTGACCCCAGGCCCTCTTGGGCCACAGTCAACGTGCATGGCTGATCGCCGCTTTCGCGAACGCACACGTCGAGGGCGCGTGAAAAAGCTCAGCCCTTGTGGCTATCCGTGGCTGTAACCTTGGACCGTGGCGCACGGGACCTCTTAGACTCAATCAACTATTTATCTAGGAGGCGATATCCAGGAGGAAGACGCAGCTGCACCGGATTCCAGTTGAGCGAGAGAATTGCGCTCCGGATCCCCGCACGTACTTACAGCTACCAAAGCTTCTTTTCCATTTTACACCGATGTACGTTTATGTAAAGGCCGTTATATAGGTGGGCGATACGTAAAGGCGATACATGTGCGATACTGCTGAAGGAATCGAGATTATCGACCCGGAGCTTGCTCGCGTATACAAAGCCCACAAAAGCCCTTCGGTGCAAAGGCCATTGTGTCTATTGCTGCATCGACTGTCGGGCCGGAATCAGAAATAAAAACGCGTATCAGATCACAAAATATACCCATAAATTCTACCCGATTTGATATTCCACTTTATTGCTTGGACGATTGAAGCCTCGAAACATATCACCGTGATTTCGTGAGAACAATTTTATATCGTTGAACGGGGTATTGTGAGATCGGTCGAAAAACGTGAGAGAAGAGAATTCTGAGAACAGTCGAAAACGAAATATCCATTGGTTGCGATCCAATAATCAGAAACCGTGGCAATATAATTACGAGAGATCTCGTAACACTTAGAGATCGTGTGCTTGTGTTATAACTCTTGGACCTTGATACTTGGAAGTAGTAATTTTTTTCGTTATAAGACTATGCTAAATGAACGTTATGCAGTACGGAAGCAATTACGTCAAAGAAAGAAACAAAAAGCTTCCTCACCGCAGCTTAGTTGACTAAGCCTCTTCAGTTTTCTGGAATAAAACGAACGTGAATACAATATGAGTTGTAACCAACATGACCTCCGATGGTGTAAATACAAACTATCCAACGATTTGCTGTAATAATGAGATATTGAAAATAAATTATTGAGATGTTCAGCTACTCACGACTAATGTACTGCAGCGAAACATTTTTACGTTTGAACAATTAACACGATTTAGACTTTGAAGCCTTCTTTTCTTTGTTGAACCCTAATGGCGCAAGTACATAAGAGGTGCACCACTTCTCCACTCTGTGAACAAAGAAGAAAGAAAAAGTGTCTGGACGAGAGGAGGAGAATTTTTCGCTTTGTGAAAAGGGAATTTATATAGAGTTAGAGTACACGTTTCCACACTCGCTTACGTATATACATATAAAATGTTACGAGGACGCGTGATGGTATAAATCGCCCTTATAAGGGTCAGACCTATTTGGCAAACCGGTAAAAACCGACGAAAAAGGAAGCGTCTGCTCCTGGAATTTCATCACGGCGTTATTACAAGATATAATTACTTGCTACGTAGGAAATCAAGGATTCTGATAAACCCAATTATCCCACGTACCTTTCTTGAAGCACGCTATTTTCATACAGATAGGAATTCCGGAGATGATGCTAGTTGTTTGAATCTTAGGATTTTTAGGATTCTTCCTGAAATCATCCTTTACAAACTTACAGCACTTCTAGTCTTTTCCTAGTGAAGATAGCAGCCCCAATTATATTATTGATCATTTGACACAGTATACCATACTTCAATATGATAGTGCTCGTCAAAATATTTTAAAACATAGTTTCCAATAATATGCACAATTTTCGTTGCAAAATGTGAGTTAAACAGAATATCAATCTTGTACTCAAAAATTCAATTAATAAAATTCTTGATATTTTTTAATATAAACATTTCAAAGAAAAAACGTCAAACAACGATAATTCTTATTTCATCTCAGAGAATTTTTACGTTTGCTCAACATCTTGCGTACTTCTTAGATTCATGAAGTCATTTCAACTATTCTCAAGCAATCAGGAGTTGGAGTATCCGTATTACGAGCTCATTTTCAGATAAATCAATGAAAGGTGAAAGTAGTATAGGTGTAGATTTAATCCCTATAATGACTAAATAATTGCGAGGGCCCTCTAATTGTTCACCGGCACGACGACGTGTGGATACTTGAAACTGGTACCTCAGCTCGGATGTCCCAATTATGAAAGGTTAAATTAAACCGGGCCGCGGAACGGCAAGGGCCGGGCTACTTGTTACATTACGGTGGCCCTAACGCTTCAGGTTTCCGTTGAAATCCTCAGAGTTTTATATCCGCCAGTTTTTCCACCGAGACTCACTCGAAAGCTGCAATTTTGTAGCAAAATAGTGTTCTAAAAGCGGATTAACGGGGGCATGAATAATGCATTCCCGGCCGTCTTGCTCTTACCGCTGATAATTATGTTTTACACCGGCGTTATACCGTGTTTCGTTAACCAGCTACGAGGGTATGACCGAGTTACGGTCGCTGGTCGTGGTGAATATGGCCTGCAGACCGCCGCACCTTTTCCCCGCCACTTTCCGACTCATGCATTACCGCCGGCATATTCATTACATATCGTTAAGGTATGACTTCAACTGCAAAACTTCATTTTTCAAAGTAGCTCCCGAAATTACCTGTCGTTAAAATAGTTATTCCCGAGCACCGGCTCTCTATCGTTGCTCTGCACATTTATTATTTACTTCGCCCTTGTAACATCAGATTTCGATCGGTTCTGAATAAGTAAAAAAATTAAATCAAAAAAAAAAAAAAAAAATAGTATAAGAAGACCAAGAACAATAAGTAGAAGGAAAAAAATTCACTCGTTTCAACTTTCCAGACTTGAAAACTCCTTCGTAGTTTTATTGTTCAGGTATGTATACGTACATACCTACCGGGTGAAGATTACTTTATACATACCAAGTCTTTCAAATCGTTTGAATCGAACGATTTTAAATAAAAATTAAATATGACAAGTACTCCTAATACTCTCAAGGGAAATTATGCAGTCCTCTGAGAAACCACTGCATCCGGTTCAAAAACGGGTAATTAGCGTTCGACTTGAAACATCGGAGCGTTTGATGTACTCGTAAGCCTGATCGTGGTTCATGTGCGACAAGTGCTGCCGATAATTTCAACTCGGTAGTGTAAACTGCATCTACAGTAGATCAACACTGTGACGAATATGGCTTTCCACCCCTTTCCTCATCGTTTGAGGAAATTAATTGAGACATGAATGTGAAGGATGTGGATGCGAGTATAAAGGGTGAATAGACGGATCGGGGCGGGGAAGAGGCGGTGAGTAAACAAGTCCGAGTATTATGCTATCTAAATCTATCAGACCCGACAGCTTAGTTCATTAGTCTACACCCAACGCTGAGACAACACGAGCTTGCGTACATACTACGTATGGATAGCAAGTATAAACCTCACCGTAATGAAATCATGTTGATGGTAGTTCGATATTTCATTCGTTTGATGTCGCCGAGACTTTTGAACATCTTCTTTTCGAGGCTTGAAAAGAGTTCGAGGCGTGGGTTGGGTCTTTTGATGGATGGGTAAAAGATCAGAGATCGGTTGCACCACCGGCATCATCGCTTCAAAATAGTGACCTAAATCTGATGTCAGGCTTTTCGAAGTACTATTCGATGGATTTTCCGTACATCCTTCAATATTCACCTGCAATATTAAACTCGAATTTACATCTGCTGTATCGAGTTTCGATGGAACAGTTACACGTTTCAGAAGAGATTGGGAATGCCGACCGCGTTAACGCAGTGACCAATGCAAACGGCAGAACCTACCTTGCATCATTTCTCTCATTATCAATATTGATCCCCTTATGAGTATAAATTGATTCCTTAGAAATCTCTGCTCGTCTGCCATAGGCATAGACGTTTAAATGTCTAAAAGTGAAACGGCGAACTAATCGGTGACGTTTGATCAGCCTCTGGGAAAGTCATTCGCCATGCCTCTGGGTATGTACAACTCCTCTCTCTGTTACTCGCCCGAAATTTATCGCTCGTTCAGTTGCTCGTTGACGGACGGGACTCAGCCAATTTCTACACCCCTATTCTCGGAACGAAGAGAGAAAGAGAGATACTTTTCCGGGACCATCTTCACGTAATCGCTTCACTTGGAGTGAGTGGTTTCTTCCCGGATCGCGTCGGCTAACAGACACAGCAGCCGGCACATGCGCTCGTATAAACGGCAAGTACATGTGTGTACGGACGTATCTGTTCGTATATATGTGTCATACACGTACGTGTGTATGCACTGTGTATGTATCGTACGATAGCGAGAAGCAACGGTGGCGCGAACGAGTTGTCGTCAAGAGCATTTTCGCATTGTCTCGTAATGAAGAGTGATGACGGAACCTTCGGAGCGGAGGAGTAGGCGTGAACGAACTGTGACAAGAAACTCGGGGCGTTTATTAGGCGTCATTCACGATAAGCCTCACTCTTTGTTTACGCGACAGGTTGCCGTGAATTAATGAACTAACACGCCTGAGGTGGTTTGAGATCGGTGAGAGAATGGACAGGTTAACAAAGTACACCCGATCGTACCCGAGATACACGCGGCTGCAACACCGACGGTATGTCTAGAGCAAACCACGCTAGTTATCTCTCGAGCTAGTCACTCCCTGTCATACTATGGACTCATTAATATCTAGCCCTAACGATATAAATTAGGGGAATCTCTTTGGCTCACGGCACGCTTAGTTGGTTGAACAAAATGATAGTCAACGCTGTTATAGATCTTGTAAAATTTTGTTGCCGCTGAAAATCATTATACCTACAATTTCGTTGAAAATGGTGTCTCAAATATTCTTGCCGTCAGCAATACCAGAAAGTGTGGAATTAATTCAAGATTCAGTAACGTAACGTATTGTTTTCTGATAAGTCATTGACGAAAAGAATCGGTCAGCATTCCATGATTATTGTACCAATACTTATAAGAAATTATTGATCTTGTCCCTGTCCCATTTTTGAAACTTTTTTGGTTGTATCTGTTTGATCCTTAGTTCGTAAATTACAAAAAAATAAATTTGTAGTGTCTCATCCTCTAGCAATTGCTTGTAGGTCATCGAGAAATTCACAATTTGTGCCGCCAATTTGTAATTTTGGATAATAAATGGGTCAATAATTGAGTCTAAGCGTGTCAATAACTGGTACACTTACGTTGTACCTATGATATCGATAGCGACCATGAAGACGTTTTTCGGAGGGAATAGCTAATGCAGATTCTCGTCTCGTTATTTAGTACCGCGAGTCCAACCCTCCAACTTTGAATCGCATATATCTTTTACCTTCCATCTTGTGACGAGCTGGGAGCTGTTCCTGCAGCACGCTTGATGGCTCGCTTTGGCTGGCGTGCGCTCAGCGCGATGGAGAAAATTTATCTTCGTCTTCGGCGAAAACGTGTTTCTCGAACAATAATCCCCATTATCGCGTTCTTCAAGTCGGAGAGCTCCACGGCTCTTCCATTCGCGCAAGGAATTCACATTTTCAGCTTTGAAATAATACGGCTGCAAGAACGGTAGGAAAGAAAACTTTTTCCCAGCTGCGTCGGATTACAAAGAAATAAGTAGAAGAAAAGAAGACTTTCATTCGATTGAAGAAGAAACAACATTTCAACTCCCGTTATGCGTACGCGTTTTTAATTTTCGAAGAAAAACCCTCATCTCGAAAAGTTTGAATGGAATTACGGCGCTCCGTGAGTGGGAGAAAATCGATCAATCTGACCTTATGAAAATTTCTTTTATTCTTTCTCAGAATTTTCTTTATTAAGAAAAAATATACACTCGTTATTTTCCGAATAACGAATATCAAAGCACAGTTCTAATTCGTTCACGCGTATACGAACGTAGTACAAAACGATCGTCGAGAGTGTTTTAAGAATCGTCTTTTCGGACTGGCCGTAAACCAAATACGTACCGCATTTTTTTCTGTGTCTTTTTTTTTTCTTAAATTCTCAGTTTTCCTCTTTATATTTCCACTGAGATGCGTCTCGAGACTCGGAGCCTTTTCCAGTTCACAAAACCCCGGATCGAATAGCGTATAACCTAGCAAATAGTACACAGCTTCAGTATTGGCTTTACATTTTACCCCATAAGCGGCTTTATTGAGCACTGGATGCCTGTACGCGAGACAAAACCTGTCTTTTCTAAAATCACAAGAAATTGTTCTTGAATTCAAATGCAAAAAATTCGCGCATAGTAAAACTCACGAGAATCTATACAGCTTAGAATTTCTACCTCGGCAGGTTTTTTTGCTGTCTTATTTTACGGTTTACGCGGCGCAATGGCCGAGACTTCATTAGCATAAAATTGAAATGGTAGCGAAGTTTTGCGCGTAAATAGTCAGCTGCAGAGTTGCTCAAGTTTCGTCGACTTCGAACGAACTGTTGGTGGCTATGTCGGAAAGTAAAGACAAGTGTATAAAGAAGTGTATCTGCCTTCGTTTAAGCTATGAACCATTTCGTGTCTACACGGCTGAATCTGTATCTGTACAGATCCGAGCTGCAGCACGGTATAGATAAATGGTTCCAGACGCATCGCAAGATCGTAGATTTTCTCCGCAAACCACCTATTTGCATGCGATGCTCCCGGGTACCGGCTGCGAGTATCAAAATTCTATCCACCTAGCTTCCCATGACAGAAACTTTGAGAAATCTGCGATTATCCCAGCACGTGATACGGCGACCATCGCGTGCCTCGTCGCGCTACAACCTCCACGGTGTAAGAGTCACATTTATTCTCTTGAATCGTTGGTACATTTTTTTTCTTCGCATTTCTGCGTTTTTCGAAGATTTTATAAGGTGTTTTATTTGTTGTGATAATAATAATAATGCATTGCGGAATACGAAATTTATTAGAGACAAGACTGAACAGGTGTGGGGTAATAGAAAGAGAAGAGGTGAATAGAATAAGATTTCTAATCGAGGTTATTGATTTTACAATAGATTGGAAACATTGATTTATACATTCATCAGGCGATTTGTGTAAAAGAATTCATTCGATTTTTGGATAATATTATCGAAAATGGTTACAAATTCACAATAAGACAACCATAATATTTCGAGATCAAAACAGAATTTAATATTAATTATACGTTTACCATACGGATCATATGCAAGAGTGACGAAAAAGTTTTAAGCTTAACATTGTAGAAATACAGTTTAATCGAGGCAAAAGCAGATATGATTAAAAGACACTTAAAATTGTATAAACACGATACCAGTAAGACTAACATATAACCTTGAGAACGAGGCAAAAGTAATATTTGTTGCAGGTGAAATTGATGTAATAATCACAAAAAAAAAGGTGCGGAACAGGTATAATACAAAAGATCCAGCACGTTGCTAATCGGTGCCTTGGCCGTTTCGCCTGAAACTAATTTGCTACTTTGATTTCTGAATTATGAATAAAACTCATAACGATGTCTGCTTACCATTTTCCTGTGATGCTGAGTACTCCTGATTTGAATTTTTGTGATTTCTTACTATTTGCAAAACATACCATCTACTGCATGGATTACAATGGGAAATTTGATGGTTGAAAACTTATTTACCGGGAAACAAAACATTTTAATTTTATAAATTTGAAAATATAATTACGAATATACGGTAAATTACGAATTATTCGAAAACGTACTCAGTAAAGTATTATTATAACCAGAAAAACTTTCAACTTAGAATCAATATACGACGTTACCGGGGTGTTTCGATAGGAACAAGCAATATTTTTCCAAATAGTGGTGACCGATAAACTGAAACTTTTGAAAGGCCACATCTTCCATTGATATTGTTAATTGTAATTTCGTTAGTCAAAGAGTACTATTATGCGATTAATCAATTAATCGGTAGCTTCTATCAATAATTTCTCGATTACTCGTTTTTCTGATTAATCGATTAATCGATCAACCGAACCAACGATCAATTGAAACTATACTCAGAAGTCAAATTCTCCAGTAATTCAATTCAATGTACAATTAAATATTCATTGTATCAGAGTTCTGAAATTCGCACGTACCTACCGTAAGGATTGTTGAGCTGCTGGACCATTATTCGTGGATGATGGCACGGCGATAGCTTCGAGCTCGAGCCTTCCGCGAGGTCTATTAATTCTAGAGGGCAGAGACTTCTTCGGGGCAAAGAGAGGAAAACGGGTGATAGAGGTTTGCGAGGCTTCGCCAGTCATCGCTTGGTTATTATTTTCTCGACTCGGGGTTACCGGCGGTTGTATCGCAGCAGGGGATGAGATGTATGCAACCAGCTGTGCGTGGCGCGTACCCCTCTACCAGCAGTTCCCAACCCCCTTGCCGCTATCGCTGGCGACGATGCGACCCTGAACTTGCTCCGACGCAAGGATCGATATCAGGTTCACTGTCCTGCCTTCTTGTCTCCGTCTTGCGGACCACGCCATTAAATTCCTCTCCATTATCCTGCAACTCTTTCGCCTTTGGGATACAAAATCATTATTCTCCTTCGAGACTTTTCTTGAAATGTCCTCAAGCATCCAACTGCACCGAGCGTAACGTAGGTACGTATAATACTTAAGATGTTTGGTTTTCGCTATGTAGTATTTGCCGTGAGATTCGAAACTTCATGTACGGTCAATATTTTGAATCCTATTTTAACCTCTGATTACCGAAGAAGTCAGATCTTGTGAGAAATCACAAACATTGAATAACAATCTTCTCCAACTTGAGTTTAAAGACCTCAAACCTCAAACTGGTTTGCCGGAATTGAGATGTCTGAATAGTTGAAGAAATGATGAAACTTCAACAGCGCTCCGACTTGAACGTTCTCTTATGCAACTTAGGTAACGTTTTCGATAGATGTTCAGTGGCTTAGAAGGTGTAAAGTTTTTAGGCGTCACGTGCCGGTAACTACCGGCGTTTCTTAATCCGGCAATAAATCGGCTTCGGTAATAACGCCTTGTGGAATTAGCGATAACTGCGATCACGCGTTGCCCAAACTCTCAGTTATTTTTTGCCCCGGACGTGCTGGATATCTTAACCCAAAGTTGGCGCACCCTTAGGCTTCGGCGTTCATTTCCCTGAAAGACGTTAGCAGACGGGACGGGGAGTGGGACGATGACAGATGTCGCTAATTGATGGTCTTTGCGAGACCTGCCTCCCGCTAACGTCATTAGATGTCATTAGCCGTCATTATATCACCCTAATGTGTCTCTAACGGAAGCATCTGCACATATCAGGATCGAGTCTTTGTGACATAATATGCCATGATGAAATTGAAAGCAGCCGCCCAACTTTACTTCTTTCGCGCTGATGACGGACTTGCTTTTCACTTGCACGATATTTGTGCACAGCGGTTTACTTGAAGAGTGAATAGAAAAAAACAAATCTACACCTCGAATTGTGGGATGAGTTTGGATAGTTAGGCATTTGATTACGCATTTTTCATCAATCCTAACTTGTTCTGAAGTTTTTAAGTGACATTCAGGAAAGGAACAATAATAGCTTACAACAAAGAATGCACACAATTGAATGAAGAAAGGCCCGTTAATGTTGTATTTTTACTATGTTCCGCGCTTTCTCGTACGACTTTAAATTTTTCGAATGTGATATTTCAATCGTTGCATCACCCTCACCCATCGGACCGTTATTGATTGACTGGTTTTGATTGCTTATTCATCTGAACGTTGCGGCGGCAGCCGGTAGGTACATACATTCTGGAAATAAATGTGACTCGTAGCTCTCCAAGCACCAATTAAAAACTGTTAACGTTTAATTAAAACATTTCGGCGCCTCCCCTGGGTCTGCAGAATGGTCCTGCCTTCACATAGACGACCTACATGCGCGGAAGGGTTTGACACATAGGCTGTCCCATTTAAAAGTGCAACTGGCCATGTTTACCTGCCGTTGTTGAATCCCGCCCTGTTTCTAATCCCTTCTTGCTTCAACGCGCCTAATGAACAACTTTCGAGGTATGCGCACACCTGCCTCTGATGTGTTTCAAGCTCTCGAAATGGTGCTTTGGGCAAAAGTTCTCCTTTCGCACTGAGACTGGTGAGCGACTTTTAATATAACTCAATGGGCGATACGGACCAGCGAACGAATTTTCTACTTGTCTCGAGCAATGGAAACTGTGCAAGCATTGTTGGGAACGTTAAAAAATAAAATCGAAAAATCGCACATAGACTATAAGAAGCATAAATCGATACGTGTATAATTGTGGAACCTCTCATCACCATTGATAAACGTCACAATGTCACTAAAATTAACCCTGAATCCTTTTATGAATTGGGTTTTTGATTTGAAAATTTTTTTCGATCAAGTATTGCGAAATTCCATAGTAATTTTATGATTTCGAATAGTCTATCGTGACTGGACGCCTTGTAAGAGCTTTGTGGGACGGCATTAGTGTGTATTATATTCAGCTTCTGGGCTTACGAGTCCGTTCGCGATGACACTAAGCTCCGCGTTGGTGCTTGCGCCGGCTTGAGACCTGGATATATACGTTCTTAGGCCATTACCTGCACCCTAGAAGCCCCAAAAGCACGAAAAGCTCCGCACGAGCTGTGCGACTCAATGGAACTACTTCGTGTGACACGGGTTTTACATTAGTTTTGCGCTAGATTTATCACACGTGCCTGCAAGACTCTCCGTTATTTGTCAACTCTGCTCGACACTCTTCAACACTGTTTTCCGATTCGTAGTCACAACCTGCAATGGTGTTCTTACGCGTTGCGAGCCCTTTATCCTTATCATTCGACAAACATTCTCTTCAAATGTCACCACAGAATTTGTTTTAAAAGTTATTACACATCGGTATTGTTCGTGAAATTAGTTTAAAATATTTTAATTTCGAAATTGTAGATTATTTCCTATCGCCGCATCGATGTTGGTTTAATCCGGACTGAGAATCACAGTCGTAATTCAACTGCTAGAAAACCATCGTCAACAGAGCTCGAAATAGTTTTAGGAGAGGGATCAGAAAGGATCCGTCTGTATCTGACTGTTTCAAGTGAAAGTGGTGAGATCCTGACTGTATAGTTGCGCAAATTAATAAAGTTTTAGATCCATCTTAATTCGAACAAGGCAGATTTATTTTTAAAACAAATATAAATCACTAATAACTCACGCCATGCTTTTTTTTGGTTAATGCGATCGCATATTCTGGTATTCTGATTTATTAATAAAAAAAAAGCAATCGATCGGATTCTTTGAGGGTCTAATAAAACGTGGCTTGAAATAAGAAATGAAATTCACCCTCGAGACGCGGTGGAATGTGAGAATTATAAGCGAATTAAAAAGTCAGCCCAGTATTTTAATTAAAGAAATATCTCCCAGGCTTCCAACTACGTGGACCATCTTCTCCTTTATTTTTCTTTTTCTCCTTCTTCTTCTTCCTCTTCTTCATCTTTCTCTTTTGCAAATGACAATAGCTGACTTCACCTCCATCATTTATTCGGAATGACGATGACGATAATGGTGATACAAAAAACTTGCGATACCGTAGATAAAATTGAATTTCACACGTTCCGACAGTGATCTATATCCCGGCTGTTTGTTCCGCAGTACTCATAACATTTGTGCTCGTATATACCCGATGATCGTGTACATGTATGTATAGGCTCTTGATTTTTAAAGCTCACGTAACGAAATTAATTACATGCAAATTATGCGAATTTTCAACGAATTTTCCCTATTACGGGTCCCATGACTGAGGCACGGTAGAGAAATTGCGCATACAGATACACGCGCGTATATATTTCGCGCGAATAATATCGCGAGCGGAACCGCGCAAACAATTTGTGCCCTACGGACATCCCGGTAGTACACACATATATATTTCAATGTCATTTTAATTTGCACACTCGGAATATTTTACCATCGTATATTTGCATTTGCATTTACATTACAGTGTGCTGCAATGTAATCTCGTCGATATTTTGTTATATGCTATAACTTCTCCCAGCGCAAAGCGTAGGTACGATACATCTCGTTATTTTAATTATTCAAATTTGAATATGTAAATGTGTCCAGGTAAAGTCCTTTTCGAGGATACATTTTTCCACCGAGACTGCTTAATTCTCGCCTTCAATCCCGCGGAGAGTCTCGCCTTTCCTTTACAGTGCAACTGCACCATTTTGCGTCCAAAAGTATAGATGGCTTCGCTCGATTCTATCTTTTGATTGCTCCGTCTTGAGAATTTAAATTAATCACCCTCACCCGGTTCTGCAGCAGATAAGCCGTGGGATTCTACCACGAGGCTGAAAAAGATCCGCATCAATCGCACAATTACAGTCCGACAACGTTCGCATCATCACGGAGATGAGTGAAACCAATCTACTCTACACACGCTGCTGAGTTACGAGATGACCAATCTCTGGCTAATGCATGATACTTTGCATAATGTAGGCCTTCAGAAAAGAGGTCGTACGTTCATAGGATGCCGCCAGCTGTGAGGCTCAGGGTTTGCAACTAGTTATAAATTCTCTTTGATACCAGTCGCCTCGATGAAAATAAGGCGAGGGGAGAAGAAATAAAAATACGAAAAGGAGAACATTTTTTTTTTTAACGCGTCCCGTAGCGCGCCTGTGAAATTAGCCGGGGTGTATGGAAAATTATTTTGCAGGCTTAGCTTATGGTTGAGCTTTCCTCACTTTCGCATGAACGTCGCGTGTATAGCTGCAAGCTCCTGCGGTACGGCGCTCGCAACCTGTAATAGTATTACTGTTGGGCAAAGGGTGGAAGGAAGACGGCACGGGTTAGTGTATTTCTCTGGTTTACAGCGCAACTTTGTGACGGTCGCCGCAAACACGCCAGCCAACGGAAGTGGGACTCGCTACCGACATTATACCTAACGATCCTCACCTCATTAAGCCAAGACATGGCCCTATAGTTTTCATTTACACGCACTGCAGAATGACGCACCCTATTAATTTCACACCCAAGCGAATTGCTCGCGAAACTATTTAAATCTGAGCACTAAATATTCTCAAACGTTCGTCGTAAAACGTTAACCATTAATCTCACCGTTGTGTAGGTTGTGTTTTTTCTATTTTCATCGGTCTAGGTTCAATGCTTCACCCAATTACCCCGGATCCCTGTACTCGATCTCCTGAAGTGATCTCGAATATTTATTACCCTTCTTCTATCCGTTCTAGGTCATGCGTAACATGATTCATTTCACGCTCCACGCGCCTACCTGATAATTTTACCATTCATTCAAAAACTCATCATGCTTAATCGGGTGAGCTTTATAGGTATGGGTTGACGTGATATTGTCTGTTCCATGGTCCATTATAACGTTGGATATGTTTTTCAAAGTCTTCCATTGGATTTACCAGCAGCTTGACTTCTCATTTGGAAACCATGTAAATCTCGGATATCAAGTTCGCACGATTGATATAGTTTCCGAACAAGTGTCGATACTCGAGATATCGAAAAGAATTCTTTCAAAGCATAAGTAACGAGGCGTCGTCGGGCGGTTCTTGGGGTGTAAGAATATCTGTCGAGAGCGTTGTTTGCCGGTGAAAGTTACTTATGTTCGGCAAAAGCTTTGACGCGAAGAAGTCAGTTTGAATATTTGCACCAACGTGCCTACGTCTTATACAGAATTTTGCGCCGCTCTCGCCCTCGAGGGAAAGAAGGAGGCTACATAGATGCGGCAACGTTACATACGTAGCTGGTGTGCACGTATAAAGAAGAGGTCGCGATCCAACCGAGGAGTTCAGTTTGCTCTCGAGTCTTCGTAGACCCGAGGGATGGGGTTGGGTTTGGGGGGGGGGGGGGGGGGGGGTAAGGGAGGCAGAGGTGGGCAAAGATTCGCGCGAGTCGACGCGGGCTCACTGACTTCTGATTTGTTGCACAAACATTTCAACTCATCCGCGACAGCGCTATCCGTATCCGTTGGTAACTTTATAGAGAAAATTGCTGTGATCTTTGAGCACTCCCGCGTGTGTGCCGGGACTCGGTTCGTTGCCGCGAAAAGATTTCTAGGCAAACGAGAGACGCCCGGATTACCGAGGGAAAAGCTCCACCGCGATTTAGCTACGTGCCTTCGAGGAGGTGGTTTCCAAACGTTCCTTGGTTAACATTTTCTTTGAACCGTACGATTTTACTTAAGGAGAGTACAATTTCGAAATTTTTTAGGTGAGTTGAAAAATTAACGACGGAGCCAGGAATCGAACCTGGTATCTAGAGATGCTTTGCCGGAGACTTACTCCACTAGACCACCTAGCCGCCCTGACTACACTGTCATTAATTTCTCTCATCACCTGTATTTCGAAATTGTTTTTGTTTTCGTGTCAACTCACCTAAAAAATTTCGAAATTGTACTCTCCTTAAGCAAATTTTTCTCGCTAAAAATATGATATGCGTAGCTCATATCGCCAAAATGAACGCGCAGCCGTTCAAAAGTAAATGGCTAAAGTGAATTTTAATTTCACATTAATAGCCACTTACAGCATATGTGTGTACATACCAACAAGCTTCACACACAAGTCTAAAATGTGTCTCTGCGACGAATCTCAAATGTAAACGTACGATTTTAATTCAAATCTCCTTCACCTTTGCGTCTACACCCTTTACCGCAACTCTCAGCTATTCAGCTACAGCTTCACCGCCATACCTCACCTTATACACCGAGGGGCTCTAAGTGCTTCGTCGCGTCATGCTTAAAGATGTATGTGGGACGGAATTCAATCGGTGCTACCTCGTTGGGTTCTGCCATCTTCGCATTCCTTTTTCACCACTTTCTGAATCTGGAATACTTTCGCTTCCTAGATCACTAGCGTGTTCCAAACTTGATTATGGTCAAGACGAGACTTTACCGAGAGTTTACTATTCGTGACTATTCCTCGTATTATGTGGACGATTCTTCCACGTACGGGGGACTGTAACGAAATGGGTAAAAGGTTTTTGAGCAAAAAGTATTTTGATATTTTTTATCGAAGACGGGATTTCACCTAAAAAATTTTCCCCAATTTATAATTATCATCGAAAACTCTAGAAATTATTTACGTACCGTAGCTCAATTACTTTTTTTTGTTTTATATTCGTCAAATTATATCTACATCTTCCATATTTATCTCACCATCAATATGTCAATTTTTTTTTTTTGTCAGAGAATACGCAATATTTGATTTTTGCCCCAACTTTGAAAATAGTGCGTCTAGCATATTTGTGCGTTCTATAATATCATGGTGTTGGTGATTTTGTATACGAAAGTAAATCGTACACCGTACACGTCAATCGAAATTTATCTTACACAAATTTTATGCCTCACTCGATATTTTTATCTCGTTCTCTTTGACTTGTTTTCAACCATCGTCTCCTTTGTCGAAACTTACCAGGTACACGATGAGATTACCTGACTCCTCGACGTCTTTCTCTCAAGTTACCAAAACGTGATTATCGGAGCAGCCCTGTTGATTACCAATCGCATTCGTGTCTGCACCGATGCAAATTCATTAAAATAACTGACAACGAAAATATTTCGAGTGAAAAACTGGAATATTCTCGAAATTCCGTATCATCTAGCTAGATTACGATGCGCCTAAAGTTGAGTATACGTGCTCTACCCGGCGTGGCGCTTCAATTTCACTTTGTATTCGGTCCCGTCGTAGTCTGCCGCCTAAAAGGCTAAAGGGTGGAAGGGGGGTGGGGGTGCAAACTGCAACTGCACGGGCCGAACGTTGCACAACGTGTAGGAATAGCTGGATGGCGGGGGAGGGTGGAGATGGGTTGTCATTAATATAACTTGCCGCTGCCACGGCATGGCCCATGAATATGTAAACCTGTTTTGTGACGAGAGGAACTCGAGCCTCTGAGAGGCGGCCTAACGTCATTTGACGGGGGCGCCTAGCTTCGTGCACGTCGTCTTCGCGCATGCGCCTTCCACCTTCCGTGCTTTTCCTTCGCCCTCAGATCCCTCCCGCGGTGCGTCCTTCGTGCAGGATACAAGATTACCCATTATCAAGGCCCAAGCAGCACCCGGCATCCTTGCCCTTCCTTCGCTCCGTCGTCCCTCAGCCAACGCCCAACAGGCCGACAACTATGCGCCGCCAAATCTAATCTACTTTTTGTCACGGGGAAACGTGATCCATCTAGTCGGGGCTGCGGGTTTCACGTTTCCGTCGAAAGGGGGCGAAAAATCCATTCACAGGATCCGCGACTTGTTAAGGCCCAACTTTCGGGACCTCAGGCAGTTATCTCGCGTTTTGCGGCTATCGTTTCCTACTTATCTCACGTCGGATTTGCCCCCATTTCTGCGTAATTACCTAGCAGAGCAGCGTCTGCGGGGTCGAATAACGCTCGGAGCTTATACATCGCGGTCACTGCGCCGCGAAGAGAAAACTGCAGCAGCGCGTTTTGAGCGAGGGGGGAAAAAAAGATCCGCGTCTCGCGGGGCGATGATTGAAACGAAATTGAACCGAGGGAAAGAAACGAGAGCCGGTCTTGCACCGGTGGGGAAAGATTTATGATTCTACCAGCTATATGCGAGCGTCAGACGTATCAGTGTCGGGATACTTGAAATATTGGAAGGAACCGCCGCGGCCATTGCCTTTCTGATCACGTTCCCGCAATATTGAATCACCCAATTAGCCTCGGTATAAAAGCGAAAAATTAGGATGACACACTCGTTAGACGCGGCGCGTGCGGTGGAAACACAGGGTCGAGTTGGAGGACCGGGATAGGGGGATGAATGAAACGCCCCGAAACCGAAATCGTGAACCCTGCATACCCTGATACATCCACGCGTCTTGCTTCACCGCGGCACGAATAACGATGCGGCTGCGGTGGCGGCCAGAATTATGAAAAGTTTTATAAACCGCGGCTCAGAGCTCCTCTATTTTCAACCACGGAAATATTATACAAGGGCTGCTGCCAAAAATTCCGTGCCGCAGTATCGGCGCAGACCACATCGTGTTACGGTTGCATGCGTGCCCAGCCAGGCTTACATTCCCGTCTCCGCAAGATAGCTTTGCTTCAGCGATCGATCGATCGCTTCGCTAATGTATCTTTTTTCAGCCTCTCTTTCTCTTTCTGTTCCATTTCTTTTTTATTCCATCCCTCTCAGCCCCTCCAGCCAGTTTCGTTTTTCTCCTCTTTCTTACGTACCCGCGAGAAAATTTATACAGTTCTAGCCCAGAGACACGTTGTAAAACCTTGGCCTATACGGTGATAATCTATGCCAACATGATGAAATCGTATACCCATTACCGAACACTGCGCACAGGGTGGAAGCGTAATTATACTGAAAACCAGTTTCGATTTTCTTATTCGATCGATCAAGCTGTGTTTCGCAGTGAAAATCACACTCAGGGTCCAAGCTATTAGCTTCCATTTCGTCCGAATGCACTTACGACTGCCACTGTGCCCGGGGCTCAGGATGCCTGGTTTTTACTCCCGACTACTCCATATGTGAGGCACTGCAATTTTTACGACAATAAAATCCTGTAATCTCACCACTTGATAAAATGGCTTTGAAAGCTTTGAAATAAACGACCAATTGTATTGAATGCCGGTAATCAAATCTATGAAATCGAGTTCAATTCATCGGCTGTATTATATTGACATATAGTGGCTCAAGTCGTGTAGCTGAAAACCTAGAAAGAAATTTGAACCGTATAGAATTCGCTACTTTTTACATGTTATGATTGTGCTCCATTTTTTTTGCGTTTATTTCTTCAAGTGTCTTCATCTATAAAGCCACATTGATTGTTAAGAACGTTTAATACGCCATTCGGAGTTTCGTAACTGAATCAAGTTGTTTCAAATCTGGTTCAAGAGAGAGTCTCGAAGAAACTTTGCCATAAATCCGTGACGGCTCCAGCGAATTTTCGCGTCGATTCTCCAACACGAAATACCTATACCCGTGTTTCTTTCGCCTAGGTTCTCGGAGTTGTCAGAATTTTTTCTTATTTATCGGATAGGCTGAAAAACGGAGCACGCATGGGGATGACCGGTCATCAATTATCCCCGTATGAAATGTTGGACGAAGGTGCTTCTGGATGTTCCGTGAAATAAAGGGGTCTCAATACGCGTAGGTATGTATACACATATACCTACACGCGCGCACGTATAATATATTCCGATACAGGAGAATTGGTGAATAAATAACCGTTTGTAATAAATTCGATAGTGGCCGTTTTCCTGCATAAAATATTCGCCAATTTATTTCACGTAGCGCACATAATTAAAGCACCACGTGTGCAGGAGCTCCACCATAAATCTCTGGGATCAGCAATAACGGGCTGTGAGACTCGAAGCCAGGCGGGTGTCGTCTGCGCCTCCAGGTTCTGCCTACAATTCGTCGACCACGTGGTGAGGAACGACCCGGTGTCAAGTCACCCGCGAGAAATTATGCGAACCTTATCTTCCCGCCCGACACCCAGGAATCGTCTTGTCGTGTAACCACGTCGTCGAAGACGAGGAGAGAATCCTTGAGCAAGGAGGGAAGAGGAAAAGGAAAGAGAACTGCAGAAGCTCTTATACCCTGACTAGACTCGGTTCGCTTGGCTCGTCGCAACTCTCCTGCATTCGAACCGATTTGCCTGGATTCTCGCTTCGCAAGAAAGTCGCTGTTACGCCAACTGTGGATTTATATCCCTAATCTTCTCAATTGTTTTTATCTCCGGGATAAGAAAATACTCCTCAAGCTATTTAAAGATCATTGGCACGTTAACTTCGTTGTCGGTTTCACTTTGCACCTTTTACAGCTATAGCCATTCAGACTCCGTACTCTTCGTCTAAGTTGTTGAAGGGGTTTGTGGAATTGGCGCTATTTTTGTACCGAGAATTGTGCTTGGCGTACAAAGGGGCCTTTAAAATGCCTCTTTGAATGCAATTATTTTCGTAGCGTCCATAAGAGAAATTTTTGCTCATTCTAGTTTTCACGCAACCCAAAATTTTCTCAAACCCCAAGACCCTTACATTCGAAATCCTATTTCACGAAATTGTATTTGAAACCCGTCGAAATCGATTCTAAACAAATACCGATAGGAAGCTAAATTTTAATGTGTACTCGCAGATGATGTGCGTTAATTGTATTACACTACGTGTCATTCAATCTTGTGCGCACCTTTACTTTTATAAGTCTCAAGTACGCGAATAGTTGGTGCACAAAGTACGCCGAGATTAATGCAATTGAGAAATGGCGGCGGAGGAAAGATTCCGAGGGAATAAAGGACTGGGGTGTAAAGGGGTTGGGGGAGGGGGTGACGGGGGTTTAGACGATGATTATACAGCAACATTGCGCTCGTTTGTCATTCCGGCTGCGCCAAGTGACAGCGATGCTATCTGTCTTTTCGTGGTAAGTTGCCCAACCCTTATTCGCCAGCATAGCCAGCAACCATGGAGACTCCGGGACTGGCTGCGCCCGCATCTGGACCGCCTCCAAGAGACCAAGACACCCGAGGAACCTGGAATCGCGGAGCGCACCTAGATTATAGGGCCAACTTCATAAATTCCCCAAACCCTCGCTGGCGGAGGCTCGTAACTGTTTCTAACCAATTATTATAAATAAAATGTGGGCAACCGTAATGACAAACGGCAGCGGGGCTCTACGGCTTTGGGTTCTCCGCAGCATTGGGCCTGCAGCCAGTGGCTTTGGGTGCTCATCTCTCCCCGTCCTCTTTTCGTCGAACTGCGCCACTGCCGCACGCATTTCATCTCCCTTTGTGCGTTCAAACACCGTTTTATCTCTTGTTTCCTTCTTTATTCTTCTCCCTCCTCCCCTCCCCGCGTGTAACCGCGGTATCTTGTACGTTCCGTCGTTGTGTACGTTATCGCATAAGAATGACAAATTTTGTAGGTAATGTTATACATACTTTCAAAGTGTGATAAATATGAATTTTCTTCATATTATCATTCGCAACTACGTATACTTTTATCCGTATGTATATACGATTCAGCCGGCTGCATGGTGATGAAGTTCTGCGTATTATACTATCCTTGCTGCACTAATCTTATTAGATCGGTTGCTGCTGCAGCGGCATTACCTTGTGCCAGCGAAGCCTGCCAGAATGAAACATCTGGTAGATCGCATATATAGGTTTGTGTGTGTGTGTGTGTGTGTGTGTATAATATATATATGGCTATATATGGCGGGTATATATGTACGTACTAAATAATAACGCGTTCTCGCCTTGACAAATGTAATATGGCTTTAATCGAGATATAAGCTGTAAAGCGTAGACGTTTATTTATATCTTGTTTGCTGCCAACTATCACCCGAATCTCATGAGCAATTTCGCGTGTTTTTAACCAGTGGCTTATATACGCCTGTAATATGGATGTAGAGCGATTATTTTCCGCTTTGTAAACACGTGCCGCCGAAAATTATTCCGCAATCGTGTCGATCTGTGTATAACAAAAACATAATTGCTGTTAGTCGGAGATAATATTTGCAGATTATGAATATATCGTCGATAACTTTTTTCCACTCTATTCTCTCTTCAGCAGTATCGAAGTCTGACCTCACTTTTTTCACGGTAGAACTAACAACCCTGTTCTTAACGGACCTAAATCAGGCTGATCATAAATTCTTTTGCAATGGAAGAAAATGAAGTCCTGCGATAAAACGTTATCGCATTGGGAGAGACCACGTGGTATGGCGCATATGTAGTATGGTGTAAAGTGATGCAGATGATTCAAGGTACTGCACAATGGGTGCGTGCCAGATAGAGGCGGTTCTACAGACCCACAAAGAAATCGCGGTTTCTTAATGATTCACCCCCTTCTCTCTCTGAATTACATACGTGACGTTCGCGGATACGCCCACCCTATTGTGGGTATTGTGTGGATGAATTTACTCCGCCACCCGGTGCCGTCGGCCGAAGGCAAAACGGAAGGACGGGAAAGAGAAATGCGGTGGGTATGTATAGGCGAGAGAGGACGTTATATCAACGCGTATTTTTGCGACTCTCGTATGTAATACGTGTATTCGCCGGTAGTACTTCCCCTTTTATTCTGTTTTTTTTTATTTTATTTTTTTCTTCTCTAACCCTGTTTTTTACCCTCCTGCTCTATTCCCCTCGTGAAATTACAGCTGAAAGTACTTCCTTTCAGCTTTAGTTACAGTCAGATCGTTCCAGTTTCTACCGACGTACATACTTTACGCGATTTCAGCGAGGAAATTGACAATGACACTCGTCATAAAAATTCGCGTCGCGCGAAGGACGTACCTACTTGGAAATCTCACTTCTGAAATATACGTTCGGTTCATACGCTTTCCGTATAGTCTGAAGGGCGGGTATAATATAGGAGATTTGTTTTAAGGAAGATCGTGTTGCATTTGCAGGATCTTGCCTCCGAATAAAATAACTAAACGAATCAGCGGGTTGGTTCTTTCTTTTTTTATTCGAAATCCTGAGAGTCTCGAAGGTAACAAGATCCTCGAAAAGATTATAGCCCCGATATCTGGAAAAAAAATGTGTACGAAGGCTATGAGCGTAAAATGAAATTCACCCCTGCTGTTTTCACAATTTTCGTCTCAAATTGGAACTCGAGCCTTTCACCGTGCCGTTTGCAAAACTCTCGGGTAGAAAATGAACGCAATTCATTTCTCCCTGAAATTTAAACAAAATTTCCCATCTCGTCACGAATTCTTTCTTTTCTCTCGCTCTATTCGTTTTTTGTTACACAAGTTGGGATTGGCGCCTCGCGAATTTAGACAGTACCTGCACACACATCGCAGCACGTAGAGTTAACAAAGTAACAATAGTTGTGGAAACGAGGGCACGTGCGCCTCGGTTAGCCCGGGTCGCGGTGTACTTTTCCGATACAAAGGAAAACAGTCGGTGGGAGGGGTGTATACAGGGAAAACGCGCCATCGTAAACCCCTTTACTTTATCCCAAAGGACTGGAAGGTGTGCGCGCTCTGATCGTTAATTTCACTTGGGGAGAAATAGCGAGGTCGTTCCTGCAAAAACCACAACGATTCGGTTTCCACTGAGCGCCTGTAGAGCTTTGGGAAACTCGGCCAACTTATTTTCTCCTAGTTTCTGATCTCCCCTCAATTCCAGCAAATGGAAGCTTCAAATCAGATCTTTTTTTACCTCGCAGGCTCGACGATCCGGCGATGGTCTCATCGAAAGTGAAATTTCTGATCCCTCAGGAATGTTCGGTTCACTGAATCGATCGTACGGCGTATGGATTGATTTGCGTATTTACATTTCCCTTTATACCGCTTTAACGCGACAAAGAGTCAAAATTCGAATGTCGAGAATTTCTGAAACTGTTTTCCATCGATAATTTCTTCGCAACTTTGCGAAGTAATTTACGATCACTTCGAATCTCTATCGCATTACATTTTTGTAAACACGTTATTCAACTTGGAATTTTCGAAAGTGTTTTCAAGATTAAAAGACTGGATAGAAAAGTAACTTCAAGGTAGTAGTCCGCGAAGTTGGAGGTGAGCAAAAAATAGTGACACGAACGGTGGCGGTGTTCGAAAATCTTGCGCGTCGTTTTAATTTCAAATCGACGAACAATTTCAGTTTGCTATTTCCGCTGAACTCTCTCACACTCTTTCCCGGTCTCTTTACACACGATACGTAATGCGCGTTCGTTGTACTGTAGCCGCTTCATTTCATTTAACAAACTGATCGGGCGACCACCGTTTGTTATCCTCCTGGTCGATCGGAGTTTGCTCGTTTTTAGCCGGGTTTATTGCTGATGACTAAAAAATTGATGTTGACTCATTAATGAACTTTCGCCACAACTGCAGTGTCACCTATCAGACGATCAATTTATACAGTGTCAACGAATCAAACAAAATCACACCGTGCGTGATGTTGATTATTTAAAACGAGTTTGTACTTTGTACTGCACCAGTGCGTGCTTGTCCTTGTTAGATGTACCGATTTAACTCTAATTCATAAAATTTTTCAGTAAACGTTTACTCTGCAAGCACTGTTCCAATCGAGGACTAAACATTACCTACGTAACTCTATCCAATTCAATCACGTGTAGTATACATGAGGTGATATAATTTTCTGAAATACAGACACGCGATAATTATCGGTTTCAATCAACGCTCCGAGGCGAACCAAGAGGTTAGTGATTCTGTAAGAGTGAAAGTAAAATTTTTTATTCTTCGTGTATGCTGTAGAGTGACCTTAAAAGCCGGGAAATCATCAGACAGAATGGTGCGGTTTATTCGAGGTGCATGCAGCGGGTGAGAAATAAAGAATTTTGCAGATTCATGTGGAAGCCGCAAATCGACTGTACGAGGTTTGAAAAAGAAACAGTCCACGTAAGTTGGTGTATAAAACTGCAGATTACACACGTTTGACTGCATTGTGATGCCGTCAACCACAATAATGGCACCTCGCCACCGCCGCTGCCACTGGCACTACCGAACCTCGCGATTCAGCGAACCTCGAATTTGCAAGAGCAAACATTTCCCTAATGCACGCTAACCTGACCGCAACCGGTCACCCGTACGAGACCCAGCCACGGAAATAACGAAGTATCTATACCCTGTCTCTCTGCAGGGCGGGCCGTCCGATTCGGAGGGCGCGGGGATTCCCGGTCACGCCGCTCGCAGTCAGGGTGAATATTTCATCCCCCGGAAATGTACCGTAACAACTTCCATACTCCGACGCTGTTCAGAAATTTTAGGGCCACGGGAAACTAACGGCAGGATAAAACGATCGGGGGGGAAGCGATATCATCTTCGTTTCAAATTATACTCAGCTTTAGATTTCATTCCACGCTGCAATAATTGCTTGATCGTATATTCATTGGCGATATGTACGCCTGCGTTTTTATGAAATTCACAGTTTTTCACGACGCATCTGTGCGTGAGCAGGACTCGACTAATTGTTTAACTAACTTTACATTTTAAGTTATCTATTATGTTTTGCTGTAAACTTGAAACACAGCATTCTGAATAACGACTATTTGACACATTTCTGATGCTGTATGCTGACTTATACAGAGTAAAGTGGAGACAAGTTTATGGTTTTGTTGAATTTTTACGATTTAATGAATTCTTCTGTAGAGCAAGTATATTGGGTTTATCGAAACATATCTCAGAGAACATAAATTTTTACAAACGAAGTCATAAGAAAAACGCGTAAACATAATTTTAGCTGTTGATTGGTAATTTTTTATTTTAAATCACGACGTCTAATATTTTGTAAAAATATTCAAAGGATTTGTATAAACTCCATGGGCGAGACCGGGCACGTTTCCAAGATAACAATAACCCGTGAAACGCGATAAGTTAACTAAACAATTCGCGCGTCGTAGCCGGAGACAGTATATTTCTCTTGATTTGAAATCCGTCGGTAAATTTCTACTCAGAAATTCCGCATGTTTGCCGGAGGGCACAAATCAGGGTTGTCTAATAAGGTCGTCGGGGTGTAAGCCTGAGCGATGAGCTTTTGGGGAAGGTTGGGCAACTGGATATAGCCTCGTCGTCCTGGCGCTTGTGACTGAGGGATGGGAGCCGGGAAAGAGCTTTCGGAGGACGGAAAAAGGGGGGGACGAAGCTCTGGGGACGTCGCAGAGTGCAGAACACGCGGGAGTCAATCCACTTATTGGAATGTCCTCCCGTCTCGTTTTCGCGTTGCTATCGCCTTCCAAGTTCGGAGCTTATTCCGTTCGATTTGTATTGTCGTCGAGAGTATCGCGCTGCCCTGCTACCGAGATTTTCCTGCCATGAGAAGCTGAACGGGCCGCCGCGTCTCTGCATTCTTGGCTTGGCCAATTCATTCTTGCTGCACTGTCCAATTTACAAACGCGCATTACCTGGCCCCTCGACCATTGTCAAGTGAGACTAGTTACCTCCGGTCTCGCAGGTATCTTATTCGATCGCCGACGCGAAGATCCACGGACTGCACGGTACGTTTGTGGACGTGGATTTGACCTTTTCGCTTAACTCCTCTTCTTTCATTTTCTTTTATTTTCAGTTTTATCGGTTATCGTATTTCTTTTTCCTCCACCCTGCTGCTTCCCAGTTCTGCAGAGCGTCCTGCGTTGATCTCACTTGAACGAACTTGAAAGCTCCAGATCGCAGTTCCTTTGGGTCGAGAAAAACTTTGCCGAGTATCGGGGAAAGCTGCCGGATAGTGGCGGGAAAGTTTCAAGTGAGATAGGTGAAAATCAATGGATGTGAAATATTTCTGACACTGCCCGTGCCACTTCAATCTCACGTAAAAAGAATCGTGACGTCCCGTTCGACCCACTGACAATAAATGGTAAATGGGTAATTTTATTTTTTCACCTGAACCGAAACTGAACCCACCCACTGTGTATAGGTATACAGAAAGAACCGTGCTAACGTATTGCGTAAATTCCCTGTCCCTACGGCATCGATTGGGTCTCATAAATTTCATGTATCGCGTAAATATTTGCTCATAATCTCTACTATGCACGTAACTTTTACGTCAGCCGCTTACGGATGTAGATACGGACAGCGGGGCGTCACGTGAACGATGAAACGGTTGCGTCAATATTCCTTCAAGAAAACTCTACATAAAAGCACACCAACGATGAGAAATGAAACGGAGGTATGCGTGGTGCGCGCGTCGTTTTCAATCATTTCAAAGTGATCACGTGTTTCCGCATTCTGAGCTTTCCAACGAAGACAATTGTGCCGCAGTTATCGGTAACCATAAAAATGCGCCATGTTATTGTGAAGGATAAATACGTTAGAATCGTGGGAGTTGGTTGAAGAGAAAACGCCGCCTGCCGGGCTTATTTTCATAGTTCCGTATTATTATATTTCACTTTGGAAGAATTACGACCGTGGCATCTAGGCGCAGTAGAGACTTTGTGTTCCCCATGGTATCTCTCGGAGAGGTACTCGAAGAACCTAGGCGAATTAAAAAATATCGCGAGAGCTCTTAAAGTGAGTGACGATAAAAAGTAATGAAAGTAGTAAAAGCTCCGCTAGGCTCCGGGGGACACTTTAACGATTCTATAGAGGGAACGTCACCCCGGGGCTTGACCAGGGAGATTGAACCCTCTTTTCTCGGCAGGCGTTCGTTCCCTATGTGACGATAGTACAGTGGCCAGCGGTATAGACGTGGCACCGGCGATAGTAGCAGTTTCCTACCTTGTAGACACAACCACCAACGACTTTATCTCGCGCACAATGTAATAACCATTTCTGAGAAAAGCAAAGAAATCACCGGGGACAAACGATTGCAACGACGACTCCACCGGCGTTCCCGGTAAAATAAAATCCTTCTGGGGCTCTTTCTTTTTTACAGTGTAATCTACGCCTGAACGAGTCTTGAGTGGTTCAGGATATATCATTCTGAATTTTCGATCTGGCTGTGATATTTTTCCGGGAACATGTAGAGTTCAGCCGAAAGACAAGTCAATATATTATCGATATTACGTTTCGTTACTCGGTTATACGTACAAACCTGTGGCCTGCGATGGAAGTCCATCTGCCTAACCAATATCAAAGCCTGTGATGCATCCATTTTACTAATTTTCAATACAGGATATGCCAAATTTCGTGAAAATAATGTTGAGCTCTGTAGGACCAATCATTAAGACCATTAGAAAAATGAAATCGTTACTCGGAATTGACATCGCTGTACCTCCTCTGTTTGTACAATTTAACCGTGTAGTGAAAAAGGGGATTTGAATAAACTTTTTATTCGTTCAGGGTGCGATAAGTACCTTGCTCAACGTTCGGCCAACTGCAGAGCTTCGTTGATAATTCTTCGACTAATTTAACTGGCGTGTGTAGTGCGGCGGTGCCGAGAGTGAGGAAAAAAAAAGTAACAAAGCGACGGCTCGCTCGCACATATATTCCCGGTAAAAACTATCGCAGCATAAAGCGGATACGGAGGCGGAGGCCGAGAGACCACCAGGGGTGGTAATCTTCCGGCTGGTATTTTATGTGTGTCCTGTGACCGAGGATCCCTCCGTCTCACAGGAGTATCTACCAGGATTTCACGCAGCCCTCTGCAGACTAGACAAAAAGAACCGGACCTTTACTTGCTTTCGCGTTTTCATGCGAATAACTTTTGTCGTCCATTCGTTTCACTTCGCTAAGGTTAAGGTTAATTACTATTCCCCATCAACGGATACGTGGCAGCACGATGAGATGGATGAATAAGTAATTGAAGATTACATAGAACTTCCGCAGCATCGAATTTCTTACCAACCTCACTGCAGAACAGTTTTTGATTTTTTTGTAAATTGTAGAATGTTAAATTGATTTTGATAAATTGATTTAATCAATTTAAATTGATGATGAACGAAGGTTGTTTGAGGTATGAATGGTGCGAGATTGCCGGGTTCATTTTTCGTTACTTCTCGAAACTCATTATCAGCTCAGCTGATCGGATGGTTCAAACTGTTACTATCCTCTCCGGTATACTTCTTCAGTCCTCAATAAATACAATTTGGCACCACCAACAATAAGAATGACCGAAGCTAACGTTAAAGATATCAACTCTCAGGAAATTCCAAATAGTTTCAATATAACAGGTATGAGCTATCGTTGCGTTTAGCGTCGACGCCCGAGGCTCGCGTTGCGTTATGTACGTCTTTGCGTTCGCAACCTGGTGTTCTATGGCACTGCTCACCGCTGCAGGCTCGAACCCTCCAGCTTTCCGTTTATCTATTCAAATAATTACACTCCGTATTAGCACTAATAAACTAGCTATTCGCATATACATGCTTACGCGTATAGTTGTATAGGTACGTGCGCATATTTAGCACAATCCTGCTGCACCTGGGTAGGTACATAACTATACTGGTGTTTAGCGATAAATTAACGTTTGCTCACGTGCAAGTAGCCGAAGATGCGCGGGCAATGTACATATGTTATAGGGAGAACAGACTAGCGCGTATTACATATCGTCATGATGCCGAGATGCATAATACTTTACGTGGAATTGCGTGACTTGTTATCATTTCACCAGCATTTGCCGTTAAGTTTTTAGATTTAATTTGTTTATTTATTTTTATTGTGCGAAGAGTGGATCAATATCTGACCATCGGATGATATCTAACTTTTGTTTCGATATGTACTTGCTTATTACGCGTGTATGTACATACTTACGTGAAGTAATACTCTTTTTCGCAATTTGCATTCGTGACCTCGCGTGGCGCTTCATGAAACGAACCTCGAACAATATTTGCAAACGGATGGTAAACATGTTAAAACAAACGACGAAAGATCGATATCTTCAACTGGGGCAGATTTCGTTGTATCAGATCAATCGATAGGGTGAAATATTTACACTGACAGAACACAACTCGTTATCGGTAAATCTCTACTGTAAAAAAAAAAAAAAAGAAATCTGAACAGCACGAAGGGTAATATTCTTGAAAAGCTCATCACGAAAGTTGATATCGATCAAATCTACCTGTATGCCGTGGGAAAAAATGAATATATCAATAGCTTTTTAATAATTTAACTTGGGAATTTTTAAACTTATCATTAACCTGCAGGACAGCCATGCTGCCTTTAGTTGTGACTCTGTGACGTTTCATCACGCTTAGCTTCTTCCAATTCTTCGTGGCGGAAGTGTAGGTACACGTAAAAACCAAGCAGATGCACGTATAAATTGTAAGGGTGGGTTTGGAGTCCAGATAGTGACTAACGTTTCAACGAAGCAATTGGAAATGTTTGCTGTTTTTAGGGTGGGCAGGGTGCATGTAACTCGTTTCTCCGTGCCAAGCATACAAAGTTATCGAATTTTATATCAAACGAACGGTGGGATGCGGAATCGCCGTTGCGTTGAGCATTTGCTGCGTGATATGCCAAATTTATGTCCATTGCGATACATGAACGTTTTATTAGCTTCTTACACGTGGATTGGTTATGTCTTGCGCCACCTCTTCTCGTTAATCTTTCGAGTATCGTGAGGATAGAGTTTGTAGTTGCTAGACGAGCAGAGGTGAGCCTGCAGTGTATACAACGTTGGCACGCGACGGCCTATCTACCCCATGTTTTAGCTTTCAGCCTTCAGGCCTGACACTTTCTTTCTTTCTTGCCTTTCTTTCCACTTTCCATCCTTGACTCATTCTTGCGAACGTTTCTCCCATT
This sequence comes from Neodiprion lecontei, assembly GCF_021901455.1. Lineage (NCBI taxonomy): Eukaryota > Metazoa > Arthropoda > Insecta > Hymenoptera > Diprionidae > Neodiprion > Neodiprion lecontei. The sequence continues at coordinate 26,278,941 of NC_060262.1, forward strand.
ATTCGCGTGTCCCCCGTGTCTTGCGCTTTTTACTCTCTCATCCTTCTCTTTCTTCGTCACGTTTTTTGTCTCTCAAACATCTTGGAAAAAAATGAAGAACCAGTAAAGAATTTAAGCTCGAATAAATGGTAAAAGTCGCCTCTAGACAGTCGCCACTGACTCTCATTTGGACACCTTTACCAATTCGTAATAAAGGTCATATTAAGGGGTCACTGCGGTTTGTCTACTGGTGTTACCTCTTTGCATTTCCACGCATCTATTCTAGTCTATTCTTTATACCTATAGTTTTTCGAAAATCTCTAAATATTTGCTTTTGAAATCCTAGAACCATTCGAGAATCGAACATTTTGGGCAATGCTAGCGACGAAATGGCTAGTCTGCGAAGAGGTTTGATGACGTTTTCACATAACTCCATCTTGGAAAGGTGAAGATCGCTCGGTGCTTGCACCATCAATTTATTTTTTCATAACTTCCCTGGAACGTGGAAAAACGTGACGGAACTTCTTCGCTCGATTTACCTTGTTTTTGTTGTCTTGGAAATTCGTTCGGCGTTTCCCTTCTCAGCGATCCTCTTTGGGCTGCTGGCATCAAGTTCTCAAGCAATTCCGAGCTCCGATAATCCCCGTCAGCATTCCGCAGTTCCAAACTCCATGGGTCGTAGATAGTTATTTGCTTATTTATGCGCTGTGCACTGGCTATTCCCTTTGCACAACGACGCTTATAACTTGTTTGTTTACACGTTTTCGTGTCTAGCTTTCACCGTGAAATATGTAGGTGACAAAGTGATGAAAGTTCTAATACTCGTTGGCTTTCCTCTGGTATCGTGAAAATGAGTGGCTTGTGTGCCCAGATATTCTCTCTTACTCGTGGTTTCGACCGTACGCGTAGAAGCGTCACTTCGGATGTATGCACAGATTCGGACTGCTTTATTCAGTGAGTTCTTTATATTGATCTTGCTTGTTATGATATACCTATGCAGATAGTGGGAACTTTTTGTAATCCAACCGTTGAATATTCAATATTTCTTGCGGTCACTTTTTGATATTTCACGGTGATTTGTCGTCGGTACATTCTCTGGGCACACGATTATCTCGGATATATTTGCTCGTATCGTGTCAGGTGCCGGTCAAAGTTCCGAATGTTCAAAGTTCAGACAGACTATTAAACCAAATGATCAAAACTCTGAACGTTACCGACCTCCGCATATGCCATGAAACATTTATCGCATTTGCCGTGAAGCTTTTACCGCGTGCGTGTGTGAGAATGTTGTTAGCGTTCCGAGTTTTGGCTATTTAAAATTTTTACCCTTCGGAATTTTAAGCCTTCGTTGTTTTGACCATTCGGAATTTTGATCATTTCGGGCTTTGACCATTCGGGACTTTGATCTGCACCCTTAGATATCATATGCGTGCAATGTTATGCTTCTATGAAATGGTAATCACGATCATTTATTCTTCATAAATTTCTTTTTATTTAATATCTCAAAGCATTTTCACGATATTAACCTTCCACGCCTTACAATTATATGTCTACCTTACACTGAATATACGCATCAAGGTAGGGTGGTGGGCGTATATTATGTCATATCGCAGGCCTCGAACTATTTCGCGCGCTGCTCTCGACAAGATGGCACGATACGTTAGTGCTTAGCCAGCAACAAAGGGAGAGCTTTGATATCTGTATGCCATTTCACTCCGTTATAATGAATTTATGTGCTCTGTTCGAGAGTTGCAGGATTTCTGAACCATCTCGTGGGACAACAACGTCTATAGTATGCATGGTATACTCTCGAATACATAAATTCAGTGCGAATGGTGCGTCTCAATCTATTGATTTTTTTTCTCTTCGGTCATACGTGGTTTCACTGTATAGAGAGACTGGGTTGGGACCGGGTGACTGGATCGAGTTACGTTCAAAAACCGGAAGCGGGAGAAGAAGAAAAAAAAACGCAAATGGCGTGAATCGAATGGAATCGAGGGAGCAGACTAGACGATGCGTTTACGCGAACACGGACCGAATGTTGGGCACTGTGAGTGTGGAAGCTCGTATCGATCTAAACCTACTTTAAACTGGATTTCGGAAAGCCATCAGCGAGACGACAGCGCTATGATGGATTTAGTCGACCTTCTACCCGCCGTGAGCCATGCTGCTGTACCAAGCCCCAGTATCTATAACAGCCGAATCCATTTTAGTATTAGATTTCTTTGCATTGCGTTGGGCCACGCCACTGGCGGCCTTACGTCCATGATACATCTAGGGATGAGAATTGGATGAGAAGACGAGGAGCTCTGTTTATTTTTTAAATCATACCTGTCCTGAGATAAAAATTCTTCAGGACACTGAGTTCTAACTATCGACTGCGGAGTCCGAAAAAATTTTCTCAAGCGACAACACGACTCGTATAAACACGAGCAGCTGTGCTGCAGAAGAGGGTGAAAGGTACTGCCGTCAAAAAAAGAAATGTTGCCGACGATGAGTCCACGCGAAGCGGAATGGAGGAAATCGCTGAACGATCAATCAACGCTGGGCATTAGATGATGCGGAATGAACGTAGTGTGAGGGATTTTAGCAAGATGACTGACTTCTTTGTGCTCCACTCAGACACAGATATAAAACCTTTACCGAACCGAGGATCGACCCTGATTGAATTCTCTTGACAATCACCGATGACCAACACACGTGTAATCTTCCGACGGTGTGGAAATGAGGAAACGTCTCTTCACGTTCGGTTGCGAGATATTTATCGTCCCGTATGACAGTCGACTTGTCTAGTAACAAGGGAAAACTCCCTCGAGAGCTGAAAAATCAAGGAGAATCGTGACGAGTGTAGCGTAAAATATTTACACGCCGACGACAATCCATCAGCCACCTCCCCCAACGTATCCGAGAACTACCCGACCTACCCAACCTCCGCTCGCTTCACGCCTCTGCAACCTTCACACCTCGTAGAACAGAGTGGAGTGCTCTTCATTTCTTGCCACCCACCACAAACATGTACCACCTACGGCTGAGTCTCTGGTATAACGCCGTCAAACAGTCGTCGTGGATTACAGATGTTGGTGCACTGCCGTGTGAATGAGCTTGTGTCGAGAGTATTCCATGATGCATCATCAGCTAAATTTTCTATACCTTCTGCTTTCGAAGCCGGGTCAACGCGGCAGAAACGTAGTCTCGAAACTTTTTCTTTTTTCTTAAAAAAAGCTCGAGCATACAGAAAACTCCTTAATCCCCGTGGAGTGTTTCCTGTTCCCTTTTTTCCTTTTTTTGTTTTTGCTTTTCGTCGAATCGTCGTCGTTCTGACTTCTGCACCTGACGAAAAAGCGTCGTGTAGTTGTCTCTGGATTATTTAAAATATTTAGGCTCCTACTGCAACGTGATATTTCAGCCCCAGGCTAGAAACTAGCGTTGGATGGCACTGCAGGCTCCCCTAGGAGTTGAACAACTTCCTACTCATGTCTACCTTTAGTCGTTCATAATTCCTATCCTGGACATGGATCTCCGGTATTAGATACGTGCAGCTGATTTTAATCGAAGCGTTCTAATAATCCATGATCGCGGGCACCGTGTTCCGCTTTAACTGCAGCGGTGATCGGAATCTAAGTAATCCGGACAGGTGAACCTGCAGCTCAACTGAATGAAGCCGTTCGTTCTAGGCGCTCACCAATCCGACAATGCTTAATTGCGAAAGTACACGTAGAACGCAGAACGTTATACCGGCGGTGCACGATGAACGCAGCGCTTTATCTCCTGCTGTATCAAGTTGCGCAGTCTTCCACATTCATTTCTCGTCACAACCGATAAGCCGCAGCAGGCACCTTCATGTCGTAATATACCCGTAAACGTGTTCAACGTGAGATGTGAAAACGCGATGGTGTGTTCAGTAATGAGAAGTGTAGTTGAAGTCCTGACGGAGTAATTTTCGGCACTAACTAGACGGATTTGATATCGAGAACATCTTCAGCACTCACGCGCGACTTCCAAAATCACGTATTTCTTCGGAATACCTTTTATCGTAAGACTCACCATGTCACCGTTTCGCAAAAAATCGCTATAACGTTCTTCTACCGGTCCTGCATGGTTCCGTTACTGTCGGGTTCAATCACCTTTGAATGGTAGGTTTGTACATGGTCCATGGTGTATACGCTGCTTTTAGGGCCTCGTGGCGCTACCTGTTGGCCCGTCGGAACGTTGTCGATTGATTTATGATGGCCAAGCTACGTCTAGACGTCAGAAACGCCCTCGACGCCTGGTCCTGTCAGGCTGTGTCACGGATATTGGTGGTACAATACCGCTTTGCATATTATGCGAAACCCGGTATGTACAGCTAATTCCCATCTCGCGCTAATTCCGCCGCACGGAACTGAAAAAGTATTTCTGCACCGGGGGTCACCGAAAGCTGACATTTTTCAAGGGAGAGGTAATTACGCAGGGGAAATCTTTACGCCTACAGACCACAGGGTAACAATGGTAATTTCGTATGATGGGTGTCGTAAATTTTGATCCCCTTTCACAGTCCGACCAAGTCCACGTAGCTTGATCGTTATGATTACATCCAGCAATTACTATTGTAACCAATGTTTCGATGGAATAATTTGAATTTATATGTAAATTGAATATAATGGCCGGCGCGCAGAAGTACAGATAGCTCTGCGACCAGCCGGTACCCGGATCCCTCTCTCCGACAACATGATTAACGAGCATCCCCGGTAATAATTTCAAGTTCCCACGAAGTGCAGGCCGCGGGGAAGCTTTCGAATCGGACGCTGTAATCGCCGCAGTCTCGCCTTCATGGTTCAACTCACTGACGAGCCGCAGTACGAAAAGCGCAGAGCTTCAATAGCGCCCCTTTGGAGCGCTGCAATCGATCGCTGCATTTTTTACTGACGTGATTTAAACTGACGAACATATGACGTTATGCATGCACACGCAACTCATCCGACCGGCTTCCACAATGAGGTTTAAAATCATAAATGGAAACGAATTTATCGAGACTTTGTGTATTCGTGGTTGTACTCTGGTATGCACGCTTTTGTCGAACATCACTGAACCATCTATAGTTTCGTTACATTATACGAGTATACGCGGTGATACGTGAAAGTATAAATTAGTGATATTGCAGGGATGGTAACATCAGAATCTCGAATTTTGTGAAGGGTCTTAATTTTCATGGATTTATAATTTTTTCTTTACTCGTGGACAGTACATGATATACCTATTCCTAAACTACTCAGAGTTGGGTACACCGCATCACAGTCATACCTAGAAGTATTAATTTCACGTTAGTTTTGACGTCAGTCGAAGATTCTATTACACCGGATAAACATTAGCTGCTAAAAATTTCGTGTCAAATTTGCAATTGAGACCTTTGATCCACATTTTGTGTCCACGTCATGAAAATTGTAATTCGCGAAGGGATATAACTATGTGAAATTGTATAACCGCGATGTGATACTAGGACCTGAGAAAATGATTAATTGAATTCTGAACCCATTAAGTTCGTTCCTTTGAAATAAACATCGCCATTCACGACTTGGAGTGACATTTGGTCTATCTCTGTAACTGGACGTGACCTGCTTCCCCCACTGAATTCAGCAAAGCCGAGACTGTGCTGCGCTGCCCGTTGGTCAGGGATCTATCTTGTTTCGTCGCCCGTCTGAATTCATCTCGGTGAGGTTGAGCAACGGCAAAGCCAGGGGAGCAAAGTCCTGCCCAGATGGTGATGGGTTGTCAACCCGAACGAGCTGCACCACGTTAGGCTCAACGCTCTCGGATGTGGGTGTATTCGTGGCGATGCCACGAGCTAGACGTAGGTGGGTACCGACTACGTGCGGGCACTAGAGGGCATGTGGAGGGGGGTTGCCGCGGCCTGGTTAATTACTCACTCCCGTCCAGCTTCTGTCCTATCCCGGTTGCCCTCGGGCCTCTCCCGTCCGAGCCTGATGGATCACCCGGTTCACCCGCCACCCACAGAATGGCCAACAATAGGTTTTTGTTTCTTTTTTACTCCGCCTTTTTTTATTGGGAATAGTCGGGCCGCCGGATAGGAGGTCGGCCAGAACAGAACGTTTGGCGCTACAGCGGAGCGCGCGGGGCGCAGAAGCACCTTGAACCGCTTCCCTCGAAGCGTCCTTTCTTCTCCCTCATTTCGTTTGATTTCATTCGTCCCATTGTCATCCGGTTGTTCTTCACCTGTCAGGTTCTCTAACCCACTGTATAAAAAGAATGGGAACGTCAAGTTGGAGTGGTGCGTGTTCATGACGATTTTGACAATTACTTGCGCTGCGGTATCGTCGCTGATTCCATCCCCTTGGGGCATTGACTTCATATGCTTATGTCAACACCCGATTTCTCTATCGTGGAACATCATTTTTTTTTTGGTCCGTTGATACATAGAACAAGAAGTATCGGCGAGAACGGGGTGAGAGAGAGAGAGAGAGAGAGAGAGAGAGAGAGAGAGAGAGAGAGAGATAAAGAGAAAAACTTTTGAAACCGTTCCCTGAGGAAATCAATATGGTAATGCGCAGCCTTAAGTAATGAGAGCCCTTCTAAGCAAAGATGCCATTGCCGGATAAAGAGAGAATCGGCGTTAGAGACAACGAACAAGACAGCAGGAGCTGGTTGTGATGGAGGCCGAGGGTGATCAATCTTAGACACGAAGCGCTCGGGTCCCGGTGTTCGGCCCATTGTACGCCTTACCTATCCTCCCCCGACCCGAGACCCATCCACCGCATCATTCTTCGCCCCTGTATATAGTGACAAGATCACCGGTTCAACTCCTCCAGGCTCAAGCGGAAGAGTGTCGCTTCGTCTTGGGAATTCTGGAAACTCGATCTTATTGATCTTCAGCACGGCGCCACCGTGAAGACTCTTCGAGGAGGCTATCAACCGTAACCGTAAAAATCGTCACGAATGAAGCAGAGTAGACAGAAGAGTTCGTCGTGGTCGGGCCTCAGATCTTCTGTGAAACAAATGGCGGCGATTTGGTGAATCACGTTCCAATTGGTACCAACTTTAGACCTCCGCTGTAGTGGGATACAGCAGCAAACTTGTCGCTTAAATCATAATTGAATTTATCTCTTGGACTTGGATGGTTACTGCTAGACGTGGGTTGCTAATAGTACGCAGGGTACCTTGTTGCCGTGATGGCGAGCTCGCGGTAGTTTCGGGCTGTCTCGTAAGACCAAGGGGTCTCGCTTATTATAATGGGCACAAAATTTACATAATGAATACATATGCAAGCAACTAGCAAGCAAGAGGCTGCTCGACCTGGCCGTACTCTTGAGAGTTAGTTTCTGAACTCCCGGGCATCTTCGTTGTTAGTTGTTCCATGCTTGCAGGATCTAAGCCAGTGTCGCGGTATAACTGGACTTGAAATTATTCTCTGCTGCATGTTCTTCAGTGTCCACGTCTCCACCAGTTGACTGTAGGGCAAGAAACCACTGGCGAAGTGTATTTTCCCGTATTCTAGAATGTCAGTCAGCTGCAGTTTTTCGTGAAAAATTCATTCACAGGTACTACTAAAACATGTCTACCAGTTCCGACTATAGCCGTCATCGAATTCGTAGTTTCACCAAGAACTTTTGAGGTGGTGCCATACGTTTTTTGAATGAATCGAGACGTTTTTTTTATACTATATAAACGAAAAAAAAAACTGTTCGATTTACATGTACGAGTTTTCTCGCGGTATAATTACCTCGATGGTAATCATTGAAAAGCTCAAAGAATATTCACAAATTTAATCTCAACATGATGATAAATAATTCTCACTGTAATGTAAATATTTGCAAATGTTATAAACGCTAGCTTTATAACTATCAGCGACAATTATAAGCTTGCTACTTGTGGTCAGAGTGATGAGTTCTCTGAGAAACAATACATACACACCATTAATCGTACAAAGATTCGGACAGTTCTGCCTTTGTTAACGGCATAATTATTGCTAAAAAATTAATGTGAACAGTCGAGTTGCATTAAAAATACTTTGTTTATCATGCTTAAAGTTGTAAAATCGATATTCTTTGAGGACTTCATCAACAGCGTCAAGTTATCATCACGGAAATGGTTCAAACGGTGTTTTAGTCGATTCACGAGTTTGTTCCTCAAGTTTTTCGCCCAACAAAATCCCATTTCTTATGTTCACAGGGAAAAGGGAATCCGTTGAGCGTGATACTCACTTGAAACGCTTTAAGGATAGAGTGACGTGGCCTCGGAAAAGTTAGGGCGTATAAAATGAAAATGGCTTTAACGAAGCGGTGTTAGTTTAATTGTCAGAATTTCTTTCTTTGCACTAAGTTCATTATAGCGTGACTACACTGAATGCTAATCGGCGAAAGGTGAGTTCTATTGTAAAAATTGCGTGTTCGATGAAGATCTTAATTTCAGTGTTAACGATGTCTAGCAATGCTTTTGAATTAATACGAGCTTCTAAGAACGGAGAATATCAGATTTTATCGAGGCTAGATTGGTTTTTTTTGTTCGTTCTTGTCTTTTCAAACTCTGCTGTAGATTTTTACGATACTCTTTGGTTGTACCGACGTATTCCATTTGTCCACAAATCTTGCTCACCTCGTCCACTTCTAAGAGCTGAAATCTCTATGCTCCGGCTTTCCAATTATCACGTGTACTCGTTCAAAGCTACGCGAATGGCCTTCATTTACTTGCGTTTGGTTGAGTTGACAAAGTGAGGGCTTAACGAGCAGAATGAATGAGGGGCTGAGAGTTAACGAATTGAATAAGAGTCAAGGCAGATTTTCACCATTTCGTTAAAATCGCTTTCGAAATCCTTTGATACTCTCGGCACCATTTACCTTCGATTCTAAAATACGATCCTTTGACGAGGGGTATATTTACAATCGGTGAAATTATCGTTTCATGTACCACCCCTCAAATTATCTACTCTCACGACGCTTCGCGAGGGCTATAACTATTCGTGAAGTAGAATGACAGTGTATATAGCCGTTTCAGTCGAAAGTGTTTCCATTTCTAATCGAACGAACCCTTGCATACGAACTTTATTTCAAAATATTAATAAAAGTGACAGAGTAGATTGTCGAAAGGCAGCGAAAATACTGTGCTTGGGTTGAATCTTCTGCTCGTTGGTCCAACAAGGCCTGATTCGTTTCATTTACAAAAGTATACGAAACGATGTTGCCTAAAGAAGAAAAGTTTGTCACAATGCGTGCTGATGTTACTCGAGTTCGAGGCTTACATTAACGACATTGTGGTTTTAACGGAAACTCTGAGGTGTCTTTCCCGCGAAACTATCCCCAGAGAAATGGCAGTCGTCTCGTTGGTGTAATCGTGCTCCGGAGCAAATACGAGAAAGTTTTCGTCCCAGAAAGTGAGTAAGTTAGTAACCATTTGGGATAAACTTTGCAGGCACGTACACCATTGCGAAATAGTAAATTACTCGTGTCACATACTCGGTTCCCGTTCATTACGTCCAATCCAGCGAGGAGGAAGAAAGGATACTATCCGCTTCATGTGTCACCGGTTTCGTACTCACCTTGCTTTATCCCTATCAGACCAGTGGCATTCGCACCTGTGTATTTTATCAGTAAAGATACGCTAAACTCGGAAGACACGGTACCATGTGCACTATTGTTTCACTATCTCGCTCATCTTATCCTGTAAAGTTTTGAACCACAACATTTTAGGAGGGCTTAGATGATACTGCCCAACAACAGGCTCGCATTGCCGAGCGTAAGCAGAGGCTCCATTCTGGCGCAACACAGTGTGACGTCCATTGTGCCGAAGTTAGCATTGGTGGATTGTTCGGTGTGGCATTTCCATGCAAAGCCATTCTGCGGACGGAGGAACCTGCAGACGGAGAAACGAACCTACTAGCGTTATCCCGCAGGCCACAAGGCTCGTTCTGTGTCCTGATCGCTTGTAACTGCTCCATTTTACGTCTCATTCCTTCCGCATCCGCAAGCGCATAGCGTGCCCGCGAGATTCATGCACTTGTATGCAAACCCACTTGTCTACATCTGTACAAGGAAATAGCCGCGAGTATTATAGCCTGCACATCCTCTGTAGTCTTCGCTGTTGCGACATTGTTTCCAGTATGCGTCATAGCATTAATGCGGTATTTTAATAATCTTGGAATGGATAAATGGATTTATGACATCTATCATTCTGAAGACATCGACCTTTGTTGGCGCTGGTGAAGTACAGAGTGCAGAAAGACAAACGAGTTATCGTAAATCTGTGGTTAAGCACCGGGGGAAAAATGATGGGAAGATCGGTGTATCGTCTTGGCTTTTTCTGGTTTATTAAAATATCGGTGCCGATGGGAAAATTGCACCTCACCAGTGGGAGTACCATGTCGCATAACGTATAACTTCATGTGCCATATCTCTTTCGAGGACCGGGTACGCGTGCTGGTATAGGTAATGCATGGCATTGTATTTTGCGATTGCATTTTCAGGAACGCTCGGCTGCGCTTTGAATATAAAGTGCTTCTGGTCTGTCGGGTCTTCAGGACTCTCCGGGAGTTCCTCTGCACTCCGAACGAGCCACCCCCGATTACGCTAGGCAATAGAACCGATGACAGACTGCTGCTGCGGCTACCTGCAGCGTAGGTACTTGCCACGTACGAAAACGACCCTGTGAAGCCAGGAACCACTTTGTCGCATCCATCGCATGTTCGAACTCCTGGTTTTATTGGAATGCCAACTTGAAATTGCAGCAGGAGTCGAACAGTAGAAAAAAAAACCTCTTTCGTATGAGAAGAATTATTTTCTACTCAGAATCAGATAGTGAAGTCACGCTGACAATTATGATAGAAGAAATTCCGTTTTATTATATTATAGTCACTAGGGTATTGTAGTAAAATGAATATCATGTGACATCAACGCTTAGGTCGTGTATTACTAAAAGTAGTAGTGCACGTATAAACTATTTGTCGTGTGATTATATGTAGTTGTCAATACTACAATTGAGGTTTTGATCATATTATTGAATACCTCGCGTTTTATCCAGCTCAAATTTTTTTATATTCTCAACATTTCCGCCTCAATTCGATCTCTTGAACTTTTAATGCGAAATAACTGCATATGCTGCTTGAATGCGATCACGAGTGTGATAACTACTTGACAATTCGTGTTCGGTGAATTACTTATGGAGATGCGACGACAACGCGCCAGAATCGTCCGGAGTGCATGTCCACTGTATTGTTGGTAACTACAACGTTGGCAACAGCGAAGTAGAGCTGAGATTGCACGTCGGCGTGGATTGCCATGTGGAAAATGATCCAGTGCATGCGTGAATGCGGTAGTTTTCCGTACGGAGTCGATCAGAGGGGGAAATAAGTACTTTGATTTCCAACAAATCACTCTGGCAAGTGATCTTTCATCGTCTCATATTTTTTTATTATTATTCCTCTCTTTCTCGTCTTTCAAGCCGATTCTCCTGGCTCTCGCTACACACAGTGATAAATTAATCGCCGATTTCCGACTATTACAATTTGGTATGCTTCCAAATCGTCGGGACACTTTTTGCGGCTGTGAATTTTAGCCAGGCGCATTTTTCATCCGTGCACCGTTGCCATGCCCCTCAAAAAGAGAATATTCATCTTCCCTGGAGGCGCTCGGTCCCCGCGATTGGCTCGCTTCCAAAAATATTATAAAATTCCCAATTACGCGGCATGGATTGCCCAGGCAAATTGCTCTCGTAGGCGCGGCCTCTGCTGCCTTCACGCTACTACTCTTGCGCTGCAAGGTCCCCGTTTCATGCTTTCGAGTTCGAGACCAACGCAACGAAACGCTACGCAACGCGGCCGTCTCGTGCGGGCAAGACGCAACGCGTCGATCCGAGAGAGTTTCTCCGGTAATCCATTAGCGGAATGCTATTGGGTAATTGCAGGTGAGGGGGCTATCTAGAGACGTCGACCACCTAGAGACCCTGCGCCCTTTAACCCTCTCGCCCTTTCGCCCTCTCGTTCGCAGTCTCGAGCCAGCTAACGGGTCGATATCCCCTCTAATTAAGCACTGGGGGTACAATGACAAACCTATCTTGTAGCCGTGGGGAGGCAGGAGAGAGTAATTCGGTTAATCTAAGGCGGTCGTTGCGGCGTGACGCTCCACTAAATCACTCATTCGTGAATCGAGCTAGAAAGGCTGAAGGCCTGTCTGCCTGCCTGCCGCCTGGAAGTTCCGAGTTCGCTCAAGATTATACGGCCTCCCGTCATCCCGAGTGCTGTAAAAGTTGGGCGAAAACCGTCCTCATGGATACGACACTCGGAGTACGCGCCAAGAAGCATAGCATTTCATGACCGCGATATATTTGAAGGATAATTCGGAGGGTAACAGCGTCGGATGTTGTCGGACTACGATACGGGATAAAAAGGATTCCCCCGCAATTTCGGTGTGAATAATATCGTTTTTTACATATGTACCTACTCATTTTCTTTCAATCATTCAAAAGCACGATTATCAGTGTGGCGACGTACGAAGAATGGGAAAGAGTGAAAACGTGAAAAGACGTATGAAGCATATATCTATAAAAATATACGTAGAAATGGTGTATAGCCACCTGGAAAAGTATATATGTGCAAAAAATATACAAGCATATGTATTTTTTTTTTTTTTTTTATTCTTCATAAATGTTATGTATACAGCATATACTTTTCCATGCGGGATACAATGAATACCAGAAGACAATCAATAATTGTGATATGAAAACGTATAAATTTCATGGATATAATACAGAACATTAAAATTGATCCTTAACGAGCGAATTAATTAAATGCAAACTTTTTCGGATTACTCATCGACTTTGTTAGATGATTGAAATATTTTTAATTGAGACGTCGATCGGTAACTTGAATAATTGCACCTTGATACAGTGTCTAATGGTTAATTTATGAGGTATTAATAACCAGTATATCTGAAAAGTGATTAATGACGTAAAGTTTATTCTGACCCGGACAAATGTAGGCTTTATTTGATGTGTAACAAAGGATGAATTAACATCTGCGTCACGGAAGTAGAATGAGTTTTGAACGCCGTACAAAAATCAATAGCTCCATCTTTTCGGAGTTACTGATGAGAACGAACACGGTGAGAATTCCCACGGTGTTGGGAAAAAAATATTTTAATTACATTTAAACCGATAACAAGTGGTGTATTTGTGTGAATAAAGTGTTTGTTGAGTGGCATCATTAAAAAGACATTTCTAAAATATATTGATTTTTTGTCTTTATGATTTATGCCGGACTTGTCTTGTGGCTAATTAATAACCAGAACGTCTAGTTGGCATTCCTATGTGAATAAGCATTCTGCAAGTGCGACTCTGTTATTGGTTGGAAGATACGCATGCAGCGGTGAAATTTCCGTTGCTAATTTCGCTAAGACAACAAAGCGTGACGCGGTTCGTTTAGTTGCCCGAAATATTGAACCGGATTTGCGCTGTTTCGCATCCAAGCTCGGCCGCCATTGTACGGTATCATTACTCCGTAGACGGCTGACAACCGGTACAAGGCTCGAGGGGGTGTCAGGCACGTGTTGTAGATACATTACCGCATGCCTAGCATTGTGGGCATTGATGAATCTCCGGGTAATCAAGGACTGCTGTACGTCGTCTCCTCCTTCTCGGTCTCAGATGGGCTTATCATTGTGACCACCTACATCCGCGCACTTAATTAGTGGTAGCATCTATCGATGACAGGATGATCACTCTACAAATTGCTTCTCGCATCTGTGTCACTGCACGCTTATACAAGATTTGTGTCACATGTATGATTTATCTATGTATAATACGAGAGGATACTTATCAGTGTCGTAATCTTTGTAATTTCCTGCACATCTACAAGTTAATGTTCAACAGTTTTAAGCGATTCTGTAAAGAAGGAACTATTTTATACGTGCAAAGTAGAGTAAAATAATTTCTAAATTGAGGGGGTATCTATGCCAAATATACGGACGACGAAAGGTGAAACATAGTCTTCGCTGTTAATGTTTTATTATACTGTACATGCAAATTTAACGAATGACGTATTGGAATTCATGTGCCGTTCAGTTTATTGAAGAATTCTGTGTTCGAGCCTTGAAAATATAAGAATGGAAGTGTCGAATGGGTAAAGATACAGGTGAAGAGATTTTGAACTGACGCCAAGCTGTACAGCCATACGTTCCGCATCTCGAACAATTGGCAATTTTTTTTTTTCTTTTCTTTCCTCATCCTCTTCCACCTCTTTTTCCTTTCCGACACCGTACGATTCAAAGCCTATTCCCGTCCCCTGAAATCTACGGTTGAAGTAACTTGATAACGGCGCGTCGCTTATAAAGAATTAAGGTGACCGTTCGAGCGAGTAGGACGATTGAATCCTCGAACGCGAGCGGTGCAGGCCTCACGTGACACAAGGAGGCCCCTTCTGCTGTCCTTTCGTCCGCCTCAGTGAACTGAGAAATAGAAGGAGAGCGGAGGAACGGTGAAAAAGGAGGGAAAAAGAAAAATGGGAAAAGAGAAAGAGAAAAAGAGAAAGGGTGGGGTTGGGGTGGAAAGGGGTAGAGAAAATGGTCAGCGCCTCTGTATTGACCCTGCCATGTCGGGGGGTCGCGCACGAATGCTCTGCTCGTCCGGTCGGATCGAAGGGGCCGATTAAGGCTAGAAGATACCTTGGGTGGAAGTGTTATAAACGATTCTCATCAACCTTTTGATAGGCCTCGCTTATTGAAATTTGCCTCTTACTCGGTGGATTTCTTTTTTTTTTTCTTCTTTTCGCCTCCATTTCTTTTTCTTCCAATAAAACCATGCTCAGCCTTGAGTGCCCAAGCGATTAGTTCTGAACTTCCACTCAGCCTCCAGTCCCTTTGAAGTCTACGTTTTTCACGTGAATTTTTCACAATCACCTGTGTGCATAATGCATGTATAATTCAGACGGAGATTCATTTGCCATTTCCAAAGAACAATCTCTGCACGTCGTCGTATAAAAACCTCCGAAAACTAAAACATCTGCGAATCTCATATAGCTGTGCACATCTGCAATATACTTACCTGGGTATCAAAGAGCCGCGTTTCCAGATGTAGAAATATCGGCGAGGGAGCTGAGGGATAACAAGCAGCAGGAAGGAAAACAGGAAGGCACCAGGCGCCGCTTTTACTTCAATATATTATGGATATTCGTAAATTTTTAAACGATCTCGAGACCTCGAGTCACGTCCCTCCCCACGTGGCATTTGCCGTAGTGACTATTTTGGCCTCTTTAGTTCCTGAAAATTTGAACAACCATCATTGATTTTTTCACAGGCGTGTATATGTGCTCTTGCCTCACTTCTGACCTATGATTATGTGCTAGCTGATCGAAGGTAGTCGAATAACGTTGCCTAATGCAGCGAATAGACTGATGGTACCGGCGTACGATTTTTCATCAAGATAAGGTATTCTTCACAATATAACAACGCGCAACGTCCGTTACACCTGCAACGGAAAGATACATACGTGAGACTCCCATAAAAGGAATCTGCACGGTTATTTTTTACACAGCGAAATGAATCCTCCTCTAAACCCGGTGCAAATACGAACTAGCTTCTAGGAAAGCCAGAGCAAGATAGATACTCTCTACAAAATTTGCATCGAAGTACCATTTGCCACCTCAGCCGAACCCTCGAAGACGAGGATGTACAGCACGTTGTCGTTTTCGCGTCTAGGTGAATTTCCGCGACTGAATCTATTCGTCAGTAGCCGTTTCGCGGGATTGAAATATGCCGTGGACAAATTTTGTGGCTGAAAACCTTGCATATTTCATAGTCTATACCCACCATCGATGAAAAATTTCGGGGTTTTCCAAACAGCGGCATGCAAGCGGCGTTATCTCGCGTCGTATAACGTTAAAGATGTCTGGGATTCCCTGGATACTTTCTACGTGTTTACGAGTTCCAGAACAATAGCCGAACTTCGGTTTCGTTTTGGAACTTTGAAGGTTATGGGATGCTGAATATATATCGCGAATGCATCCGCTGCACGCGGCTTTTCGCGTGTGTTTTCTCAAAAAGTCGATAGACTTTAGGCTGCTGATACGAGCAAGCTTTATGCGCGGTTTTTGTACGTTTAGGATGCGTGTTGCGTAATACTGAAAGTCCTTTGGCTTCATATTCTGCGGTTAAATATTCAGTAAGTTTGCTTTGTAAATTCTCATTGGTTCGGGAATATGTGCAACTTCGTTATTTGCACGATTGCTGCTAATACTGTAATGGCTGCTGGTTAAAGGTGGTAGAAATTATCACAACCCGGCGATGCGACCGGCATCGCGGCACCTAGTATTCACGCCATGCGAATGGGAGTGAGAAGAACGTTAATATAATCTGAAAAACTACCCTGTAATTTTTTTTATCCGTAACCCTTTATTATTTTCATAGATTTTTCCCGCCATTCACCCTTATTTGTTTGGCTATATATGAATCGCCTCGGATTTTCTCATCCCCCTGAATTACACCCACACGAAATTATTTACTCTGGATTGGCCGAATAAGTCGGTGTCACGCTTCACGATCGTATATCCGTAGCGTGTCTTTTTCTCGTTTGGAATTTTCTGCAATAAAATGGAACAGGAAAATAAATAAAAAAACAAATGAATGACAGAACATGGTGGGAACTTTCTTCGTTCACAGGCAAAGATAGGCCAATATTCATTTGAGAAAAACTTCCTTGATCATCGAATATACTGTATAATTATAGGCTTAATTAAGATTAAGAAAATACTGTTCACAGTAGGGAAAGGTAATGCACCTAGAGTTACGGTCTGAAAGAATTTACATTTCATGAGCTAAATTGAAAAACGTCAATTACTCCCGGTAAGTAATTCATAGAATGCAGCGAATGATAATCCCGAAATATCAAGCAGGTTGAGCCCATGTATCACCTTTTGAAAGCACAAAAAAAGTGCCGACATGTTCAATGCAGTCCTCAACTGTCAAAAAAGAGAAGAAAAAAAGACATGAAAATAACGATATTAAGATAAAACGGGGTCAATTGAATTATTCATTAAAACGGGATGAGGTAAAAGTTGACCGAAGTGGAGGATAATAAAAATTAAAAGGTGATGGTATATCGAGCGCCAAGCGCTTCTCTGCTAACATGCATTAACGTCACTTGCCCGACGAAAAATATATTCGCGCTTAGGTAACCGCGTATTGTTTTACCGTAGCGGAATTTACATTTCACTGTAAATGAAATTTTAGCTCGTAAAAATTGCCAAAGAGTTCTTTAAACCGCATTTAGATTATGATATCAAGTATGAATCTACTGTTATTCTTCTGCCAAATGACTAAATTCCTAATTGCCAAAGTTATTTTATTCGATGAAACGCATTCGATATGATAGGAAAAATCCACCCGGAAAAGAGAGCGTTCTGTTGAACCGTTTTTCTCGAACTGCACGTAGCTGTGTATAATCGTAAAATTCCTTCAAGTTCGCGTGGCGGCGATTCATTGCCAGTCATTTTTAGGCATGAAATCTTGAGCGGTGCATCGCTGCAAGCTTAGCAATATCTACACACCGTATTTCCGCGTGCTGTTAAATACTTTCTATAGGACTAAATAGCCATTGTGCTACTCCGGAAATACCATTGTCGAAGCAACAGGTGCTGCGGGGGGGGTAATTATGAGACAGTGTGGGCACATAATGATCTTTCTATAAGTTTAAACCCTGAGGGTAGCCCTGGATGTACAACTTTTGAATGGCCAGGCGTATTTCCGTAGAAAAACGCTCGCCTGCGTCGCAGCTGCGGCAAATAAAAAACCAGTTTATTCGGTAATAATGAGAAATTATTGCGACAATCTAATCTTGCATTTTTTGCTACCAACCAACCCCGGTGACGAATAAAAAGGCTTGTGTGGTATATTTTTACTCGTGAATCAGTACCTGCACCCCGTGACGGTCGTGTTCGTATGGAGAGTGAAAGAAGAAAATAAGGTGATAATAAAAAGTGGAAATTCGCATACTTTGAACAAATGCACTACCTCATTTCTTTCCTTCAACGGTGAAAGGTTCCAATCTTCGAGAGTGAAGAGTGCTCAATCCAGCTGAGAAAGCTGAAGAAAAATGTCAAGACACCTTAGGAAAGGAAGCTACGCTATCTTTTAAACACAGACTTCATATAAATATTTTACGACTAGCCGTAAAGATAGGACAGCAGCCATGGTTTTTCGTGCAGCTGCAGAGAGTGGCTGTAATAATGTATATCGCTCCTGAGATACTACGATGCTTTCATAAAGATTTTTCCCTACCGAAAATATTGTAAATTTTCCTGGGTGCAGCGGCTGGCTGGCTCTGTACAGCAGAGCCACCCCTCGAGGTATATGACCTACCCCTCGACGTTATTATCATACGCGCTATGAGGCGTCGTACGAATTTTCATATTATACCGCCGCGATCGTGAATTTTTTTGTTGCGAACTGAGTTCCTCGGACGATCAGCATCCAAATGTTAACTTCGTCGAGGTCGTCAGCCGCGTGGAAAGCTTCGTCTACCCGTGTATCAGGCGAAACTGCAGGTCTCTGCGAATGCCATTCTCCCTCTATCGATCCGCAAGCTTTACGCGATTGGTGCCTCCCTCTGAAAGTTTCGGCAGAAACCAACGTTGCCAGAGGTGCCCATCCAAAGCTTGATACTTTGATATAAAATTCCGGATTGCAAATTGCAGAGCACAAAGCTCCGTTTCTTTCGGTCCCGTAACTCGACATTAATTAACCGAGCCTTTTCTCGATTACAACAATTACGTTCTAGTGAGAAAGAACCGATAGGTGAGATCTATAACAAACTGTAGTCATGAATCACTTTATATTGAAAATTTACAAATTCAATCGCATGGCCATTTAAAATAAAAGCATATTCACAGCATTAAAGAATTTTGCAATAATTTGTACTGTGGTAAGAATTGGCAAGTTCATGCAAAAAAAGTAATGCTGAAACGAACATATAATGCAGCAGGGTGGGTGAAAGCGAGGGGAGGTATTTTTGATAGCGATCCGCAAGTTGGGAATCCCTGGGTAATGCAAGTTGAGAGCTTTTCTGTCGGATGGCGCCAGTGACAAGCCCGAAAGCTTGAACCGACCGTCGAGGGATGCTGCCGTCTGTCGGATACCCGCAACCCCCTTCGAGGTTATACCAACCCGGCGGAGGAGCGTTGGTTAACAATCACCAATATTTCCGGGTCGATGATAGACGTTACCTACAGACAAATAAATCAACCCTGGTAAGCGCTGTTGATGCGTATAGCATGAAATTTATGTGCCAGTTATTTGATATGGCGGCGAATCGCATAAGAAGAGAATTATCTCTATTAAACTATTTTACATAAGCCGTGCATATAGAATATATTATATAATAATTCAACCCATCGGTAGATGATTCTTATTTCTATCGTCATTTCAATCAGCTGCTTATTCTTATGCTGATACGTCACCTGATGCCGTTCCTGGCAAATAATCTACTGACAAATTATACCAGAATAATAATCATACGAAGTGACATGGCTTTGGTGATGGCTTGTTCAAATAAACTGTAAAATCATCTTCACTGATAAATGCACGGTGGTATCCAGACTAGCTTCTATTTTTCTGTTGAACGCTTCCAGTTCCTAATGTAAAGCATAATTCATGGCACCTACGGGGGTAGAAAAGCAGCGTTTCGGGTGACAGTGGAGAGGGCTGGGCGGAAGTATTGAAATTTTTGTCCAATTAATAATTGAATGAATCAATTTGCCCGCCTCTTCTTGCTCGAGCTCCAATAAACCAGAGGCATGCTTCTCAGACCTCCCATTGGTCTTGAGAAGAGCGTTGCAGTCGCTGCCGCTACGCATTCAACGGAAGGATAAGCGTCGAAGGGTTCGGCAAGACGCCCTTGTCAAACCAAGGCCCACAGATGGCGAGAGTCGTTCGAACGGGAGGGCAAAGATTTATTCGCATTTATTCCCTGTACGATCGCACTGATCTCACGCTTCAGAAGTCTCCGGCCTCCGCAGCGGACGCTTTGCAATTATAAAAAGGGGGGAGGTTTTTGCGCCCTGGGAATGAAAACCGGGAACGTGAACCAGGGAGGCAATGAATCGAGGAGAGATGTATAGCGAGAGAGTGGGGACGGCGAGTGGCGAGCAAAATGAGGTGGAGGGGAAAATGCCGAGTGAAAGAGTGAGGGCGAAAACCTGGGGAAAGAGAGGCCCAGCTAGGAAACCGGAGAAAGAAGAGACGACTAAGGTGTCCGCCATTTCAGCATCCACCTTATCTGTTTGGCCTGTTGCGCAAGGTTTTTAATTACACGGCCGACTAATGAGTTAAATTCTGCCGTCTTGCGAAGAACCTCGAAACAGAGTGCAGAATTTTCAGAGGCCGGGATATTCGGATAAATGTGGAGACGTCTTGTGGCTGGGAACCCTTTAGAGCTGTTTAAACCGTGACTTATTGTGCCTGCATCAGCTGGCAAACTCGCTCCGCAATTACTCGTTTTTATTGTTCTTTTTTCTCCTGGCTTCGCCTATGCACATACCCTGATACATTTATTGTGCCCACCTCAGGTAAATTAACAGTTGTTGTTAGAGGTCAAGAAAACGAACGACGTGACAACGATGACAATGCAGAGCTCTCAACTCGTTTTCGGAAGTCCTCACGCAATGTTGCACATGTTAGTATGCATCTGGCACAGAGATTCATGGTCGGTCTAACTTTGTCGTGATAATCATCCACCTACAACAAAACTAGCGGGCAGCACTGAGAGCTTGAAAAAGTGTTTGCACAAACGTGTTTACTTGCATGTATGCAAATTTTTTTTTATTTCATTGTTTGCCCACTGATGTACCTACCTTGATGAAACAATGTTCATGGAAAGCTTTACAGAGTATTGAACTGGTACGAAAATGGCAAAATCCGTTACGAATAAACAGCTAGTGCTCTATATAAGGTTTCAATTAACGCCTTTCACCAAGTCCATCGTGTTGTGTACAGATACAATTAAAATTCCAACCGCTAATGGTGTTAAATACAATCCACGCAATGTTGTGGAAAAGTATCAAATTGTGGCGTCAAATTTACAACTCGATTTAATCTGTATTTCACGTCAGTGTTAATGTTGATGGAAATAGAAAATGATCTGCAGACGATCGAAGTAACATCGTTTCATCGTTTTAAATTAATACGCAGACACCACCTTGTGTACTTTGAAGGTTAGTTTGTCGTCGATGTTACGGAACACCATCGCAGTCATCACACACCGACCGCGTCACGGATAAAATACTTGACCGGTGAAGTTCAGAGGTCCGTATAAACTCTAATAGAAAGTGGAAACTTAATTAATTACATCCCTAGTCTGACTCTACTCTCTTCGTTTTTCGTTGACTTGTACAAACTGAAAGCATCCCTTCCCTCACTCCCTTTCCTTTTTTCCGTTCCTCCTTGTCGATCGTAAGAGAGTGGAAATTCCAATATAGCGCAAAGCTGATCCTTCGTCTTATATAAGCTCTTTAGGGCAGCGAACACGTATTTGAAATCGAACTTTTCTCCTTCATAAGGTAGGAAGTTGATCCACCATGAAATTCACCGTGTTGTTTTTACATAGAAAAACTGATTCGGATTCTATCTTAGGTATCGAGACCCAAAGCGAATTGCGTTTCGCGGTGAGTCGAGCTCCGTTACCTGAAAATCCATGTGGAAATAGAACTCAACGTAATACGATTTCCGTTGGTCGTTCCTCATAATACGCATATCAATGAAAATTTCTGAACTCGCAGCGATTTGTGGTCGCCATGTGATCGCCCACGGAAAAGGCGACCGGGTCTTAGGGCAAACGACGCATTCAATTGCTCGCGATCAAAGTACCCGCGTCACGTGGGCCACAGGTTCGGCGGTGGGGTGGATGGTTGGCGTGGGGCGGGGAGGAGGGCCGTTCAAAGCATAAAACGAACGCCACTAATTCCGCTGCAATCCGCTTACACCCCCGAACGAACGAGCGTGGGCCTCCGCGCTATGATGGCTGACTGCGAACCAAAGGGAGGTCGTCGGCAAAGACTCGGGGCAAGGGGCGGGGGGCAGTGGACCCGTGTCCGATCACTTGATTGGCTACCTTCCTCAAAAGCTCTCCCAAAGCTCTCCCGGGTCCTTGACGACGGGTAATAATGCCGGCTAGGCTCTGTATCGTCACTGAAGTAGTTTAGCAGTTTTGATGGTCACGTGTTCCCTCATTCGCTGACGTCGTTGGCATGTTACTGTGCCTTCGCAGAGAACCGGCGTGAATGCGCTATGCCGTCGCCGGTACCCCGAGCTTTTGACACTCGGCAACCGTTCTTTGTCGTGGATTTCTTAGCCGGTATCGCGAGTTTCGTATTCGCGGTAACATAGAGTCGAAGTAAAAGCTCTCGAAACTCAATGCGGATGCACGTGCATGGTAAAGGGGTTCGAATGACATCGCGCGAACTTCCTGGTCACCATCTATTCTCCTTTGATGCATGCGCCACTTCCTCGTTCCAATACCATATTCCTCGACGTATTTCTTCCAAGTTTTATGAGGACATGGATGCGGCAGAGAGATGTGCTACGTGCAGAGGTTTTACGGTATGTAAATCCAAGCGCTCCCTGCAGTTATATGTTGGGTTTATTCACCTTTTTTTTCTTTTTTTTTTTTTTGTACACATCTACTTTTCCACTAGTATGGTTTTGATCATTCGATTGCGGCTCGTCGAGGAGACTCACGTCTCTCCACCCTCCTATCAAATCGCGGGAAATCAGATTATTCCGCAGACGCGCAATGGCTGATGTATCGCAATATCTAGCCTCGGTAATCAAAAACCGTATATCTTTATCGCATCGACAATTTCGTGTCTTAGGTACTCTGAGATACGTCAAAAGTCTAGGGACTTTTCAGCCTCTTTTATAATTGTTGAATTTTTCGCTAGTTGTTCCTCGTAAATTACATACGTTTTGATCCGATCGTTTGTATTAGCTGCCTCAGGTGTCTCAACATAAATTATTCCAGGTTACGTGATAACCCTGGGTCATTTTTATAGATGACAGGGTTAAAGGGCCGTTCATACTTGTACACGTATCGGCCGTTACCCCGGTTTGAAATTAACCTTGATAATAGTTACCCTTGCAACTAATTGCCAGTAGGTACGTAATTCGTTGAAGTAAAATGGCATAGGTAGGTATTATACTATGCTGCTACACCGTCGCAGAAATTAATTGTACGAAATCTAAGATTAAAGAGGAATGTTCCGAAGGTAGATTACTTAATTAAAAAGCACTTTCCGTACCGAAAATTATTAAATTTATCCAAACTTTTCGCAGGACGAGAGCGGACACATACCACTAACCGTTCCGTTAACTGTATTTCATCACTGTAGCCTTACAACTTCCGTTTTGTAAATTCAGGCCGTTTGATATTACCCTTGGAACTCTGTAACGAGTAAAGCGTAATCTGATCTTGAATTCATTCCAGCAGGGATATCTTGTTGTTATATATAACTGTACAGCAAATCCCCCTTTTTGATTCAGCCGAATTTCTCATCTTCCCAAATCTACAATTACTGTCAAAAGTTTCGTAAGCAAATCCTTTTCGTTCCACTAATCGTTGGAGAGTATTATTTTCAAGAACTCCTGGTAAAAACGCGGGCTCCGGTCGACCCGAAGGATCCCCAGCTTCCGTTTTCCAATGGCTGCGGCACCTTCACTTCGTTGCATAAGGCTCTTTATATTTGCATTGTTTTAACCCAGCTTAGCGTAACTCAAGGGCTGAACGAAGGCGTGAGCGACACGGAGGGTCGAGCCGGCGGAGGCGGGTCGAGGATTCGGGACGCGGAGGAAAATATCTAAGCGCTTCGGCGGTTGCGAGTCCGCGTCCGGGCTAAATGCCATTTTGAAAAGGGAAGTGTGAGACGAGTCGGAGAGAGGCAAAGGCGGGTGGGGGATGAACGTAGAGAAAGTGGTGCGAGGGATACAGACGGAGTGAAAACAGCGAGAATACCCAGAGTATTTTAACAAATTTCTCAGAATCTATAGCCTTGCTCGTGATCAGCATACGACAGATTCCGCTCGAGTATTTAATTAATTATTAATAATTGAAACGACGGTAACCAGCGAAGGTGTGGGTGTGGGTGGGGGGGTGGGTGAAAACCGCAACGTTTGAATGCTCGGAGAACCAAGTAACTTCGCTAATTACCTAGCTCGGTGTAACGTAGACACGGGGAGAGAAACCCCCGCACATCGACAGGGCGGGGGGGGGGGGGGGGGGGGTGAAAGGAGGGCGGCGAGTCTTACGCAACCGCAAATCAGCGTCTATGTACGTAATAATAATACCATACGTAAACACGTACGTGCCCACGTGGACAGGTACGCAAGGTTGACAAAAAGCGATTCGCACACATATATACGCCAGGCATAACGAAGCGCCGATTCTGTGCGGGTGCGCGTTTCGGCGAAAGCTCGACACTTGCAGCGCCCGATGTGTGCGTGACGGGTTACAGGTGTGTATGGTGACGTGCACACAACAGCTGCCGGTAGATGATCGATAGATCTGTTGGTGTGTTATCGTCTCCCGCCTGTTCCCACCTTGGCCGTCCCGTGCAGGACGTCCTCCCGGCAAGCCGAACAACCGAGAGAGCGGTGGCTTCGTTCGGCCTCGAGCGCCAACCCCGCGTTTCCATAGCGATAGGTAAATGGAATCCGTAGCGAAGCCGTTGCCATGGCTACTCACTTCCCAGCCTCACCTCGCTCACCGCTCGCGTCTCACCTGCTTCGGGACTGATCAAAACGCCATCCACCTCTATCCGGCTTCATCCAGATTCATCGCGGTTCACCCCCTGGATTCACTCCGCAACGATTTACCCTCGCCCCCATTCCCCCGACCCCAGTCACCAATCCGCGATGATTAGTGTATTCGTATCTTTCATTGTTTTCACCTTGACATCCTGCTCATTTGTTACCACTGCCGTTGTTCTTACGCGAATCACGACGCTCTCCCACATGGCACATCTCCTTTAAACGTCGAGCTTGAACAACCCTTTGGAAGAGTGGGACTTTCGTTTTCTATTTTGTCGAGGTGTTTTTTTTTTCTTCTTCCTTTCTTTTTCATTCTCCTTATTTTCTCTACTCCTATTTTCACTTTCTTTTTTCCTTATACATCCTGGATACGTTTGACAGCTCGACACGTACGGCACACAAAGGAAAAAAAGATGTTACGAGACATATTTGTATGGAAATCGCACGCCTATATTGCCGTACGGAGTCTTTTGAAAATTTGAACGTTGAAAGTGAAAAATAAAGATCAATGCTGCGCGAACGCGTATTATGTATATAGCTTCTTTGTCCCGGGGTAGTACCTGTCTCGATTGAATTTTACCTACCCTGCTTCGGATATTTCTATGACGTTGAAATTATTTCCATTAAAATCTAATCCTAGCTGCCACAATGGCGAAACTGTGCAAATTTACACTCTGTGGTAATTTACAACAGGATCCACTTGACTAACGGTTGAGGTGGGGCTCCAGCCAACTTTACTCATTATCCATAATTCGATTTGGAACTCAATTAACCATTAAATAATGTCTACATGATAGAGCGAATAGACAATTATAATCAATTTTACAACCATATTCCGTGGAATTGAACCGTCCGCGTCTCGCTGAAATTCCGAATTCTCATGCATTTCTATTTTGACTTTATGTAATCGCGTACCGCCATCTCCTCGTTTATCCAGATAGTTGGAATATTTTCAGCGTCGTTAAGACGAGCGAATATCACGACGTTCGTATTCTTTCGAGGTCTGTATTCTAAATTTATGATGTGTAATCACAGCTGCTTATCCATATCCATACTTACCCTAGTCGTCATATCGTAAGGCATCACCGTTCAGCATTTTTCCTCGCTGAGTTCAAACTCTAATGCAGTCATCTTCTCGAGTCTAGTGCCTAGATTTTACATCCATGTACCTTGCATGTAAGCGGTTACCTGTCGAAGTTAGTCTCAGGTTCATTACAATGCTTTGATTAACGTCTGCCCTTGAGCACGGCACAGCTTCGAGTCTGTGAGAACGATCAAAGGGAACTCGGTCTCATGCTCCGGGTATGTCGAGTCCTTGCCACGTCTACCCGAAGTACAGCCGCTTATCCTCATTATCCATTATCAATATAGAATAATGATTAATAGCTCTCTGAGGAGCGGAATCGTACGCTCGAACGCCCCAGCGATCGTAACAGCCGAGGGCTTAAATTTATCCCAATGTCTAGGCTCCGGATGACGAGCGCTCTGGATTTTACATGATAGACATGGCCACATCTTTTTACGATCAAAAAACGCGGCTGCTTTCCATTTAAAAAGCTTTCGGTCCGTTGGAGAATCTTTCACTGTTTTTTATTTCGGTATCAAATGATTTGCTTCGCATTATGTAACTCGTAGATCGGTTTTTTGTTTCCAACGAAAACCGGTATTTCGCGTGATAAATGACACTCAAAAAAGGCAAATACTGTGTCTCAGAGTAATTTGGGAAGTTGAAAACTTTTTTTTCCCCCTCATTTTCAATTCTGTTTCCACTCAAACTGACTGAACTTCTAGCTATTGCTGGGTGAAATAATCATTCGAAAAGTGGAAGCGGGTCGTTCCGTTGATTCGAAGCTCAACATGTACTTGGATTATTATACCTGGGTGAAAACTCAGAGACTCGATGCCGGGACTTTGATCGTCGTCGGGCGGCAAGACCCGCTGAGCCGAGAACGAACGGGGCGAACGAGCGAGCTTCGGAGTGGCATGGCTGTACGAAGAGGGGCTACGTGCTAATCAAAGCGTTAATGAGCTGCCGAGGCGTGATTAACATCTCACCTTTCTGCCTTCCATTTTCTACGTTCGAACGCCCCGCCTCGCCCGTTTTATACGCGACAATGGATATTAATGAACTTTATATTAAAGATTTTTACTATCCAAGGTTCTCGGGTGCACCGCTTCTCCGCGCATATACCTGCACACACCCACATTCGTATCTCGTTAGAAGCCGTGCAGAAGGTACCTAAAACTTTTCACCCTTATTTTCAACGAACGGTATAGTATCTTGATTACAATATTTCTCTTAAACGTTACGGCAAAATTTCATCCAACTATGTTACCTGTTGTATCTGATTCCTTTCTTCTCGATTGTTTCAGGTGAGTGTTTTTAACCTGTGAGGATTGCCTGCTAGTGAAAAATAATCGTACCTGCGTTTGTGAGTATTCGTATGACGTGTGTTCGCCAATTACCGACTTGCGAGTGTTTTACTGTTTTTTTTTATTCACCTCACGTTGATTCAGTTATTAAGTTATGGAACTAGGGATTACAACCCGAGCGGACTATACCTTTTTCAACGTTTTACCTCAATTTCTGAAGCAGAAGATGCACTTTCATTACGTCTCTGTTTTCCTTCAGTTTCCATGCCATGTTTCATCTCGTATCATGAGATCAAGAATGTGCAATTTAGGCACTCCTAAGCTTCTACCAACTATTTTTATCTAATGAATAAGTAACTAGGATAACTGTAATACTACGTATGAGTAAACTCAAAATTAGCGGCTATGTGTAACGTATTCGACAACGCGAAAGCTCTCGTGCTGCTGTTTTTCTTGAGTGAAATTAAAATGAAATTAAATTTTGATCATAAGTAAGCTTTAGAGTTGTTTTATACTCTCCGTAGAATTGATATCTTCCTCTTACAAAAGGAGCGTGAAGAAATGATAAGAACGATGACGAAACATGTACTACAGAAATTTCTTTTTACAACCAACAGATCCTTACGACGGATTCCACATTGAATTCAGTCAAGTCAATCAGTGTTTTATAATTTTTCACGCTTTCTCTGTCATGATCGTAATCTTTTTCTTCTACGCAACAACTCACCATCTATACAACGTCAGTTCACAGGACTGTGTGTCTTTTCAATTGAGTCGCATTATATGTCACAGATAGTGACATTAGATGGAAAATAAATTCACACCCAAAATTTAGGACTTGCTGCTTATGCGAGTGTACATCAATGATCAATTTACTCAATGTTTTCAGCATAATATTGTAAATTTCAATTTACTCAGGAATGATACTGACCGTAACTTGTGCGACCTAACCGAACAGAAAAATTTGTACAATGTGGAGGTGTGATAAAATTTCTGAGGAAATCATTTTCCCTGATTGAAACGAAGTTCTTTCAACCGTCCGATGCAATTTGGTTAATTTCCAATTCACGATTAGATTCGAGAGTGTCATGTAATCGTCAGCCCGTGAGCAATTTGATAATAAGTATATACGATTGTTCGGAATTTGAAGAGCTAAATTTACCTGACAAATGAAATTCGGAGACGCAGTTTCCATGTTAAAATCAACGGAATGTCCAAGTGAAATTGATGCTCAATCCCATCATCGTGAATAGATATATTTTTCGAATGACCGACCTGTCGCAAGAAAATTTGTCATTCTTATGTAACTGATAGCTTCATTAAAACTCAGAGTCAAAGTAGGGCATTGTAAGTTTATCAATTCGCCGACAAATGTTGTTATTCTCACAATTATTCACCTTATCAAACTTCAAAGGTTGTAGGTATCTCATACTACAGCCACTCGGCTTGAACGGTATTTTAAATTGTGAAAGACAATCTTTCGCAGAGCTTGGCTTTTGATAAATTATAACCCAGAGAACCATCGGCTGATGTAGACAAATCTTGTTACCGAAAATTCATTTTCGGAGCCATCAGTATCCCAGGATATCCCTTTGATGTGACGATTTTAAGCCGTTACAGTGTACTTTCATCAATTTTTCATTCAATGTTATCAGTATAATGTGGCTGCTCATTCACCGGACATAAACCGTTCTTGCATAAGGCGGCCTGGCGAAAGCACGCTCTCAGGGGGCTGCTGATTTATACACATTACTTTGAAAGACGGGTTCAATATAACGCTTCCGATATCTCGCTGCTGCACTCTTCTCAACGGTGAATATAACCGCGAGCTTATGCCTCAGATTAATTGACCTAATCGTAAGATATATGTATTTTTTTACATACAAAGCCACTCCGGCCATTTTTTTTCGATAGAGCAGTGTCGAGTAAGTGTGAGTTGGTAGACGTGTATCTGTTTACCTATTAGAAGTAGCCGAGCACGTCTGCTCTCTTTTGCACTTCTTCGTATCGCGGAGAGCAGAATAAGACGTGACCTTTGCGGGACAAGTCTGACAACTTTCGAGGAAATCCCAATTTCCAGCGTTACCGTAGACTTTGGTTGCAATCCGGGCAAGGATCGACGGTGGCTTCTGCACTAAGACTACCCTCAGCGACTAACTTTATAAAGTGCCGTGAAACTTGTAATGCTGTAATCTGAAACTGTCATTATATTAGAGCGTTCGCCGAGCTGCTCGACAAGTTGTATCGTTTCCTCTACGTGGGGTCAGATCGTCACTAGGACCGTAAAACATGGCGTACGAACAACCGTGAATCCAACGGCTTGTTCAACCACTGTTATTGATGCTCGATTTATTTTCAGCGTTGAAAATCGTTAAAAAAAAAGGAAAAACGTATCGAATAAAGGTCAGCATCACAAACTCATCCCGCGTTATTTGCACGCGTGTACTCGTGGGCAGTTATTCGCAAGGTAATCTTCGCTCACGGACACCGAATTTTCCTATACCAGTGCACGGTTACGCGTACGCATGAAAGAGTCGAGAATATATCGATTTCACGATGTCCGAGTTATCTTGCGGAGTTGGGGGGCTGGAACCAGGGATGGTGATGGAGCTGGGGAGGGTGAAAACGGAGGCGAGCGAAGGGCGTCGGACGGCACCCCAGGTTAACGTGTCACCACTTTAATTACGTTCATCCTGTATCCTGGCTGCTCTACAAACATCCCTATCCGAGGATCGACTATACGCTGTACTTTCATGGCAAGCCGACGCGACGGTTCGGCTTGTGAAATTTAATAACCTTAAAACCATATTATGATATTAATAAAGCGGACAAATGCATGGAAAAGAATACCCATGCTCGGAGTAACGCGGAAAGGCGATGTATCTACGTATGAAGTATAAATTATCAGGATGTACGCGAAGTCATTGAATGCGCATCGGATTGGAAGATTGGTATTCTGTCGGGTATGTTGATAAATATGTGGAAATATACTACGCATAAGACTTTTACCCGGCTTTATTGTCCGGAGGGTAAAAATATGTGAAATTAAATTAACGGAACCAGACCATTCGTCGAGGGTTGCACGGATTGCATATTGTTTATACCGATTGTGAGCAAATAATGGATGACCCAAATGACCAATCAGGTGACTGATGGAAATAACACGTCTAAATGAGATCGACGACAAACGAATTGATTGAGATTATACCTGGTCGTATACTGGGCTTGTTCCTGTGGAAAACGGGTTAGGTAAATAATTCAAATGTTGCAAATGGATCACGTGAGGTCACTTGCTTTGGATATTGCACAATGCACATGCATACGAGGCCAACAGTTCCGATTCTCTCTTTCCACAGTACGTATTATTTACGAACAATTTGAAATTGGAGGCCGATGTTTTCCACGTATACGTGAATCTACGTTGCGTGATTTCCCTGCTTACACAAAATTCAACTAATAGGCTATAAAAGTAAAGATCGACCTGTACGCACAGCTGGCAAAAAAAAAAAAAAAAAAAATAACTTGAAATTCAATTCGCTACACGGACCTTAGGCTTACACATTTCCCGAGCGCTGCTATGTACACGAAACCACTGCGTCAGATAGAAGCTAGTGAAACTGAATTATCGTTGAAGCCCTTCGATGCGATCGAATCTCGAAACATCGACTTTTACGCGATATGCGACTGCGAAATTGCCCTCGCAGCGACCAGCTATCCACCGACGAGAATGGCGTCCACTTCTGTACTGCTGTCTATCAGAGCCAATCAACGTAAAAATTCAAAAAATTCAAGGACACTGAAAACACTGTGGCTTACCCGTGTTCATAGCTACCCCGTCGCCGAAATGTCACATATGTATGCGCTGCTCAACAGGATTACGGCAATTCATATGAACTGTTCGGAGAAATAGGAAAAATACAGTTCTGATGCGTACTTACGGTCATTTTACGGACAAAAAACTTCACCGGCTAACCGAGAAAGTTGGTCCTTGCAAATTAAGGTTCAGGTTTTTTCGAAACTCATTTTATAGTTTGAATGATCATCGTCAATTGATGCAGATAGCTGTATGTATATGAAGTACCTAATACAAATGAATCTTCATTTCTCCGCAAACTGCAAAATCTCTATATTAGAATTTCCGCGATCCCATCACAAAGCATTTTTTCGACAAGTTGTGTTCGGTACTGCGTTCCCAAATATTCTATTTTATAGTTTTATTCCATAGGTTGAAATAATTTCCGACGAAATGACTAGGCTGGCAAATGGGAATTTCTACACAACTGTAAGGGAGGAAAGGTCCAGGCGTGAATTTTGACACTGCTTTCTCGGACAGGCAATCGCACCACATTTGGCCAGACAATAACCGCGCTTTCTAGTAATAATACAACAGTCGAAGAGTAGCCCCCGAACGCTGATGCGGGTTTTTACCCAGGACATTTTGAAATACATTCAAATTACATCTTATTTCGGTTCACCCATTAGAAACTATCTGCTGCTAATTGTAAAGCTTAAGCTAGTTTCAGAATGTCTGAACCTTCTTTCACACTACTGAATGTTCGTCAATAATCTAACAAACTTAATAGCTTCAAGAATGATCAGAATTAAATTGAAACGTAGTTGACTCATCAAGATTTCTTGCGTACTTAAGATGCAATCTGTGGATATTCCGTATTCAAATACCTGTTAGAAGTCTGAATTCGCGTGAGAATCCGAAGCTGCGTATCTTCGATACAGTTTCAGATGTTACAACCCGTTGAACAACTCACGGTTCTTCTCTCAGAAGTTCTGACGTTGTCGGACTGATCGAACGGCAAATTAACACGACTTGGGACGTTGTTAGTGAAACTTAGATGCAGGTAATCAGTATTACGTCGGTCGGTCCATACAACTGTCGCTTTGAATTCATCTGCATCGCATGGAAGGACTGTCTTGTCCTAGCTTGGATTCAAACATGGCCACACGCGCATAACGGGTAACCCTTTTCATGACATAATTGAGTGTCACTTGGAGTCGTAACAAATGAAGGTGTGCGTACCTCGGTGGGTAGCCAGGGCTGAGCAGTCTGGCTGAAGGTACTCATATAGCTTGCAGCGTCGCCTGGTTCCGACCCCCGGCCTCGAGCGCTTGGGGTCAAGTTACCAGTGACGTCACTGATTAATGGTTCGACTTGTTTAACAAGAGAGGTCGCACGGGTGACCGTGTCCATGCTTCGTCCGCTAAATACTTGTGCTAATGCTTGAACCGAAGCATCAGTCACACCGACCCCAGCCACCCCGGCGGGACTCCCTCTTCTCCTTGGGGACCATTCACACGCCATCGACCGAAGGAACACGAGCTACAACTTGGCAGGAGCTGACGCGCTACCACCCGCAGTTTGTACCATGACTCCTGTATGGGTCTCAAACAAACGCGCAATCAAGATTCAACTCCTTAATCGTGCACGTTGGATCCCGTGACCACCGTTGCTTTATCGCAAGGATTCGCGTCACCATGTAATCATTCACCTCGTCTTTTTCGCGTGGTATAACTTAAGACCAGCACAAAGTCAATGGTTGCTTGGCACGAAAAATGTCATTCGACGACGCGATGAAGTCTGAAAATACAATCTTCAACCGTCACAGTATAAGTTAGTAAGAACAGTAATCGCGGTGCTTGTTAATGTGTACAGGTTTTAACAACCTTGAAATCGGTATTTTTTATCGAAAAAATTTCCAGAGAGTTGGTTACTCTCGGAGCCGCATACCCGCATGTGAAGTCTTAACAATTTTGCGAAGCGATGAAGAAACGCATTCATCGGTAAGTACAGGGTGAGAGGTTGAGGCTACGGGTGAGAAGCCTTTATTGTTTGCAACGGCAAATCTCGTAGTCCAAAGGTTCGCGTGTCTCCTATCTACTTAAATAAACTTTTAAAGATTCTCCGAGGCATCGACCCATGAAAGATGTTAATAAGGCAAGTTTTAACGAGCGACAGCCTGCTTTGCGGACCGAAGGCAATATTCCTCTACCCGCTTGGCACCGCCGCGCCGACCACCTCGCTCTGACGGATCTTTATTAATTGAGCGAGTTGCTCCCGAGGTGTCCCAGCTCCTTGCAGACCGGATTCCTTTTCCTCCATACCTACCAGGAACGCACAGCCCGCCAATTACGAAAGTTTAATTATGCACTGTGACTGGTGAACAAGCTACAGAACTTTCCAGAACTCACTCGTATGACGCAACGCAATGTGCAGTCAGCGTGTGTTTCCATAAACAAATTAGAATCACTCGCTCGCCGTAGCGGGTTATTTTCTCTCCCTCAGGGTTATAAGTACTGTCACGATTATGCCAATCCCCATTGCGCGTTAGAGCTTTGTTGCAAACGTAACGCGAGACTCGAGCCGTGACTTGGAAGAACTCCTATAGGTACGTTCCACCATTCCATTGGCTATCTTCGTCAAAGGAAGGATATTATCGCATTATCCGTTCAAACAAGCTGCCGCGGAGTTGAGAAGGTTGGAGGTGAACCGACTTCGTTGCAGTCGAAGTCGATAATAGTTGGCAAAGGGGTGCGGAGTGTGGGGTGTGGGGTGTGGGGAATGGGGGTGATAAAGTCGTTATACGGGCGACACCTGCCCACCCTCACCAGTCTCATTCCCTGTTTTCTCCCCTCCAGAATCTTCTTCTTTCTCATCTCTTCATCCTCCCTATTACGCGCACAATGTTAAAGGGACTCCTGCGAGATTGAATTTGCTAACGGAAAACGCGAGTGAGTGAAACGTATTTGCTTTTTGTCCCTCACTACATTGAGAATTTCTTCGGCTCCCCACTCTGTCGATCTGGAACCCCTTCACCGCTCCTGCGTGACTACCCTTCCGTCCCAGATTTTATCCTTGCGAATCGACTTCACCGCACGAACCGGCACCACGGTCTACATACATTTGAAGTATACGACGTTGAGAAGATTTTCATTTGGAAAGCCAGAGGGTAAGGTCAATGTTGCGCCTGCGATAGGATTACTGTTAGGATTCATTGGTATAGATCATTTGAAGGGATGAAATTCATCCCTTTTGGTGATGGGGACTTTGAAAAATGACGGAGCATTGATTGATTCCAGTGCGAGTACCACATACGCCACCTAGAACCCTTGTTTCCTCTATCGCTCACCACCAAATCGAATCAATTTCCGTTTTCCCGAGTTGTTTTGGATGCAATAAACTTTTCCAAGACGTGCAAATCTCTCGAACATGCTGCAGCGACGTACTTTCTCAATGACCGGACATTAAACTTGCTCCAGATGATGGCTCAAGCAGCGTAAACAGACGGATGCACAACGCGTGCTTGCCTGCAGTTACACCCATCCTGTTCCCTGCTCCAGTGTATAGTCTGAGATCGTGAAACTAAATTACTCTCTTCGTACATGCGTCATGCCGGTTTCATGAAACCTGGAGTTTACGGCCTTCCGTACACGCTGTGAAGTGCGTAACATGGGTACTTCCATGTAGTCGCTCCACGCCTCGTTTATGCGGCCACATCAAGTCGCGATACACGCGTCTCGAACGAGCCTTTTGCAGTGGTATTTTAATCTGTCCAAGCCTCTTAGGGTCATCCTCGAGTGGAAAACATCGCTCAGATGAGACACAGTAATCATTTCATTTAATACGCCTTTCGTTGGCCTACTCGAAAGCATCAACCTCTATCTCAGAGGAGAATAAGAAAAAGGTGCCAACTGATATCAGGTTGTGGAATTGCTGTCTGTATACCGTGAATTGAAACAACCTCGAGCATGAAAAACTTATACGAGACAGTATAAAGTAACGCGTGATTGATTGCATTGTGAATATAACGTGGCAGTCGAATAACGCTTTCTTCTGCTAGCTTTTGCAGCACCCGAGATGACAGCGGAATCGAACTGCGAATTGATTTCCAAAGCCGGGCTCAGTTACACCGTGAAATCTCCTCGAGCTGAAATGTATATATATCAAATTTTACTAAGGGCTCCATCTGAAGACTCTATACTTACGATATGTTCGCGTCATCGTACTGTAGTTTGTCAGGAGAACGTTTCGAGATCTCCTGAAACTGTTAGTTCCAAGTGAGTTGCAGTCAGCTTCAATATTTGTAATTTTTACTATCCGCGTTCATCTTCCTCAAGCTTTATGCAATTTCAACAACTGACATTTTCTTTTTTTCGTACCGACGTGTCTGAATGAACGACTAATCATCCGATGGAGTTTGTTCATCACAGTGATTTGATAGACCTATAAGTGATTTGATTAACCCAAGCGGTAAGTGACTATTTAATGATTCCCCGTACAGAGAATACCCGTCTGAATTCTGCATAAGTGCTTTCGAAATTCATCCTCCACGGGTCAACACTGCAACTTCGTCGACACGCTGCGCAGCAAGTGACGTGCGAACACGCCTGATGCTGTCCTCGTGCCGGTGCATTCTCTTAAGGCTTCGCATGCGTCAAGGGACACCCCTTGCCTTCGCACCCCGTCGAGAGGACCGTATCGCCAACAAGTCGATAACAAACTGGGTCAGTCGACGGCCTCACGGTACCTATACCTACCTTTCATATTAATGCAACGTATTTATAGAGGATATCGCGTATCGCGTCTCCCTCGGGGAAAGGGAGATGCGAAGCAAAAGTATTTGCAACGGCGAAAAGAGAAAAAAGGAATGCGAAATTTTTGCGACAATAACGATAAAGTGAGTGAAAGCGGTTCGGTTTATTGAAGAAAAGTTCGTCCAACGCGGATGCAGGTTGGCTCCGCCCAATATGCACTCATTGGCGACCGTTCGCGTCGGCCTAGTACCCTGGCCTATGCCCGACCGGGTTACATCGGAGCTTGCGACCCGCCGCGATGACTGGTTCTGGCATCCTGCCGCGTCGTCGCATTCATTCCAGCTTATTACGGGAACAGTTATTTGTTGCGGCGGGACGAATCTGACGATCCCAGGAGGACGGAGAAACGGGCGCCCACCCGACGACGTAACCTTGACAACCCTCTTCTCTCACCTTTCGATATACGTCACGCGTCTCAGCCCCCGTTCACTTTTCGTCTTAATCGCGGACTTCCCTCGCTAAAAATATCTTTACACTTTGTGCATGCGAGGTGTGGGCGCAGTCAGCTTCCAAGCTCACGTGCCCCTATAAACTTCAGCTTATAAAACGGTTACCCGATCATGCGTCGGTCGTGCCAACTACGTGCCTTTGCATCTAATGCACGAGCTTGAAAGCTCGAACGACGCATCGCGCCTGCATGCAGGGCGGTATTTCGCCCGCCCCTATTACCGTCGATTTGTCAGCTGGCTGCAGACGATAACGCATTTCCTCCCACAGCTCCCTACCAGAGCTGCTTCCAGTTTCGACCCTCTACCTCCTATCCCTCACAAATCTGCTGCTGCTCTATACGTCCGGTTCTCTTCTGTCTCTTTCTTTTTTTTTTCTGTTTGGTTGTTTCTTTTTTTACATTCACCCCTTAAGAATTTTATTACCAGGCCTTTTATGGATTCTATACTGTTTTCAGGAACGCATCAACCTGTGCGGGTGAAAAAAAATATGTCCCCTGAATTTACGTCCGATATTCGTTTCTTCAATAATTAATTTTACTATAGCATTCAAACGAATATTAAAAGTTGCGGTACTTGAGAGATTTTTTATCTTCGTTACGCATAACTTTTACTTCAGAGTTTGTACTTTTTTTTTTTTTTTTCTTACTAGAAAGCGGAGGTATAATCGTCTATACTTAAAAGAAAATAATATATTACGTGGAAAATGAGGAAAGTAAAAATGAAATGGTGTCAAAAATACTAAGGTGATGAAGAAACTGTCGCTCAAGACTATACGTCTTATATTGTAGTAAAGTGACACTACTAGAATCGGTGGCTCTGTAGCTGATTTCTCTTTTTCATTTCTATGCATAACATGGTGTCAAGTGAAAATTGAAGTAAAATGAGGTATCTCTATAATAAAATATGAATAGACACAAAGCTGGACCTGTGCATCGAATATCGGTATATCGTACGCATCGCCAATAATAATCAAGCAGAGCAAAATTGTCTGGCAGCTACATGCAGGCAACGGCTACCGGTATCGTCCGGATAGAGGAACACCCCCGTTTAATTACGGAGCGAATAGTCACCCGGATGATTTTCAATACGTTACGAAATGAAGGCGTCGGTTTTTTGAACTCTCACTATACGCGGAATTCAATGGACCTCTATCAGGAAGCCCTGTGCCGTGAATTCGCAACCAGAACGTGCGTGTACGTCGAATAGATCGCGTCACCGCGGATGTTGCCAAGGGTTCATAATTGAAACGAGCGAATGGAAGACAGGGGGTGCATTCGTGCAACGCGTATCGTGTTTCATCGCCGTCGCGATTTATTTGACGTTGCACGAAAAACATGAAATCGTAAAACTTGCCTACGCCTCCGTTGTTGCTCCAAGATGAGACGCGAGGTTTCGATAACTTTGGCCCCCTCTTAACGTCATACTGCAGTGTTGAATTGGAGCGAGGGCACGGAGTGGTTCTGAAGATGACAACGGCTGTCTCCGGACGTTTGCTAAGCTTTAATAAGCCGCGTATGCCGCGTGAAATAGATTCTTCGGCGCAGAGTCTTGTCGCCGGTGCTACCGAGCTCTATTCCCCGTTAGGTACACATAAAGCGCCCTAAAGACGAGGGCGCAGTAAATCAGTTTATACTACTTCCTCTGGAAACTACACCGATTTCCCCGGCATTGTTTGGCAAACAGTAATTCATTATACGATATGACTCCATGAGACTTGAAACCCTCCAGCTCCACTCCGTGCCCTGCACTTCGTTTTATTCCTTCTTCGTCCCGTGGTAGGTACCCGATACTTCAACTGCAAAATCTCCGGGTGCGTCATGAAAATCTTTGCCCTCTGTAAAAAGTGGGTTGATTCTACTCAATGGAAGCCCTAACGACTTGATAAGAAAGTTTAAAGGTCATAGATTGTACTCCGAAGCTGAACAACACGGAGGCTGCGTTCTATAAGTTTCGCGCGCAACACAGAATTGATGGATCAGACAGCTCGTCAGTTTCAAAGAGTGCATGCAAAAGAGTCGATTTGAAACTTCGATGAATTCAGAGATAATTAGACCCTATCAAACAATTTACTCTTTAAGAATCTTGCGAAAATTCGTCTTAAGCCAGTGAAAGTATGATGGGTCTTTTATTAAAAAAAATGTTTCGTACCGTAACTTTGACTCAGATCGTAGATTTTCAATTAGCATACAATTACATGAAGTTTGTGAACTCAATAACGGTCCAAAATTGAAATCAAAGACGTCAATCTCTTTGAAAGATTTGAATTGGATAATGAATCTTCATTAGATGGCGTTGGCACCAGGCAGCCTGTCCTGGTCCAATTACATCTGGTACAATGAGTACCTATTCGCTCGCTTCTCTCCGCGCTTTCTTTTTCTTTGTCTCTATCTCTCCGAGTATTTCCCTCGTGCGACCCTTACTGCCTTCTCTTCTATTTCCCTTCGG
This sequence comes from Neodiprion lecontei, assembly GCF_021901455.1. Lineage (NCBI taxonomy): Eukaryota > Metazoa > Arthropoda > Insecta > Hymenoptera > Diprionidae > Neodiprion > Neodiprion lecontei. Next base: position 26,317,558 of record NC_060262.1, read on the forward strand.
TCGTCTGATACTCTTCGCGCTTGACTACGAGAGATGATTGTGCCCCGAGCAATATGTTTTATTTATGCCACATCTCGTTGTCTCACGCTCGTCTGCCCTCGAGGAGTCTCTTTTGGTTAGTAATCAAAGGGACGATATAACCACGCTACATCACTTCTGATAGTCAAAGTGAAAGACGAGTGGAAAAAGGAGAAGAAATCAATCACAAATTTATTGAAATATGTATCTTGAAATTACCATCTAACCATTATATTCTTACAATTACTATTTCAGCCTGCACATGTGGATAGGTAAGAATAGAAAATACTAGAAAATTCAGTAAGATACCAAAGTAATTATCACTACGTGACACTTTCGAAATCATTTTCGATCGTTTTTCACTCAACGTCGCAGAGGTTAGCACGAAAAATTGAAACGCAGCCACGCTAATCGCTGGTGCGAGGTCATGGTGAACCGAATCTGATCCGCATTAACAATAAGCGGCCATCCGCGTGGCTAGACGAGTAACGAAAGTTTCTAACGAACCCGGCTCTTCCAAAGTGAAAAAGCCTGTAAGCGCGCCCTTCTACTTCACCTTGCCCTACCCCCTACCCCTCCCCCCCCCCCCCAGCACCATGAACGTCGGCGTTCTTCCTTCGCCTCCGCCTTTTTCGTCTTCTTCTTCAAAGATATTACGTGCCCGCGATTCGCGCGGATTCAACTTTCTTCGGTTATTTATTAGAGCGTCGGAAAGGAAGTTAATATTCATTACATCAAGGCGATGGTAGCGCGGGTGTGTTGTTCGTGGCTTGTTTCTACCTACCCCTTACCCCTTACCTCTTAGTCCTTATCCTCTGCTCCGCCCGATGACGTATTATTTATTTGCATCCATTACTCAGTACTTGGCCCTGATTATACCTGGCTCTCAGTGGTCCATGTGGGTGATCGCGTCTTAAGGCGAGCCAGAATACCGCGAACGACCCGAGAGGTCGGCAAACACAATTAAAACCTAAGCACAATACGGATTGGACTTGGCGATTAGGTACGCCGCTGTAATCTCTGATGACTAATGCGCGAGAAGAGCAATCTGTAATGCCTGTAAAAGGGATGAAATCGAGACACTCGCACGAGTGAGTAAAGCTTTTATACGCTTCTTATGTATTAGCAGGGAGAAATGCACTCTTGCGAAAAAAAAATCCCGTCAACTTTTGTTTCGCAAAATTCTTAGTGTCCCGTTCATAGGAATAGCGATTGCTTGAACGGTTGAACTCGTTGCGTCGGACATCCGTTAGGAAGGGAGGAATTTGCTTCTTATTAGAATCGCATCATATTTCTCGGATTTTCATTTCTCCGCGCCAAGCCTTCTTCTTTCTTTTATCTCCCTTATATACCTAGAACTCTGGCATCTATGGTATCCGGAAACAAAGTACTCGTAGGTATAAATGGCCTTCTTATTTTCGAGTGTGCTCAAAGCCGTAATTATGAACTACCACCTCAAGCGTAAGGCTGGCGAAGGCGAGAATTCTAAGACGTCGCAGCAGCGCTTGTGCTATAAAGCAGCTGAAAGCAACTTCCCTCGGGAGGAGGAGGGTAGGTAGGTAGGAATAAGATGGGTAGGCAGGCAGGTTCTGCGCTATAGCGTTCAGGTCTAGTTAGACAGGGACGGGGAAAATCTGTGCATGGTAAAGTGCAACGAGGTAGCAACGGATGGTAATGGTAAAGTGGGGCTGCAGGAGAAGGAGGGAGGGGGGGGGGGGGCAGGATGGCCCGGGATGCGCCAGGGAGTTTGTAGGAAGTTGTTGAAAAGATTATATTCGCATCGCTCATCGGGTGGATGCTGATGGGCGTATTTATCGCCTGCACCCTTTTTCCAACTTTTTTCCCTTCCACTTTCCAATGCAGCCAGTCGTATGCATGTGAAAACGCTTTGGTGATGATGTTGGGCTATGATCAAGCGAGGATCACAAATTTCATCGTCCTCAATCACCCTAATGACGTCACGTTAGACCACCGTAAATTTTCTCAACTTGGAACAATTTATCATTCATAGACAGAATTAATTTTTTCCAACCGTAATTTATCGTGCTTTCAAAGCTTCTGTGTGTAAAAGGGCTTTACATTTACAGTATGTTTTTCAAGCGAGCCCTACGAGTGAAGCAGTCGCTGCCGTTACCGAGATAATCCGAACTGTATATATGTATATGTATCTCTATTTAGAAAATTGAAAAACTTGGAGTGTTACGTTGGAAAATGAGTGCAGCGAGAAAGACTGAATAAAGCGTGGGGAGATAAAGAGGATGAGCTGGTAAGCGCGTGATCATCGAGGAGAGGGATAATGCAAAATATGCAAATGAAAATGAGACGCGATGCTTTGTTAGATAATATTGTGATTGTCCACGTAGCCATGGCGAGAAAGAGCTGGTTTTCGGTATCTTGGGTAGTTGGAGAACATTTCTATGCACCTGCTGTACAGCCTTAGGTGATTCACACTCTCTCAATTTGCCTCTTAGCGCACTCCTGCTAAATTTTTTTTCATCTACGTAGACATCTGCTAATCTGTTAATTCTACGCAAACGGGATTCGTGAATCTCCGTACCGGATTGTTCAGCATGAGTCATACCAGGTGCGTCAATGGACGTATAGATTGAGTCGTAATTTTGATGTGAAATCAATGTCGCTCTCGAGCGCATCTCGGACGGTCGCGTGTACGACTAGGGTGCCGCTAACCAGCTCGATCGAAGCCGAACAAAGAGAGGCGAACGCCGGAGCAAGGGCTAAGGTAAAGGTAAAGGGTATGAGCTATTTTGAGATCAGGGGCGAGTGACGCGTCGGAAAGACTTGCTTCAATGCTGAAAGTTTAACGGAACATCACGTCACCGAGTTCCTACATCCTCTTCCGCGATACAGGCCCTTGACAAGTGGGGCCCTTTGCAGCCGCTTTGACTTCAATCATGTCAAGACACCCTTATCGGAAGTGGTCAGAGCGTAATCAGTTCTGAAGAGCTAAACAAAGACCCCGAGTACCCGAGTTTCCTAATTATAATCATTTCACTTACAGCAACATATAGTATATACGGTTACCTGGCGGAAAAGTGCTCTAAGATATTGACGGTGAAAAAGTGTTTACATCATTTTTTTTTTTAGCTACATGGAAGACGTCCTAAGACACCTTTGAGAAATATTGAACAAAATTTTGCTGGTGAAGGTAATGCTGGGACGCAATATTTTTCGTCGATGGGATATATTGTCGGTGGAAAATTATTAGTTTGGGCAAAATGCCAAGGTAAAGGGTTTCGGAGCTATAACCTTTAGTTGTTTGTCCTTTCCTGATTCATCGAGAGTCGCGAAATTTTATCGTAAATAGTTTACCCAACTATTTTGCGTGAGCATCCCTCTCTGCCGTTGGCTGTTCTACTTAATTCTCCCTGGTGTGACGTCAATAAACATGCTAATCAGAAATGCTGAATTCTTCGTCCCCTACAAATTCTTTCTCTCTTTCACTCTCTCATACACTCTCACTCACCACCCCGACTGCCCATTATGCATATACGGCGAAACATTCTGAGCCACACTCACCCCAACCATCTATGTAGCCCTTTATCGTTCCACCCTTTCTGGCATTCCAAAATTAATTATGTTATAAATGAATCCTAGCGATTTGATCGCAAAAATTTCACACATCGAAGTAATATTCACGCTTTTCCAAAGCCGCGCAACAACGTCATCGCCTTGCAAATCTGTAATAATGTACAATAATGCTAAGAGTGGAAAAGCGCAGTGAATGTACACAAACCCTTCGAAGATGGTAACCGCAGCTTTGATGGTGATTGATAGGAGGTACCAATTTGCCTACCTTTGACAGGACTTACATCCATGCTAAATATACGTGAAGCGATATTTTGTACCTATTCGCGTAAACTCATATACGGTAAACTCCTTGGTTGGCGGCTACCCTTATAACCTACTAACTATATCCCAAGAGTTATCTGAAAATTTCCTTTACGATGGGAGAGTTAATAAAGGTAAATATTAGCTGTGGGAGTGGTTTGACGGAAGCTAGCAGGGAGCCTGGTTGAAGCCGACTTGTAACGGCGGAGCCACGAGAAAGGGAAGCAGGATGCCCGCAACTTTTCGTTCGTTATATCTGGTGCCAATGGAGTCTCGAGGTGGATTGTGAGAAACTAACTTCACAAACAACATACCCTTCGAGTTTTAGTACTACCCGCAGTCGATTCAACCATCCTGAGAACCTGCACTGCTGTAAAAAACATGCCTGGGAAATTCAACACCTACACAAATTGACTACATTTTTATCTTCGTTATAGTTAATGGATTTACTTTCGTAAATTCACTACTTAAACGATCTACTTGCCAGCCACAAGCGTAATCCTTTGTCTTTCATCCCGATCGATAGGTCAGCATCCTGGAATGCGGGGTACATCTAGTATTACGTAATTATGAAACATTGGTCGTCTGGGGCCATGTGCCAAACAAGTATCTCGAATATTTCATGCATCTAACCAGAGTAGAAGACAAACCGTGTGCTGAAGCCGTCCCCAGTTATAAATTAAATGTAAATACGCACGAGACGGAAAATGGATAGCAAATACCAGTCTGCCGTCCCGAAACAACAATGCGGCTTAGAGGATAGGCTCTCTGTGAAAAGGAGGTAAACGGAACGAACCTATATGTAGGTGGGCATGGGACAGGAAGGCACGTAGAACGGAAAGAAATCGGATGACGCCCTACATAAAACGAGATAAAATCAATATATACGTAGCCCAACCCATTTTCTGAACAAACACATATACATGCATGCCCATCAAGCACACAAATAATACGTATGTACTGCGAATGATGATAGGTGAATTGATCTTGCAAAAGCGAGGAAACTTGTCACTGAATTCGCAAACACGACAGCATTAACTAATCATCGTTTAAAAAATTTTAACGCACAAATGTCCAATCCAGAATCTTGGACAATCAGACAACTCGAAGTGGCTATTTCTTTCGCGTTTCGATTTTAAATGACTTGGCTGCCAATCGCTTATTTCGATCGAGTTTTATAGGTAGGTGGTTAAGTTTGTAGGCGTGGGTCTAGATGCAGGGTGACAAGAGCAGCTGACCGAGTTACCCACCTGGAAATGACCCGTCATCCGCAGCCTTGAGCTCCTGAATTAGATATCCCGAATCCTGAAACCCGAATCTCAAACGCCGAAAGTATTTTCCAATGGCCATTTTCCCAACGCTATAATCAAACTTGGCAAGTTATTTCCGTGAATAGACATGCTTTGGTGGGATTATTACACCGCGAAAGGTGATTTTATGAAAAATTCAAAGTGCTACTTGTAGGATCCGAAAAGGCTCGATCGTCCAGCCTTCGTGAATATTAATGGAGGTGAATTGTAACGAAAATGTTTCGATTCAGTATGTAATCGATTTCTACCGAAAACTCTCCCGATCTTGAATGACCTCTTAATTTCTTCAAAGTGTAGATAATTATCGAAATTTTCCAACCTTCTGCCTACATTTACCACTACCGCTCCGCAATTATTTTCACAGTGAGTGAACTTGCACGACGAATAGAAGCTCTGGAACTAGCTTTCGATTATAAGAGAATCTTGTATCAAAATGGACCGCTGTCCATGCTAGTGTGAATTCGACAGACCTGTAATGTAAACGTGTTTTTGTAGTCCTTGAACTATTTGCAGAAGCGAAAAAGTAAATTGACTTCACATCATATACCGACGGCGAGGAGCATGAAACGACAAGCGCGCGTGAGCTCACTTCGTGACATTGCAGCGAATCATTCGAGTGCAACGCGTCGCATGGCCGCAATCTCGTGACTGCAGGTGCAAATATAAGCTCGAATTTTTCCTATCCAGCGTCAACTAAGAGCGTGTGAGCGTATGTTACCGTAGCGACCCGTAATTGGGGATGCGCTGCACACCAAATTGAACTTTTTCATCAACGACATGTTATTCCAGTCAACTGACAATGCGACCTCGTATATCCATGGAAACTTAGTCGAACGGCTTATCATAATTTTATCAAATTGTGTATCTGAAACGAGATAAAGTTAGATATATTCGAACGCCGACGGCATTTTTTCATTACAATTTTGTTTCCTCGACCGTGGCCCTTCGCGTTGAAGGATATGGAGCGGCACGAGCCGTTGAACCTCCCAAATGGAAAACCATTGAAAAACAACGGTGTGCCATCCCTGGGATCGAGGTGCGGATACGCCGGGCTGCTCGTGGGTAAAGGTGGCTGGGTTTAGAGCGCGGGTGGAAAACAGTTTACCGCTCACGGTCCATTAGTCAAAAATGTCCACTGACACTACTTGCTGTCGATGCAGTGCAGCGCAACGACCGAATAAGAGAGATTCGCCGAGTTTTATAAAGTTACCTACTGTATTTCAATGTACGCGATAATATGCAAAAATACAATGTTGCGAGGGTGGCGTCGGTGCGCGTATCCGATGGACTCGTTGCCTTACACACGTGTGGCAAATGTATATCACTGATACATGGGCAAAGATATATCCGGTTGATAACGCTTCCATGGCTTAGACGGCGAGCCGTTTACTTGTGTTCTCTTGATAGCTGATAGCTACAGCTTCTGATCTGGCAAAGCTTTTTGGCAGATTGAGCTTTTGTTCTATTGAGTAGGACCTGAAATACCGGTTCACGAAGGCGTTACTTCAGCGCGTTTCTTCTCCCCCTTTCCTCATTCATCTACGGAGACGTTAAATTCTTTCCTGAGTGATTTGTTTATTAACGTTTGCATCCTCTTCTTGACAACGGCTATCCAATACTGTTCGATCAAATCGACGCTTCCAAAGAAGGTCGCAAATATCACAATGGGTTATGCTTTATAGATATTTATCGCAACATCGTCACGAAGGTTGATCAGTGTGGGGATTTTAAAAGTAATGAGATTATTCTCGTAGTATAAATACCTCGCGAACGGCAATTATCAATCGAAAAGAAAACATTCACCCTAAAATTTTCGCCTCCTACCGATCAGCACCTGAAGAAATTATTCATATTTCTCAGCAAATTTTTTATGTTCCATCTCACCCTTCGACATTCTTGACACGGAAATACTTTCGAAACCAGGTCAACCAACCGTCCAATACTAAACTTCGATCAGTACTTTTCCGTTGTTTTTCATTCGCAGAATTTTCATCATAGCATCGCAAGGGTGGAGTAAAAATATAAGAAACTTTTTTTAGTGACTTAGAAGTAAGATGGTCGGAGGTTGAAAGCGTATCGGTAACACAGAGTATACTATATATGATCGCTCCGACAGTAAAGTCCATTTTGCAAGGGTGGTTGGCGACTAGATGCGGCGAGACCGGAGGAAGAGGTTCTCCTCTCATTGTAGATTCCGGAGTAACAAATGTTTGCCGTCATCCGTCGGCCACCCCACCCTTCCTCCGTCGCATCCCCGATCTGCTCTCTCTTTCTCTTTCCCACTAGCGTCAAGTGCTTCATCCCTCTCGGAGATATGCCGTCTGTCTCCTTTCCTCTAATTATCCCTTATCTATATCTCGGCCCATTTAGTTTGCAATGACGTTATCTCGCTCCTTCGGACGAAGTAGACGCCTTGGCTATCTTATTACTCAAAGTGTCGGGTGTACTGCTGACGCTGTACAGCCTAGCCCTCTGTGCTGGGAATCTGTCAAAGGACGCTGCAGTGCTGCCACCACCCCCTCTGATCCCCCTAACCCCTTCTCTTGAGCCTGTATAAGTATACCCATGTCGTGTTTTTACCACTCTCTCGTGATTCGGCGGCGTAAAACAAAAGAGTTTGAACCGGTGCTCGTTTGAACTCTGGCAGCTTTTCACGTAGCTGAGAAAGGAACTTTGGTAGAACTGCGCTTTCCTCCCGATGGATGAACGTTAAGAATGAAGGAAGTTCGAAAAGAAAAATAAAGAAAAAAATGAGAACAGGTGGAGGAAAAGGGATACAAGGGTGGATGTAAAAATTGAGCATATAAACTACGAAGACGCGGTGGGCCACCTTGGCTCTCGTACTCCTCGCTGTCGCCCTCGTAAGGGTATAGCCTCCGGGGAGAGACCCGTGCAGCTAATGGTCTCGGAGCGACTATCCGAGACTATACGGAAACTCCGTTATTTGCGGTGAGCTTTCCTCCCGCCGTAGCTTACTACCACACTATACTAGGCCCACGTGTCGAATAAATAAAACTTGCATTAAGTATTCGAGAATCCTGGAGGACTTCGCAACGATTTGGGACGGTCTGTGACTAGCTGTCGACGACTTTCCTTCGAACCCCACGGAGCGATTCAAAATTTGTCTTCCACTCTATCCCTCTTCTCTTTCGTTGTCGTTGTCATAGTTTTCAACTACACGTCGACGGCGTTGTATCGTGCGTTGGTAAACTACTCGGGATGCTTGCGTGATTTCTCAGTGTCTGAACAAGGAAAACCTCCGCCAGGGGTGAGCATATTTTGTACCTTGGCGTTAGTCCTAGGGAAGAGAACAGTTTGCATTCCATTCCTCTGACGTCTGACGGGGTATGTTTCTGGTATGCCTATTACGTTTTTACCCTCCGAATTCTATTATCTTTCACTGGAATGAACGGCTTGCTAGATCGAAAAATTTTAGTCAAATTAATGGGACGCTAATGCTGGACATAGTTCAGGGGTAACGGAGCACGACGGAATAGTAGGGTCCTATTTTTCAACCGCGTTCTCATCTCACGCTGTACGAACTTGCCCGCCTTCTCTCGCGAAGATTGACTCTTTTTCGTCAAACTGAACCTGAGGTTTACCCGGAGATTTGACCTCGGTGTCACACGACGAACGGAGATTTACCCGCTTATTTCATCGAGTACCTTAATTAAATCTGTGAAAACGTTCAAACGCCAAACGGTAGTATAGATCGAAAAATTTACTCGCCGATTTTCCACTTTCCGTGAATTAACAAATGATGGAAGACACCTTGCGATTCCTTCCACCTCTCGGGTGACTTTCTATGGCGGAAAGGTTCCACGACGAGTTATGAATCGCTTATACGTAGTCTATTAATATAGCTGGGAACGGGGGCGTTGAAATCATGTGAGGCCAAACAAGGAGTGAAGCATGTGGTGAAAGGGTACAATAGCAGCGCTGCCCTCTTCGAAGGCATGACAGTCCCGTATAAACAGCCACGTACGTATCGCGTGACCCTGCATCTCATTGTCACAGAAGTTCCGAGAAAGAGTTCAGGAGGAATTACACCGCGCACACGCACGCGCGATTTGCGTTTTCCGTCTCAACGCGCTTTTGCAGACCCGTATTACAGATCGCTCGGTGCCTGTTGGTGTTGGTATCGCCCATGGTGGATAAGCACGCCCAAGTGTGTCAAAGATACTTGTTTATCTTTCACCCCTTGCCATCGCGACATTGGGGCGCACGTCTTCCTCGCATAGGAGTAAGCGTAACGTCAAGATGCGGCGGGTATATGCAGCGCAGTTTTCAACGCTGACTGCGTCATGCGCCAGGTCGTCGCCATGTCCTTCCGCCGATCGTATCTCTTGCTGTTCATCCGCGTACCGATCTTAGGTAAGTGCTAGGAGCGGTGCGTCCTGAATGTTGTGTACTGCAATATCGATATGTCAATACACCGTTCGAGGAAAGCCAGGGTGTATGGAGAGGGTGGAATCCGGGATAGGGGAGGATCACGGGTGCACCCGGGCTCCCGGAGATATGAACTTTCTCGGATGCAATAAAGTGACAATCATTGCGTGGCGTTGGTTGTACGGTTGACGTTCCTCTCCCCGTTATCGTTCCCTCACCTATATCTGTATATCTGCCGCTTGTTTTATAGTTTCTTGCATCGGTTTTCGCCTCGGCGCCTCGCCTCGTTTCATTCGATGAAATTCAATTCCTTCGATTTTGTTTCACCCGCGACTGCAGGACGCGCCTTGACGGGATGAGGGAGCCGGCTATTCGTCCTTGCGGGGGTTCAACCCCGTGGCCAAAGGCACATTGTAGATTATCCCAATGCGGTGGTAGAAGGACCTGGAGACCAACTTGACGCGAAGTGGAAGCGGTTGAACGTGCGCCCAGCTAGCGAGTACACATATCTCCGAAGTTACTTGCAACCAGCCAGGAATTAACTTAGCGTAATAAAATCGAACTGTTGGCTGATTAGTAGGAAGGAGGCTGCTGCGATGGCACACGGTGTTTGGAAACGTTATCATCGCCACTTGCTCTTCATTTAATTTTGTTTCTACAATATTCGGGGGAGAAAAACTCTCGTCCTACGCCCCCGTCCTCCATCCTTACGAGAACTTCGGTTAAACTTCCTTCTCGGTAACCTCCTCTTCGGTCGCACACAATATTACACCCTGTACCATCAGTGTTGTACGCGTGTAAATATATATTATATATACGTATGCGAATTCTCGCGTTAACGTGTCGTGCCGGCTTCTATCTCCCATCCACCTTTAGGATCGAGGCACGCCCCTTGTATTTTTCAGGAATTTTATATCGCCTTCTATATCGCCGGCAAGTCAAATTGGATAGAACTAAGCTCAGCGTTCTTTCTTTATGGCACGTTGCTGTCTTTCCGTGTGTGTATGTGTGTCGGCGCAAACGACGTTTGCCGCTTAGCGCACGCTTCGCGATATCCGCGCAAATACGACTTTGGCGAATAGATACATAGGTACTATTTTCCGTAGGATTTCTAATCTATATAACCCTTCTCCCGACGGATAAGCCAACCGCACACGTGGCGTAAGCAGTCCAGTTTTTACTGTTCCTTGGGTAGGTAGCGCTATCCGTGGCGTAAGTGATACGGCTTTTTTTGCTTCACTCGTATACATCAGGTACTGTGGTACTGACTATCTTGGCACCGGATTCAGTAATACAAGCAAACATGCGACAAGAACGTCACGGAGACGACGAACACGAACCGCGTGCGATAGACTAACAAAAGTCAGGAAGTCACGACTGCGATATCTTGAAGTCGGGGAATTAGGTATCGGAACGCATTCAATGCACACGGTGATTAGAGCGCAATTGGAAAACCGAAATCTCATTATTGCTTTTCAAAAAATTATTTTATTACCTACACATGAGACAAATGAACGTGTATAACTCAATACGGAATCTCAATATTTGCAAATATCACGATTACGAACTTTGCATACCATGGAGTAAAGCGGCACCAGACATAAGCGGCGGCCCTTTGATTGGAGTTTGAACGTAGATCGTTCAAGTACGGATTTCCTTTAAACTTTGAACGAGAGATCAAGTACTGCAGTTTTATTCTATTTCTACTCTTTGCTATATTGTACCTTATACCCTGTACGCTGTACCCATTTGTCTGTATAAAACGCCACGCCGATTTGTTCTTGTTGGTAGAAAGTTTTCTCTTGTTGTAGTTGATCGAGCCTGAGAAGCGGTCTATGCATGAATATTTATGGTAATTGCCTCGGAGAGTAATATCGGAGCCGTTCATCCGTATATTACTTACATAATTTTAATATTCGCATTTCGTTATCAATCAAGCTTATGCTTGTCGTGAATACTTGTAAAATGGTTAAGAGATAAGGTATTTCATTTATTTATGATATAAAACCAGTTTATTCCAGCGTCTCCGTTAAAAAAAGGCATGTTTTTTCTTCATCTCATAATCACATGCATGTGTATATATACAGCAAACACAGTGTATCTAACAGAAACCCTGAGTTATAAAGCTAGTTTCGTTAGATATCGTCAAAGTAACTGTGTGATTTATTTCATTCAAAGGTATGGAAAAATGTTTCCGCGGTCGGTCCTCAAACAGCTATCAAATGGTGTGAGTGAATATAGATACAACAAATTTTGTGGAATTAAATGTATGAGGAAAGATGTCAAATACAACGAAATATGCTTTGATGCAAATTTTTAATGCCTGCGTTTTTTAACCATAGTCCTATGTCTCTAAAAAATCAGTTCATTACCTGTTATATAATGCACAAGAGTAACGACCATCGAAATAATCGATGTTTATCGCGGCTGGTTGAATAGCGGTTTCGACGATGCGCAAAAATAAAATATCAAAGCCTTGGCGAATATCTGTACCAGTATACCTGTATGTAACCCTGCACCCTTGTAACTCTCGTACATAGACACATGCGAATTCGAGCACTCTGCGGAATAGACAGCGAGTGCACTGGTTGACCGCAAAACCGCGTTCATTCACCCGGAGGAAAACTAATATTCGATGATTATCAATTCAAAACTCAGCCTGCGGCACGGATTTGCGTTGGTTCCTACTGGTTGCGTATCAAGTTTTCTTTTTTACAATCCCCTTTTGGAATATAATATTCGTCCATTTTACATTTTTCTCGTCAAATGTGGAGTAAACGGCCTTTGAAGAGGTAGGGATACGCGAAACCTGATACCGTATAGAACAGACCCGCGTATCGGTAACGCCATGGCTAACAGCCGTGAGATCAAATAACGTTCAAGTAGGTTTAAAGGATCCTGGCCAGGTTTTCAATCCCATTGTGCTGATAATATACACATGTTGTCACTGTGCGCTGAAGTTCACGTTTCAAAAAAATTACAAACATGGGGATAAGCTTCGAGTAATGAACCACTGTAATGTACCACGGAGATACTTTTTCCATATCCACATTATGTGTCCGTCGCATATGTTGATGCACAAACACTGAGCATTGCGTGGTGATCCATAAATCACGGCTGCACTGACAGACTATAACTCTGTAATATAGTTTGCGAACGCATACTTGAAGCTTACAAGGCTTTCCGTTAAACAATAAGAGAAAACGGAATTGTCTGTCGTTGAAATATAGTCCAGGATTCCGGGGAGACTCTGGTAAAACAGTGATACAACCCCTGGGAGCGAACTTTCCGAAACTGTTTCATGCCTTCGTCTTATATTAGACAAACGATCTACGTAATACCCGTTCGCGACAATTTTGAAACTTTGTCTCCGGTGTCAGTTCAGTACTCAGAGGCTTTCAATAACTTACACGGAGAAATATGATACCGATGGAAGAAATTACTCATCCAAAAATAATACTCGCGCTTACGGTGGAATACTGATAAAACAGAGATTATGATTATTGTTGGCCGACGAAGATTTATGCATATTGCGATGAAACGAAGAGTTTAATATTCCGGGAAAGGATGTCGGAATGTGATAATTTCAACATCTAGTAAATAAATAAAGCTTACTCCAGCTCCAAATATATTCATATACGCAAATATAATTTTCATTCCCCCCGAACCGTCTGCTTGAACTTGAAGTCGCGGAAAGAAATCGTTTCGTAATTGCAAACTCGAATTTGACGAGGCAATATAAAGACTTTTAATTAGCGCGAACCCCTGCTCACGAACCAACCCACCTCAATCTTGAGGGTGAAATTCGTTGCCGGGAATTTCAACTGGTTTTTCACCGTGCTGAAACCGGAGTGGCAATTTGAATTACTCTCGCTTTACGAAAAATTTAGACGGTATCTCAAACGAACTGTAATCAGAGGTTCGTGATGAGTGACCAGTGAAACGGTTCTGATAATTGTGCGAACGTGAGATCTAGAGAATGTTCCATTCGTTATTGGAACAACAATGAACAGATAACAGAATAGAAAGTGAGTTTTGATCAAATTTCACTCCGTATTAGGTTGATTTTTTCTATATACCGATATGAAAAGAATATGTGTTTCATTGCGCATTGAGTACACATATTATTGAGCTTTAAGGACCTACGTGTGAACATCTGAGACCACTTGTTTTCTGTCATATGAAAAATCTTCAGTTTTCGACTTATCGTTCATGATATTGGCTTACAATTAGCTAGTTTAGTAAGGACCGCAGAGTCTTTTTTCCCCAAAAATCATAAATTGACGATACATGGTTCCCTGCTCTTTCTCCAATCATTCGTTGCTTTTGCCACTCGGAATGTCAAAACCGTTGTTACCTTTCCCTTAGCTTAATCCTTTAACCTGTTACATAGATCACAAACAATTCGTTGTTATTTTTCAATCCGTATTTTATCGATCGAGGTACAATTTGCAGTACTTACACGTGAATAATTATACATGTTTGCATGGTAAAAAAGGAAATTGGTGAATAACATAATTATTAGACTGAAAATTGCATGCTGGAAATGATTTCAAACTCACCTTTACGTTTCATTCTCATTTTGTTTATTGCATCAAGGGCAATTAAAAACTAATAGGTGCTCCGATATATCCAGATCAGTTTATGCCAGCTAACTAAATTTTAATTCGGTAAACAGAATATACGAATGTATGTATTTGTAAATCCACGTACAGTTCTGATCGCAAAATATAAGCTCGATTCAATGAATTTCAGCAGGCATGCCGGAACAAACAAATAACGCACAAGCCGTCTGACTCTGTCCCTCGATATTTTCAAATAATAAATATCCGGGTAATTGAAACTATATAAACACTGATATAAAAACCATTTCCCTCGTTGATAACCATTCCCCCCTTCCATCATATGTATGTATGATGTACATCATAAATTATTATACATGGACGAAACAGCAAATACTGCGATATTCCCAAGTTTTGAAAAAAACTTGCCTGATAATTCAAAATAGAAATTAGTGGAGCTTTTTTCACTAATCTGATTTCACGTAAGGAACTTTTATCAACAAGCATTGTATGAAAAATTCTATCAAAATGAATTCTCTTAGTTTTGAAAATTCAGATTCAAACCACCCCTTAGCACAAAGCGATACTGATCAGCTCTGCATTTTAATTCTTCAAGTTGTTACGCTGTCACTGCATTGTGATTAGCTGTGATTCTTCTGTACAACATACCACAAAACGACTCGCTGACCTTTGCACGCTTTCTGCATGTGCCTTACCATTTTCGTTTAAGCATTGTAACATTCAAAACGAATTAGTTGTTTACATATTTATCTCGAATTTCTGCCATACTTAAAGTTTACTTTAAGTGACAAAAGATTGATCCAAGCTTAGTAGTTTGTCAGATGTGTGAGATGTTCCGTGTGTTTACGTGCAAGCGTATATGTGCTCAATACGGTGAAATACCAACTAATCTTGAGATTGGATGATTTCTGTCTCGGGAAATATATGTATATCAGGTGCGTGATAGGCGATAATTTCTGTGTCGAAGATAAGGACGCACATGAGATGTTTTCGAAGGAGTATAACATTACGGGCAGTCGGGGTTTCGGTGTCGGTGGCGTTGCTGCTAGATATCGAAACTTAATTAGAGAGATCTCGGTTTATTAGTCGAAGTATGCGACTAGGGAGTAGTTATGGCGGAGGTGGGTTTGGCCCAGGATGAGTCGAGGGTGAACCGTGGGTGAACTCGAGCCAAAGTGGATGGGGGCAAAAAGGAGGGGAGATGCGGGGGTTGAAAAGGGAATTCGAAATTCTAACTAGAGACACTTGGTGGAGAGAAGTTTGCCAAGGAGGTGTTTACGTGAAGTTGCCCTACCAGCCTCTCAGCCACCGGGAGCATCGAGGCGCTAGGCCTCAGGGCGCTGTTAAACAACCCCTAAATGTTGTCACTGTATTAAAATAGTGAGTAGCTGATTGTAACTACCAGCCCAAGTTTCCGCGGATTATAGATGTGGGCCCAAACTCTGAAAGAATGTACATTTTCCTGACGTTTCAATCAGGAAACACACGAGTTTGGTTGCTCGTTGAAGGCAGACGGTGAATCGTACTCCGTTTGACGTTAAGAAATATACGAATCTTAAATTCTAATTGGAATGAATCCCGCAGAAGCGACGTTCCCTTTACTGCCGATCGATTCCAGTAATTAATTATCAAAAGTAATAAATTCCTGGAAGGGTAGCGGGGCTTGAGATAATAGTGGGTATAAGGCACTGCTACTGCTACCTTTCTCCATCTATTTATATCTTTCTCTCTCTCTCTCTCTCTCTCTCTCCCTCTTTCTCTCTCTCTCTCTATCTCCTCCTTGAATAATCTGCATGCTTTTCTTCCCCTTGGCTATGTCGCGGTAAGGAATCCTCTTATTAAATCGTTATTTATTGCTGTAAATTCGTAATTTCTCTCGGTGCGAATAATTGAATCGAATTGCGAACTGGTATAAATGGAAATTAGTCGAATGCTATACAACTCAACAAATTCATCAAAAATTCCTAATCAAAGAAATGGGTATCGATCCAACCAAATGAAAGTGCATCGTGGGACTCTCGGATAACCGTCAGAGGCGAGGATAGGACGTTGAATGCCACGATCAAAATAAAAACCACCCCCTCATCCCCGATTGCATCGAATACGTCGTGGGAGATCAAGGGGTGGAATATACAGACCAACGGCCAAGTTCACGTCGTCCCGTTCTTCGCATGTAGCATACATTTATCTTACTTGAAAGGCGTCTGGTTCAATTCACGATTTCAAGAAGAGGTTCCGGTATCCAGTGTGAAAAACTTACCCAGTGATTTTAATACGTCAGGAGCATGGATAAGATTTTCCTGAATAGTATAGAAAGAAAAGTAAGGGATGTGCGAAGAAGCGACATAAAATCAAGAGGATCGTACCTCAAATTGAATATACGCTTATCGATGCTCCCTCTATGTCTATTAGGATCTGAATCAAAGACGTTACGCGTATCCAGAGGAAGAACGGTATTCTTGAGAGAGAATAAAGCCGACTGGCAGCAAAAGGGGATTGGATCGCTGTGAGCTGTATCTCGCAGAATCTCGCCGGAAATTGTGAGCAAAATGATAGTTCAGCGATCGGATATTCTTCAATGTTTTTGTAACCATCCAGCTTCCGTAGTTTACAGCAAAAAATTTAAACAATAACTCGCTCAATGCGTTGTTTGGTTTACCCTGAGGAGATCACTTTTGCATACCGCTGGAAACATTTGTGCGAGTATGATTGCTCTCACATCCGGTACGAATATCGAATTACGGTAATAAGAAAGAGATGCATGATTCAACTGTTCAACTAAAATCATCCACTTCTTCAGACTTCATATAAAACGAGTTCGCATGGAATAAATGATGAGCTGAGCGTCAAAGACGTCGGAATCGGAACGTCGATTTTGTATCGAAATTTTTTTATTTTAATTTTTTTGCCAAGTCTCCGAATCTCACCCTCACCGGGAGCTTCCATCGATTTTCCCAGCAATAACTCAATCCCCTTTTGGAGAAATGTTAACGCTAATTGCCCCCTTTAATCTTCCCGCTAACACCGAGGTAAAAGTGGAGGATTATAAGCGAGTGTTGAGCGTCATTTGACGCTATTCCTGACCCCAGAGTCCACTTGTTTCGTCAAAACACCCTTTTACAACTTGCCGCGAGGTTTTGATGAAACACTTCTTTTCACAGGAGATAACCGCTCGCTTTTCACTGATGGCAGGTATACAACGTCTATTACTGTTATATGCTATGTGGGAATATCATACTCGGGCCAAAATTCGTCCATTTGATTTGACGTCTTCCAGTCTTCAACAGTCGTCACTTTGTCAACTGTATTATAGGTGGCATATCAAAGAAAGTATTACGAGTTCTATTCATGCTCTTTATAGAAGCGATAGAGTCTGGTCTAGTTCGTGAAATCCGTGGTGGCACAGTTCAACGTTCGTACTCACTTTCTTCGTCGAGAAGGATCATTGGAGATGGTAGACGCAGGTCTACGCCGTGACACTGTGCATTAATGAATCCGCTTTTGCCGGAAATTGTTCTGATCCGTCACAGAAAGGAACAGAGGGTGGAGAGGGATGGGCACGAGAGGAACGAAACTACCGATTGGAGAAGATAGTGAATGTTGTAACTCAGGTAGTGGACGACCGGCAGAGAGAAGGACACAAAAAAATACTTCGTGCATAATGATAAAGATCCTGCGTAGTGTGTACATCGTGGAAAAGTTTGGTATAATGGAAACTTGACATCATGATGCTGCAGAGTATAAATTTACATTAGGTACGTCGTACACGAAGAGGTATTTTTCACTTAACTCAGAAATGGAATAATATCCCACATGCGAACTTACAAAAGTATGGAGGTCGCTGGCATAATGCAAATCGTATTACCCCCTTTCATATGTGTTGAAAATATCATGTACGAGAATATAAATCAACATCTGCTCTCCTTTTGGGAAGGAGTTCGGGTAAAACGGAAGCATTCACTCGTTTGAATTGAAGACATCTATATTGGCGTAACTGCGAAGAGCGTGGAAAATCCGAACGAGACGAGTCCAATTGAAAAGTTGTAACTACACCGTACTCTATTCTACTTCTCGACATGCTCGCTTGCAGTTGAAAATCTTTTGAATCAGTGCTTCCTGATTTTACCCTTTTATTGTTACTTTCTTTTTCCTTGCAGTAAAAACCATGCCATGAATAGAGCAAAGTTCTTCTACGCCGATGCGAGAACGATATTCGAAGGACTGACTGAAACGTGACGAACACATTCAAAATTCACTGTAGGCTGACTCGATACAAGAACCGCGAAAAAATGTCAACTCCAAAGCTAGTCCGGTGTGCGCATATAGTATCGATATGTATGCCCATAGTTTGGAGGACATCAAAGCGACTGTCAAATCCGCATTGCAATTTCGATTTGGTGGGTTCTGTGTGTACCAGTCGGCGGTTCCTTTGTTACCTGCAGCCCATTGACGCCACGCTCCTGCGAACCCTCGGCTTGACCATCTGAGGTCCAGTGGTCCGAGTTACTCGAAAGAGGCGAAAGTAAGACTCGGCGATTCTGCGGGAAGTGGAGAGTTCGGCCAAGTCTCTCGAGCAGAGGTTGCAGGCGCGGTTAGTCTCGGTAGTCTGGTTCTGGTTCGCACTGGCTCTGACCACATCAAAGTAGGTGTTGGCCTTGCTTTGAGCACAAAACGCTCGGTGCCCTGCCTAGCTTTGTGACACCGCAGCCAATATACTCCATCCGTTATTACCTAGCCCCCATTCAATATCCTTAATTAAATTCGGAAGCTTATTCACTGAGGTTAATTAGAGTTTCGTTCTGCTGCCGGACCGCGTCTCATTGATGTCACTAAATAAGCTCGCGAGCTCTGGATTACTTAGTGGATGATTGCTACTCCCGGTGCGAAACGTAGGCTTTCAGATTATCCAAAGCCATAATCATTTTTCCTCTCGTGGTAACATGTATAAAGTGAAAGTACATTCATAGCAACTGTAACGAAACGACTTATTGATATTTTATGAAAAAGCAAATAAAAAAAAAAAAAAAAAAAAAAACAACACATCAGCACCAATGAACGGTGAGTTTGATCCAAGCTTTCGGCATTCAAACAAATGTTTCCGGTCGTCTCCTGATTTTGATTTACTCTAAAGCGTGAGACTAACTGGGTTGCATGATTACGGCTGATTGTGGAATTGATTGAGAAATGATGAAAGTTCGTCTGTTATTGGAGAGCAAATTGTAACATCGATCCGTCCAGCTAATCCAAAGCGAAAAGTCTCGAGGCGTTACCATATTCACTTTCTGCGCAGCATGAGAACGAGCTGAAGACTGGATTCCTTAATCGAACAGATGAGATCTGGTCGTTGAGTAATTTCCTTTCCCCTGCACAGTTTTGCACTCGTTTTTCTCAAAATCCCAATTACCTATACCCGCCGGTGGGGAATAGATGAAAGACGAGAGGGAGGTTGAAGTGAGGGGGGATAGTGATGGCGAGAGAAGGAACAGAGGCTGCGTTACATTTCCTCCTAGGATTACCGGATGCCTGCTCGTCGCTTTGTCTCTGGTTCCTGCTTCCTAGGACGAGGAGTGTTCGCCTGAGATTTGAAGGAGGAAATGAACTGGCGGTATCAACAACCTTCCTAATGACGGGGCCGTCGCGTCTGACTCTATCTTCGAAGCTCATTCCTTCTGCCGTTCTCAAACAATAGTCTTACTTGAAGCCGCGAGAGCCCTTGGCATCTAATGATAGTTTGGACAGGTTGCTAAATGAGATGCTTTACGTTTCAAAAATTCTACATTCGCTCTTGATCCCTGATGCGAAAACGTACAATTACAGTTCTGCTGGTTGTTCAAAGACTCATTTGTAGATTTTCACCCAGTACCTTATTGCTAGGCACCGAGCGTTGGTACGCTACAGCTTATCTTCAGAAAACTTTCGATACTACGTGAATTCAAAAGTGCAATATCATAGAATGGCTAGGGGACAAACAAGGCAATCGCGTAAATAGTAATCGCCTTTGAGTGGGACTTGACCTTCTTCGTTGAATCGTAGATGCAGTTGCTAACACGTAGAAAAACGTACGCGATGGTTCGCTACTAAGCCGTTTAACAAAACTCGGTCTACATTTGCGAGAACATCTACAGCCAGTTTTCCGCCAGGCATTATAAGTGCACTTGAAAATAAAGCTTCGCATTAGGTTCCATTTCGATGGAACCGAGATGATACTCCTGTCAGGAAACGTACACCTGTACGTGCCCTCTTGTTCGTGTAAGGCAAGCCGCTTAAATTCACGGTGGCTCAGCAAGCTCCTGCAGTCGAATACAGCAGTTTAGAGCTCGACCATCCTGATAATCTGTAATCCCATGATTGTTCCTGGGTGGAAATCACACACAAAGAAAGACTTGTTGTACTACGGCTTCCAGCTAAATAATTGCTTGGCTGAAAACATATGGTTTGGCATGGCAGACTACGAATTCGACCACGTTCATGATAACGCCGACTAACGTCCGAGTCGACGACGGCGGCATACTGGGTATAATAATAAATGTGCGAAAGAGTTTGGTCTTTAGTACCTATATGAATTTTCTCTCGTTTGTTCAGCGAGATTCACCGAGCGTGTATACCTGTAGTAACGTGCCAAACTTTGTTCGTTTCCGAGGCAAAGCTCCGAGCACGAAAACCTCATTTCATTTTCATACGCCGGTTGACACTTTTGTGTACACCGAGTTTTACCCTCCCACACGGCACGTTGTATATCTGCACATATATCACGCAGAACCGAATGCCATTCGATTCGACTAAAAGCAGGATCAAAATACCGAGCTGTGTCAGCTGGGTTTCCTATTACGCGATATTGCCAATTAGTCGAATGTTATACGAAACTTTCGGCAATGTTTGTATGGTATACCTTTCTGCGCGGTGAAGCAATCGATTATTATTGTACAACGGTAGCGTAACGAAGGTAGAAAGGTGAATTGCAGCGGCTCAGTCGTGTTCAACCTGAGGGAAAAATCAGGTAAAAAAAAAAATCCCATTGTTTCTCTGATGAAAGTAGTGAGGTTTTTTATAAAATAACTAATACACCGCGGTATATAACCTGCATCGGATGATCAAAATTCCAGGAATTTTTGCGAAGTAACAGATTGAACGAAGTTTCCGAGAGGGAGATATGCTCAAATAGAAAAATAATCTCAACAGTGAGATAAAAGAAAATGAAAAAAACCTCAGTATGGTACAGCAGACGTAAAACAGGGGCTGCTTTGAATGGCGGGTACTTACTTAGGCAAATGTCTGCAATTCGGATTAAGTATTTGTTCTAAAAGCTAGGGGGGGAAAGCAGTAAAGGCCACCTCTCTCCGGGAGGCGATAGGGTAGAGCTCGTCAGAATTTTGTTACCTTCGCCCTAGCGGAGCGACGGAAATGCCGGTGGACCGCGCGCTTCCGAGTCTAATAGAATACGTACCTGGGATAAGAGATTATTGCTAAAGACACAGGGTAAGTGGGTGGCCTTCAAATACAATGGTTCGAATGTTTTCAGGCAAGCTAATCAGACTTGAACGACCGTTTTACCACAAAGCTTTCGTCGATTCGTAAGAACATTAGCGAGAATATTGTGAACACTATACTACTCAGCTTATCGAGTTTCCGCTTCCACGCATGTGCTGGGAAGGCTTATTATATTTATTCGATAGCCGATATAGTGCTCGCGGGCCATTGCAGTTTACGAACTGAGAATAAACTTGGCAGTAGTGCCTATAACTATCCCGCATCGATGGATATACCGAATAATAGAATTACCTTGTGCTTTCAACGAGATTAACAATCGATGCTTCACTCTTTGTACTTCCTGGCGCAAGACGTTCGTGCAAACAACGCCAGCCAGGCCTCCACCTTAACGTTTTCCAAGTGGGACCAGAACATTTGTCAATTAAGAATCGTTCCAGCACGGTTTTGACGAAAAGAGAACAAAGTTCGTTTTGGGAAAGAATTTGAGGAAGTGAACGGTATTAAATACATCCGAATATAGATCATCCGATGATCGGGGTAGCAGACGACCTACGGCAATACAAAAGCAATACGGCGAAAATCTCATATAAAGCACTCTGACGAAACTCAGATTGCAAGATCGTAAGTCTGTACCCACTCCTTGCCTTTTATTAGATCATACATCGCTTCCAATTTGATTGCTTGAAATCTGATCTCAGCCGGTGGCCGGGGGGTGGGGGTGGACGGATATATACGGCGCAGTAGAATCAAGCGCGTAGAGGGTCGCTGAAGGAAAGGCACGAGTTATCAGTGCTCTCGTCTCTTCCTCGAGTTCTTTTCAAACTACGCAATTTCTCGAGGTTTTTCTTTGCCGACAACTTGACGAGAACATGAGAATTCGTGTTCGAAGTTTTGAGCGAAACTTTACGAATTCTGATCATTCTCCTGCCAATGAGAAATGAGCCCAAAAAAATAGAGTAAATAAAGAAGAACGAGAACGAGTAACGGAGAAAAAAAGTAAGAAGAAAAAAGTCGAACCATCATGTTCGCGAAGCGAAGTATGACTTTGATTAGCTTGGCCGAATCGTTATCAAAGCATCCGCATCCGTGTATACTAAGAATCCATTTTTACGATGATAGGGAAAGTTTGTCGAAAATCAAGTTGATTGCATGCATCTTGAGTAGACTATACATATATAATATAATGTATCAAAGTATACGCAGACCCCCTTTCGACGCCGGAATAACTTACCTCCCTTTCGTGGAATTAAATGTAGCTCGAACATGAGATAAGAATCTGTCAGATTTTCACGAGGAGACATCAATGAGAAGGATCGGCAAATCACGAAGCAAGTTGTTGCTTCTCCCTGACGGTCGTGTTTCACCCGTTTCGAGGCACAGAATTTCCTCCAGTCATCACCCTGCTCGCGGTAAGCTTGAGCCGTGGTTAGAAAAGTGCTGAAATAGGCGTCACTCCCTTCAGTCCCTCTTCTCCTTGGTCCCCTTTTCGCCCTTTCGTACCTTCTCGCAGCCGGCCAGCGAGGGGAAATAAAATTTTTCTCTTTGAAAGTGACCGCACCGGAATAGCGGTTCCAGTTACCGCAAACACTTTCGCCCGCTATCAATCGGCTTTTCCCCCTTCACTCCTCTCGGCTCAATCGTCGGCCGTCGTCGTCCCGTCTCGGTGCCATCAGGTCCAAGTAAGCCTTTCATACGAAACCGCTTTTACTGCCGCGGGAGCCCACAAAAGTGGGCGGGTATTCCAAATGAAGGCATTTGTAGGGACTTTATGAGATTTCAATGGGTCCTTAATCTAAAAGTGCTGACAAACCCCGCACAAAAGTTTCCTGCGGTGAACAAACACGAAAATAAATTGATGCCCCGGCGAAGCTGATCGAAGTCACGTTCAACCTTACCGTACTTATTAAACCTGCACCAAATTATTGCTGCGTGATGCACTTTTCAATTTTTACCGTACGAGCAGGCGATAACGCATATTTTCCGCATGCGGAGCGCCGCGGTTCTCTGCATATCGTGTTTGACGTGGTTTCCATCAATGCACGGTATTTCATGCCTCTCGCCCGGCAAATTAACGGAAGTATGTCGAGTAGCGTAGCAAAGTAACTTCGGTATCAAATAGCTAACAATTTGGATCCTCAGCGTACCCGCTTCGGGAGTTTGGTCATGATAAAACAAATTAAAAAAAAATGTCTGTATTAATCAAAGGCCGCGGTAATACGAGAGGAGAAATTCCAGGGTGAGTGCGGGACGGGGGATCGTGTGTTCCAGCAATAACGGCAAATTTCATTAATTGGACCTAATTGTCGGCATATTTCCCGCGCATATTGTTTCCATCCACGTATCCTGCGCCACGCCGAGGGCTCCGCACGTTCCAAAGCTCGGTTAATTCGGTCTAATTTATTCGCAGTTAGATTGGAGTGCGGCTACGAATTATTCAGAGGTTCAAATTGTTCGCGGTTTCGGTACGGAGTCCGCGAAACGGAGGCACACACGCTCGCCGGCAACAACAGGTACACGATTTCCGGCATTTCCGTACATCGGTGCACCAGCGCGGCATACAGCCACCAAACTCAATTCACACGTAACCGTATTATTATATCCTAAACAGCCAAACTATGAGATTGCGGGGGCGGGCAGGGGGGCAGAAGTGCGGAAGAGCGAAGGTCGCGGGTCTCACGCGGTTAATTTCTAGCATAAAGCTGCATGCTGAATTATTTCCGACCGCAGATTTTACCCTCAGCTCGTGATTAAATCGGCCTCAACAGCCTCGGAAAATTCTAGCTACGCCGGCAACGGCGGCGATTCATAGAAGGCACGCTAATTGATCACCACTTATTTTCAACGCCCTCCGATCGATACTTCAAAGAGCCATTCTGTACGGAGGATTTTAAATTGGCGCGCACCTACGTCCAGGACAAACTGTCTCGCCGAGAGTTGCAACGAACTTACGAATGACACCTGCATTTATCGGAGGCGCGAGGCAGATGCGCCGATAAGAGTTAAACCGTGAAACTAGCCGTTCGACCCAGGCGGTATTTCTTCCTCTCCGACTCCACTGCGGGCATTGGCACGCGGTTATTTGAAAGCGAGTGAACCACGTCGTATCGGATCGATTTTCGACACAGGTTCCAGGATCCTGCAGGGTGTACTTTCGCGTTCCGGGTGGGAACTGCAGCCTTCCTCAAGGCACGTGCTCCGAGGCGCTATTTCAACGCTCCCTTTTCACACCTCCGCATATCTGTGAACAGTGAAATACCCGCGATGCACTATTTCGCACACTCGTGGATCCTCGAAGCTTTCGAGCCTGCGATTTCTCCGCATCTTGAGAGCCGCGTCGCTCGTTTCAATACTCCGCGAAAGCCTCCAAGTCATCCCGGCATGACGCTTCTTGCAAATGTTCAGAGACCTGGCAGCCTCGATTCCAACCCCCGTACCCAATCATAGCCGGGCGGCAAGGTGCTTCTCCTCTCCTGGTGGATCCGAACTGCACGGAACAACTAAGCGTACTCCGTTAGATTTCCCGGAATTCGGCTTCTGCGGGTTTGCTTCTGAACTTCCTCCACTTTGACTGCAAGGACCGAGCTTGCGAAGCTCCGTACTTCGTCTACTCGCAAAACTGCGAGTACGTATGCACGCTGCAGCCAGCTTCTCTGACTGCTGCACACATGCAGTGTGGCCCGTTTTACTCGACACCTACATCGCGTACCCTCTGGTACGTTTTCCATCAAGTGTATGTATATAACAGTCTGGAGTACCTGAGCTACCGGCGATGTTTCGTAATTAATATAATTATGGAAGATTCCCGCTACACCGGGGCCATGATTCACCGGGTGATGAGTCGGAAAGTATATATACGCAATCAATTTGAGGCGAAACTTTTGTTCGCGAAGCGTAGGATAACCAATTATTCTCTTTCTCTCTCACACCCATCGTCTACGGTATCTAAATATATCTAGTTTCCAATTTCTTCGATGCGCTCTTCAATCTAGATTGTTTTTCAATAACTGAAATTCAAGGAAACGATGGCAAGAGATGATCAATCGATTTCACGAGGTTCGCGTTGCCCGAGATGGAACTCACAAGCAGCTGCGATGTGTAAGGTACCCGAAGTAGATTTTCCGACGCTACCGGCATCAATCAATCTTAAGACGTGCTTTTTCACGTTCTAGTGCGCTCTCTTTGCCGTTGAAAGTTAATCAACGATCGCCCATAATTATAATCTACGCGGATTCAAATTACATCGTAGAAACAAATAGACGAAGAGAGCAGCTAAACAGACACGGTTAAAATTGAGCGGGAGTTCATCTTTAATACCAGGATAAAATTACACTCGCTCCGTGTCCAGCCTTATATTACGAAGTTCATAGTTTCTACTCATATTAAATATTTCGCAGTCCGATCGATTTTTCCCTCTCACTCGCAATAAGTGTCTCTGTACTCTGTATATGGAAGACCTTCTTCCTCGCGCCACCCTTCATCCCTCCGACCATTTCCACACCCCGTCCAACGAGACACGCGAAGGGCGACCTCAGACTTCACTCCCTGCTCCAGCACCCCTGGCAAACGGCCGACCTAGACACGCGACAGGCGCGCCGTCCTCTGTGATGAATGCCGGCAAACTTTGCGCGAAAAGTCGTTTATAACGCGGCGCTATGCTGTTGCCTGTACGACGAACCCACTGTATGGGCTATACGCGAAGGATATACCCAGGGCTCATAACTCCCCCGTGACTCCCGCCCCTCGGCTCCTGCACCGCGAGCATCGTGCCTCTCGGTCTCTGTCTCGTTCGCAGAATGCTGGGTGAAAGTTCCCGGAGATCGGTGGATCTCGGTTCGTTGTTTGTTGCCTGTTGTGAAATTCATCCCCGGAATGAATTTGTCACTTTCGTCGTCGGATGAAAAGTGAGGAGACATTAGGACTCTGCAGACATTTGGAAAACACTCTACCTCCAATTATTGCTGGATCCGAGTACTGATTTTTTACTGTCTCTGGAAACAAATTACCCTTTACCATTTCGCATTAAAGGACATGCAAACCTGCGAGTAACTTTTTACCGTCATTTCGAGGGTATCCTCATGTACTCTTGTTCCGGGTTTATCGAGTAAAATTAACTTGCAATCATGCGAAACGATAATTCAACGTAACAGCCGTCAACTTTGCAACTTCAACTTTGTTTCATTTCATTATACATCTGAATTAGGATTTTCTAATTGAATTCCTGCAAGCATTCGATCAGAAATTATTTCGTACCGACACGAAGTACCAAAGCCAGGAGCGCCTGGATCAGCAGAATAGAAATACTGTGACGGTTACTAAAATTCCAAAATATTTCATTACAAACTAGACACCGATCTGACAACGAATTGACAACTTGGTATTATAAAAGTCCACCGCTGGAAGCCAATCACGTAGTTGAACTTGAATATCGTTTTCATCACCCTAATCATCGGAGTTCAAACGTGTCTTTCATATTTGCCGGAGGCCCTTGCTGGCACAGATCAGGTCCAAGAAGACCCGAAGAGTGAACGTAGGCAACAATAGAAACCCATAGCAGGCAGCCATTTGAAAGGCAGCGTGTGAAAGATTAAGAGTCAAACCGAGGAAATCCTTTGTCGTCATCTGCCGTTTTCGGTGGCTAGGTTCGTTGGTCCAGAAGACCAAAGCTGCAAAACGGTCAGAAGGTTGGAAAGCTGAAGGTGACAACGAGTGCTGCAAAACCGTCGTACGGGTTTCCAGGGCAGCTTTCCTCTGTGGGCGGAAAAAAAGAGTCCCACGCCCCACGCTGCACCAACTTTCTTCTTCGCCACGTCTCGGTCGACCCCTTTTCCAGCCTGTCATCGTAAACTATGGGGCTGATAAGAAAAGCGGCTTACCGTATTTCTAATTTTCCCGCTCGTTCGGCAAATATTATGCATACACCGTGAATCTATGTCTCCGTGCGTTGTGAAATATTGCCGACCTCGACCGCTGCTCAAACTTCAACTGAGCTGCGGAGAGGAGGAAGAAGCTGAAGCTGATGCTGAAGAAGAGGAACACGAAGGAAAAGAGGAAGGCGAAGAGGAAGAGGAAGAGTGGAGGGCGCGAGGGCCGTATCCGGTGGTGCAGGAGAAAACGGCGAATTTTCTCCTCCCCCCTCCTCCTCCTACTCCTCCTCCGCTCGTATCTTTCGAGAGTGCTGACGCAAGGAAAATCCGGCTATACACTTATCTCGAGATCGTCCCGGAATGGAAAAAGTGTACCGCTCGTAATTGCCCCGCAGTATATATAGCAGCTGTGTAATAACATTCCCGCCTATAGCTGTCCCAGTTTCGCGTCTCGCGTTCTTATCTCGTCCGGTATATAGCGAAATCAATCATTACAGCACGAGAGAAGCAGATCTGACCCTGCTAGTAAGAAAATACAAAAACAAACAACCCAGCAAACCCGCAAGATATATCACTACGGGTGGAGGTGACTCGATTGCAATATTTTTCGATTCGCGGAGGATTGCCGAATTGCAGGGGAGAGGGTGACGGAAGCGGGGATGCCGCGAATACTGGCATCGGACAAACCCCCCTCCCCCTTGTAATTATGAAATGATATGCCCGGAGGGAAAGGCTCCGTGTATCGACGCCAAACGTCGACACGCCGATCGGCCTGCAGCAGGTCCTGTCCGCGGGGGTTGCGGCGACGGCGAACCGACCACAACAACACAAATGCAAATTTACAGTTATTCAATTACTCAATTTCTATCCGCTCTATCAGCCCCGACATTAATCCGATATGGCAATGTCGCAGTTTGCACTGCGTCCCGCGACCCGGTGGTCATCTCTCGAGCTCTGAGGCCGCCCACGGTGCTCCGGAATCGAAACTTGTAATTATCCCATGCGGCCAGGTGCGACGATCGCGGGAGAGGGCCTTGACTCTTCTTCCGACGTGGCGTACGGGCCACCTAATTAGTAAGCCAAACTCAATTACAAAAGCAACGCTCGGCGCGGGAGTCTCCATATTTGATCTATTCCGGCTTGCATGGAGCTCGTTAACTGCTAACAAACATGTACACCGCTAGATATTACTTGTTTTCTAATTAAATTTTACCCGTTGAATTTTCCTCTCTCTCGCTATCTGTTTTTCAGTTTTTCAGTTTTAGTTTTAGTTCTATTAATTTATGCATAAGTGCGATCTACATTGTCAAAATTTTTATAATTTGTTACGTTATTTTTATTTACTACTTCCATCTTGTTAACTATTTGCCCCGTAGTTAAACTAGGGCATTAATAAATACCAATCAATCAATCAATATCTCTCTTTCTCTCCTACTCTCCCAATCTCATCCTCCACGATCTCGTTTCCGTTTCTTACTCTCACGCGCGCGCACATTTCATGAAACTCGCGTATTACGTGTATATTCCTAGTTCATATCTTATTCTCGTGTAGCAAAGTGCCCACGGTCCTACGCGCACCGTGGCTGATATATATTTTCCAAAACAATATCATTCTACTCATGGCTTATTCCTGCTCATTCAAATATTATATCTTATTTTTGCCAAGGAACAAGCAGTCCAATTTCACACCGGTGTACGTACACTTTTCTTATTTTTTGACATCATCAATTCTTCTTACTTTGTCGCAGTGGCGGGCGAGTTCCTCGACTCGCGGAGCTGGGATGGCTTCATTTATAATCATTTCCTGGGGATATATCTCCCATTTCATACCCGGCTACGGGGACGAGGGGCGAGCGCCCGAACCGTCAGTCCGTCAGTGTCACCCCCTTTTACCCTCTTCTACCCCCCCGCCCCCGCCCCCGTTCCTCTGTGGCAGTCATGCCTGTCAATCTTATACATATATCATTCATTGGCCTCCAGCTATAATTTTTTTATTTTACACGAGCTGCTTGCTGCAGTCAAGTATCTTTTTTTTTTGAATCAATAATTCAAGGGAAGACGAGCGTAATTGTTTTTCAGCGTTCGTCCGAAATGATTAATGGCATTGAGAATTTCAGGAGCGGAAATTAGGTACACGAAGAGAGAAAAAAAAAATTATCATTAAATCCATACGCACATTATAATTTTTATTCAAGGAGAAATTTCTTCTTTATTGTGAAAAGCTTGTATTTTCATAATCACACGAATATCCTGTATATGTAACCATCTGATTTTCATCGCATGTGACAAGATTGAACGAATTTCATAATCGATTCATTGAATTGAATCTACACTGTTCTAATTATTGTGCTCGTTTTCTTTTTCCAGGTAAGTTGCAGCACTGACGAGTACCTTATGTATCACCTTCAGAAATTGGGTATGTAGCTATGATCTCCATTTGACCAGAACTTATAAGGTCATATAGATCATTTCTACCGAAGTTGATAAATCGAGGATGTATCTGTGTAGATCGTACTATAAATTCGAGAGAGAAAAAAATTGGCGGACATAATCAACAGATCAAACGAACATATCCTAATTTTAAATGAAGTTCGATCTTAATCGTATGAACCGAGTAGTTTAAGAACCAAAGCACAGCAAGATTTGGATCGATTGCCTATCCGAACAACAGCTTCGAGTAGCCGTCGCAGCATATGATAAATTAATATACTAATTCGTTTACATGTATTTATTAACAGGCTGCCAACCGTGACACGATCTAGATTTTTACCTGACTCTCGATTCATATCATCTCTCGTAAAGACGCACAGTTAGCTTATCTTGTTCCAAATTTGGTCCGAGATTCGGAGCATCCGCATGTTCACCTGTACAGCGAGCATAAACGAAGAGAAATTTGGGTGTGCCCAAAGCGGTCCGCAGCCCGTGGAACAGTAGCAATCGTTAAATGCACGAGGCTGTTGAGTATCGTGTTGACTTGGAAATCAGCCCCCGGAGACTCGTACCTTGTCACTGTGCTCGAACGCGATTTCCTGTAATCCTTGATGCAGGCACAAATGCGTGCATATTCGCTTTGTGTTCCCGAATCGATTCACTCAAGTGTGTTTGGTGGAGCGAACCGGAGCTAAACGAGCTTGCGGAATTTCGTCCGGGAAATATTATCGAAAAGCCAGCTACTCGGAGATGAAAAATTCGAAGTCTTGATCGTTAAGCCGTGTAGACGAACTTTCGTGCGATTGCACGCGCTGATAAGATTTTTAGACGCTAATTTAACACCTCGTGGCACTTCTACGATCTGCGATAACGGCTGGCAGGCTTTGAATTTCGAATAACAGGGCGTGCTCGATTTCGGTCCAATTAAAACGGGCGTATAGGCATTTTATCGAATTATTCGTGGATTCTGTTAAGCTCGCAGCAGCGCGTCGAAGCATCGATAATCTTCTTAGCCGGCCGCCCGTGTTCCATCGAATGCGCTATCATTTGGTTCGTAAAATCCCGGGCCAAAGCTCCAAATACAACAGCTTCGCGTCATAAGCACGCAAAACGTGTCTGACTTTGCTTCCGCCAACAAGCGGATTTTGTTCATCGATTTATTAACGAGTGCGGAAAGGCAACTGTTCACCGCAGCTGCCTGCTGCTGATACACTTCACATAGTTACCGATGCTCTTTATTTTTCCAAATAATATCGTAATTTCCGATGTCAATTTAACTGTGTAACACTTCGTATACCTACCGTAGATTCTTATGTTTCAAACGTCGATGAAACACTCTGCAATGAGTCATACATCTCCTGAGTTTCCATATCATTTTTAATACCTCACTTGATGTCTGGACCAGCTTCATCAACTGCCTTGATGAGTAAGTTCTCACCTTTCGACAGTAAAAATGACTAGCCCAAAAATTTGTCCCAAATCGGACCAAATGTTGCAAAACTATTTTCTTGTGTACTAAAGTATCATCTTGTACAGAATCAAATCAATTATCAAGCAAGTTTTGGAGCAGTATCGAAACTGATATACTTGAGAAAAATAGCTGAAATTTTATATTTTAATTGAGGTTTTGGTGCAGGCCCAAGTCGATTTATTAAGTCGTTTACCTACCTCTTGCCTTAGTAAATTTTTTATTTTTATTAACCGTTTTTCCGACCTTTTCGAGTCACTCGAATGCGAAAATACCACATGACATGTTATTGTCTCTTGAAAACGATCCATTTCTCGAGATACGCTTATGAGCGTAACTAACAGTTGGTTTCATTTTACGGTTTATAGGCATCGAGCGTATGATTAAAAAATACAGGTAAGTCAAACTCGACGGTTAAATGGAATATGAGCTCAAGAGCTAGTTGTAGAATAGTTTTGAAACACGCAAGTGCTTTGTGGCTAGCAGCTGGGTAGTCATTACCTTCAGTCTCTCGCGGCCCCTTCCGTCAAGGTGCAAACGACCAGCTGCAACGTTCGGACAAAGTCAGAACAAAAAAATACCACCCCCATACGTCTATGAAAATGCGCAGAGTAGAATCTCATAGCGTTGGATGAAATTACTCTTTTCCAAGAAGGTGTATAAACCAGGGACCGCCGCGCGGTGCTTAATTTGACGAGGAGAGAGAGCTAGCCGCGATGTAATATAACTTTTCGTTCTCGGATCGGAACGAGTATTTTTTTTTTTTTTTTTATGAAGTTCTTGATTGACACCGCTGAAATTCTGCTACCGAGAAAGTTACGCGAGAGAGTAAAGAGCGAGACGGAGCTGTAGGACAGAGTGAGAGAACGATGTGACGTAATCGTGGAATTCACAGCTCCTGAAACATGGTTCAAAGTAAATATATCGGAATGTTTGACACGTGTCGTCCACCGCCAAGGGTCACGCTACGTTACTACAAGGTTGAAGAATTTCCAGTCTTCAAATGTCCTTTGCAGTCGAAGGTATCCATTCCGCCGAATCAATCAATATATGAACTTCCAACATATTTTCGGCGGAAACTCACCTTCCGTTTGATTGAACTTTTTCCACATGTTATTCGCTGGTGAACCGTCTGATCAATCTGTGGATATTGCGAGACTAACATGGCATATCAGGACACTGTCTATAATTTGGCATTTTTCCCTTAATTTCATGGTCGAGGGCTTCTCTTTCACCGCAAGTCAGCCGAACTTGCGTTCCTCAAACTTGTGATCTTTGGATCCAAGATACCTTATTACCTATGCGAGTCCCTTCGACTACAGGACAGGCGAAGTGGAACTTGGCCCTTGACATCCTCGTCCCTCGTACCCGATCCTTCGGTTCGCCGACGTTGCTGTCGAGCTCGGGGCTTCCTCTCTGTTCTTCTTGTTCTACTTTCCTGTCGAATTTCGTAATGCATGCATGATTGGGCAACTCTCCTAGCGAGTGAGATACCAGCGTGACCAGTCGGCCGTCGGCCAGCGCGTGCTTCTGAGAGTGCATTGCCAGAAATGCTTTAGTTCGGGACTCGAGGGAAATCATGTATAAAGTCCTGCGCTGTACCTTTTGCTCGACCCATCTCCCTTCCATCTCTTTCGCTCTGTTTTATTTTCTACAACCACCGTTGTCACACCCTTGTACGACTTAAAAGTAATTTTATCTAGTCTTTACTTTATTCCAAGTAATACGTCGGTTATCCTCGGAGTGTGAATTATCAAAAGGTTAGGAGTTACATAGGAGAAATAGCCTCGATTACCCGATTGAGACAATGGAAAAATGGTAATTGCATCAAGTTGTATTTGCTCATGGTAAATGATAAGCTTTCTTTTTAGGCTGGAAAAAAAAGTCAATGATGTTTTGACGTCATTTAGATCATTAGCAATGAATGACAGCTATCCGTATAAAATTAAACAGGCAGTCATTTTTTCGCGAAGAAACTCTGTTGCCTATAGCGTATTGAGTTTCCGTCGGATTACGATGATCGGAATCTTGTTTGCGGATACGAAGCTACGGTCACAATTTTGCTGATGCATTCTGAAATCACAACTCCAAAATTTGCGCTTTTTCACAATTATTTTATGAAAATAATATTTAAAAAAAGTTGAGGAATATTTCGGCAGTTCTGAAGTAATTCCCTTTAAATTCTGTTGACGAGCATCCGAAACTAAACTTCAGAAATAAGTTTGTACCATCCTGCACGCCTGACATTTATGACTTTCAAAAAAAATGATAGTGCCAAGTTTATTAGCGGTTTATTCGGATCTATATTTCTCCGACACGTTGAATTGAACTCATATCAATTTCCCTGAAACTGATTAACAATAAATCTACTCGCTCGTTCTTCTGAAATTCTGTTGAATATGTTGAACCAAGAACCGGCTCGAGCTCATATTCATGATATGAGGAACCGATGAAAATATAAAGTTGAGTAATACGTTTTAAACCCTGAAATCACCGATTCGACAGCAGCTTAGCCAAGTTGTTTTCCTCGACGTTCATTGTCATATTTTTCCTTCCTTCATCGTGGAAGCAGAGAAACGGTTCGTACGGAAAATGATGATTCGAGAAAACGAGCAGAATTTGCGACCCTCTGCCTAGGCGAGGAAGTGAAATTACAACTTTGTTACGGGCTGTAAAGGCTGTGGAGAGGTATTCGAAATTGTTTTAATTTATTCCCAACTAAATGCGAACGTAATAAAACTCGTAGTTTTAACACGCTGAGTGGATTACGGTGGTTACTCCTTGTAACTCGTATCAAATTACCCTGCATCAACCGGCCCGGCAATCTGTGCTTAATGCTTCGCGTTCGATTACCCGGTACGGCGTAAGCTCGAAAATCCACCGCGTTGAGCCATCGTTTAGTTTATGATCTTAAAACGTATCAAGTTACAACAAGCTGATCCGGCAGTGAAAATTGTCCGCATTACATTCTCCCACAATTTTCGAATAGCAGCAAGAAAAGCCGTTCATTTCACACGCGATGCAAGCGGAACTTGAATATTGAGCCTTCTCCGAGCAGGATCGAAAGACGGATAATTTTCCGAAAAAATTTCTGTTATTCTCAATCGAGTAAATCATTCATCTGGGATCACTGATTACGATTAGCCTGCACCTGAATCACGTTGTTTGACTAGCTGGGTATAAGATGACGTCTAGCTGGCTGTGAGACCAGTAGGAGGCATTGTCCGTGTTTGTCAAGATGATCGGACGGACCCTGGTGTCCATCTTTCATTGTTATCGCTAATGGAGGAACTTTTGCCTCTTCCTCTCTATTCTACCGGCACTCACTCGTGGTTCTCTCTTCCGTAAGAGAGGGACGCGACTTTTCCAAGAGTTTGGAATCAGAAGATGTGGATTCAGCTACTGCCTATCTTTCATCTAAACCACATTTTTAAACTGGAAACTTTGACGATCCGCACCAGCCAGATTTTTCACCTATCGGATATTTGCTGATAGTGATTTTCAACGCGACTGATTCGTGCACCAAGCTTTTTCAGGCTTTGCGTTCAATTCCATTTCTCTCGATATTATTCCTCTCATCAGTGTGTCTCACTTTACATTCCCGCCCGAATAACGGTGAAATATAAGGGTGAAAGACACTTAAGATTTTCAAATTTATTTCGGTGCTCTGGTCATCTCGTGCGCGATTCCCTGACAGAACTTTGAGAAAAACGTGATAAGGTCCAACCCAGGTTCTTTTATTCGACTCTCTTCCGAGGGATTGAACGAGACAGGAAATTAACAGTGAACAGAGCTCGTCAACGTAGTTCAGCGTTTAAATAGAACAACGAATATTTCTACAGTTTCTTTATCTTTTTCTTTTCTGTGAGTGGTCAACTGGATCCATCGATTTTCGCACTCGGAATCATATGTGACTTACTGCCTCGATCTGCCTAAAATCAGACTACTCAAAAACGCTTTATTTTGTCATGATCAGTCGCATGGTTCGTGTTTGGTGGTTTTTAGCCTGTTCACTGGACTAAGAAAACGAGACGGGATCCGCTGTACAGCGAGGGGAGTCATTGTTGTTCTTATTTTTATTAGCGTTCGAGTCGAGCCGCGGAAACAGTTTGAATGTACCTTCGGCTTAACGGAATTCGCTCGTGCTTTCACCCTAATTGACGAACGAATCGACGCGAATCCCAATTCCGATTCGGATTCAGCGTTGAAATCTCTCGCTACGGTTGCTCTCGCCTGCTATATAACCCCTCCACTACCGTTTCGGATGAATAAAACCGGCCCTCTCATTTAAGTATGACTGAAACATCCCTCAATAAAATGGCCAATTTGTAGAGGCGCCCGGAGGGCTTCGATCCTCAGGCAGCTCGTTAAAATAGGCTCACGAATTCGTAAGCCTGTCGTGGATGGCTGGATTTCGGCTGGGTTCACAAGAATGTTTCGAAGTTGACTTTTCCACTATTTCGCCCTCACGGTCTTCCGGCCCGTCGAATGTAAAATCAGTTTCCGTTGACGCGTGTGTTTTTATACGGTTGTTAATCCGTATTTGGGCGAAAAAAGAGTTGAAAAAAAAAACACAACAACACAGCGTATACCTTACTGTCGTTAAATTCAGTACTTCACATTGAATTGAATTGCAATTATTTTAAGACCCTCGCTCATTGCCAGTGTAGACGGCGGTCTTAAGTCTTATGTCCCGGGAATAAAGGCTTCAATCACTTTCTCGTGCTTAGTTACGCAACGACAGTATCAAACCCGGCAATTAAACTTTTGAAAATTTGATGGTCCTATTTCGACATCGGTGCGCAGGATGCTTCTCAATATATTACTTCTGTAAGGATTGTTATTGAGGGTGCCGTTAAATATTATACGTCCGACATGTTGTAGGACCATTTGCTTAGCGTGAAATTCTTAGTTGACTCTTCGAGTAAGGAAGGGTCGTTACTCTTTATAGATCTTCGACAGAGGAACCCTTAGGGCGTAATATCTTTTATTAAACTCTCAATGAAATGTTCAAATTTAAAACCAATTCCGTCTCGCAAAGACGAGGGTGAGGAATACAGAGCTGCTGCTCTTCCGCTGCACACTTGCACAAGCCTGGATCTGACTTTTGACTGCTCCAATAAAGACCCCGATTCAAACAGACGGTCAAACTTACGCTGCGGGAAAAACTTTGAATCTGTAGGGTGGATCTGATATTTTTTTAACGACGCGAAGTGTTTTAAAAATTGACGTAGAGTTCGGCTCAAAATACATAAACTGAATTACTCATTCTTTTTCATTCGGTGAGCTTCGCCAAACTTTTTTTACTCAGCGTTTTTCTGTCAGTCTTCGTAGCTGACTAATTCAGACCACGTCATTGGTATAATTTCAAAATCTATGTCCAGATGAATCTTCAATATTGTTACAAAAAGTATCAAATTAATTCTGTCGGCCAGGAAATGTATGAAGTGTAAAGCTCGTATCAGTTTTCATGTGACAGGGACACTTTGTGTCTTGGTAATACCTTGTGGGCGGTGATTTACAGAAATTCTTCAAGTGTAGGTTTCCCACACGAGGTATGTAATATTATTCAGACCATATACCAAGAATCCACCCTGAGGTGCTTTCAAGTTTTGATTCCGAGATAAAAGGAGGTATTAAATTATTCAAAAAAACGCTGTACACATTCATTCCCGAGTATTTCGATACCGCAATAATTTAGGACTGGTAAATTTCCATCAGTTTGAGACGAGACCGTAAATCAAACGGATCAGAATAATTAAGCCTTAGTTTATATCTGCGAGACATTCGGGCACATAGGCATAGACATGCACACATACACGGGCGTGCGGACGTATATGTTGCCAACGTAAGACAGAGCGGCACGGAGAAGGACTGATAAATAGAGGATGAGAAACGTCAGGTGAATCGAGGGGGGGTAGTAATAACGGTAATACCTCCACAGCAACTTAGGACGTTGCCGAAGTCTGTGTACTGCAGGGTCGAAGGGTGGGTGGTAAGCTCCACCTTGCCGGCTCCGAACCATCCTTCATCTTTCGTTCGAAACCTTCGACTACTCAACCACATCCTTAGCACGTAAACATATCAGAGACATGTCTGTATTATTAATCTGCCTCCGGCGGTCTCGACGGCGCCCGCCGCCCATACAATGCCATTGGCAACACTCCACCGATTCTGAGAGCCCACCTGAAAGAATATTATACCAATTAACGTAATTAGTTAGATTACGGGTTTGAGGTTGCCTCTTCAATAGATGGCTGAAACTCGTACTTGATAAGAAAAATCTTACTTTTCAATCGCTTATTGCGCTCTACTAATACTCGAAGTTTCACTGATTGTGAATCAGAATTAGGATCAGCGTTACAGTTTTTGCCGAGGCTTGGAAGCAGGCCCAACTCCTTGGCCGAAATGCCCCGGTAATGAGAAGTGTTTGAAGATGGGTCTTGAGCTGGACAATGACTGACCTCCAGACGCGACAATTTCACCTTGATATTTGAAGAAGAGTCTCGCGGATTGAGAATCAGTGTGTACGAGTATACGTCACCGTGAGCGTAGGAGGCTCACCTATCTCCTTGGCTTGACTTAGCTGCTAGCAGAGAGGAGTGGAGAGGAGAGTGGAGGACCGAAGGTACCTCTCTGTCTGTCATTCTCTCTCTCTCTCTCTCTCTCTCTCTCTCTCTCTCTGCTCATAGGGTACTCAAGATGCTAGGGCACGTCGAGCCCCTTCATATAGCTTCCATAATCAACTGCATACCACAGTGTTACCAAGCAGGCACGCTGCTACGGTCGCCTCCGGCATATGAATGCCGTTTGCAGACTCGAGTCGTGCCCGATATTACCAACGTCCTGCCGCGAATGGTCACTTTTTTTTATTCTTCCTCTTCTCCTCTCAACCTGATCAGACAGCCACGGACGCCTCTCTAAGATGATTTCCCCGGGGGTCAAATTTCACTACCGTCACTTGGCACCGCGGCCCGCGTCGCGGATCGTCGCAACCCGCTGCGCCGGGCGGAATCGACGTTGACTCCTACTCCACAGCCTGAATTTACTTCGATGCACTGTCATCGGCAGTGAAGCGAGTTCGTGGGGGCGCGACGGAAAATGACACCGATATACTGTCAACTCATTTTCGCGAACACCCGCAATTCCTATACCTATGTTCACAATTCTTGAACGCAAAAGGGTCGGCCACCCGCAAGTAGTTGTCAGTTGAAGCTCGAATCTTACCCTCAGGACTGAATTGAATCGAGATGTCACCGAATTGGTGAAAACATTTTGTCACATTCTCCCGGAATATTGGTTCCTACCCGTTATTGACGCGGGACGATGTTTCTTTTCTACACGCGACGTATGTCAGTTTGAAATTTTTTCTATACCGCGAAACTTATCCTTACGGTTCAACCTATCGAGTATATAGTTTAAAATATACATTGGATTCAATTTGAGGAAAAAATTTCCGTATATGTGACAATGCATTTTATAAAATTACGCTAAAGCTACAGCTCGCGTTTCTTGTTGCAACTTCAAAGTGATCCTCGTTTACTCAGATATTCTAACGACTCATAATCAGCAATTTGACAAGCGAATCAGCACGCTCTTATAAGAGTACCCAAGTTTCAAATACTTGAAAGGCAGCCAGTCGCAAATTCGGTCCCACTTCGAAGATAATAAATGAAATCTGAACCAGAAATT
The DNA here is from genome assembly GCF_021901455.1 of Neodiprion lecontei. Taxonomy (NCBI): domain Eukaryota; kingdom Metazoa; phylum Arthropoda; class Insecta; order Hymenoptera; family Diprionidae; genus Neodiprion; species Neodiprion lecontei. Next base: position 26,356,649 of record NC_060262.1, read on the forward strand.
ATTTCCAACGTTTCTCTGAATAAGCACTCGCTAAATGGATCAACGAAGTGCAGAAGGAGTGCGACACGTAAATCCACAAGACTTTGAGTGTCGACAAGATATATCCGTACTTTGAGACAAGAGGTTCCCAACCGTCTCCAACATCTTCCCTGTCCTGCCAACATTTCAATGTCCTCGGGAATTCGTGCCTTGATTCGATCAGCACTGAAAGCGTAATCAATCTGTTCAAACGGTTGCCGATTCGTTGCCTTCGCGATCAACATAATTATTCAGAATCTTTACGGAGTAGGAGTAACGGGAATCCCTGGGGTCTCTCTTGCGTTCACGTGTATCCATGTGCATGTATTTTTGCATTAGTATTGCTCGCGCCTGTGTAGTTCGCTGTGCGGAATGAGTTTATTTTGTAGCTGACGGATCCACGCCAGCAGCCTCCGAAGCCCTCGCTCTCCACTCTCCCGAGAGGTTCCATCGAATAACGCTTTTGCTTTGAGATTATTCCGCCACGAGTACATGGTAGGTACATACGGTCGCAGCGCCGCACTCTTTGCACGGTGGTTTCGCGGCGTTTCAGATCTTATCCAATCTATATTCCGACAAATTGACGTACCTGTACACATCTCGTGAACACGTGGCTATACATATATGCTACTCTCATTTCCTCAAAAAGTGGATTGCGATCATTGGTTACAAGCACAAGTTGTGAATAGGACATATTTACCGCATAATTCCCATAAAAATGGATACCTTGCATACAACACCACGTGTCAGAATTATTCAAATTTTCTCACAATAATCTCGAATCGTATTTATTACAGATAGAGAATACATAATTTAGCTATCGAATGAAATAGTTTATGATACATTTCCGTTATTCCAACACCCATATGTGTGCACGCGGACAGAACAGAATCAGAGATACCTTTCGAAGATATCCTGCGTTTAAACATAAATTTGAAAGCCGTTACTTGCCGCAGAAACACGCATCACGCTACACTGCAAATAATGTTTTAATAACATCTCTGCAAAATGAAAAACTTTCAAGCGAATTACATCGTGGCTTTTATCTCATTTAATATCGTACGTCATATTATAATTATAGAAGTTAAGAAAATGCGCGGGTAAGTTATAACAATGTGTCGTTTGGACACCGCCTCTAACAGTTAGTATTATTGGAGCCAATTTTTTCTGGTCAAAAGTTGAATTATATTCGTCGACGATTATTTTGCGACAGAGAAAATTCATTATTTGAAATCGAACACCTTCCGCTGAATTATTGTGTTGAACCAAATTGTAAATTTAGATCGCTGTCTCTCTGATTTCCCGGCAGAAACAACGATTGCACGGTAGATATAGTTTCAGCAATGGCGGTAGACGCTGACGGCGATTGGAACCACGGATCCCCCTTTTTGAGTATACAATTTCACTTATCTCCGTCACAGGGTCTCGGATCGTCGTGAGAATTGTTTTAGGGTCGGATCCGTATAATGTGTGGGCGAGTCGCGGTCCTGCCACCTGGCGGCGCTAATTAGTGTAGTGGGTCTATGTTCTACGAGAGGACAAGCGAACAAATGACTGCGGTTACCCGGGTGTCCCTTCCGGTCATTATCATTCGTCACCTCCGTGCCCCGCCGCCACGAGAATGATGTCGCGTAAGAGAGAGGGTTAATGATTGATAAGAGGTGATCTTTCGAGGAGGGCCGGGTATCCCGCCGGAGACTTGCAATATTCATGCTTACGTAAGCAGCCCGGTCTCTAATTGTATTACAGGTAATTTACAGACGGTACCGAAGTCACCGGATATGCGGAGCGCGTTGACGTCGTTTAGAAATGTGATCCTACCTTCGAGGAAAGGGGAGGATGAACAAAAAAGTATCGATCTCCACGCGATCCTGCGGGCTCATTCAGATTTTCTCTGACCTCTGATTCGGTAATAGCACGCGCTCACTGACAGGTTAGCAGGCATTCCGAAAACTCAGAGGGGATACAATTCTTCCGGCTAAACATTATTTCTTGTGTTTGTACGATGAAAAACAAAATTTCTCGTTCACATTCTAAGCGAATGATTTCGATTAATTGAAGCTTATTTAAAAATACACAGTCAATAGCTTACCTTCATCAGGGTTTTGATGGGACCTCTGAAGTGTAATCAATTTGAGCGAAAGCATGAGTTTTTATTTAAGAAATATGATGATTTGAACGAACAATTTGCAACCAAAACCGTAAAAGTCCAACAAGAAAAGTATCGGACCTCCGTATCACGGATTCTGTTGAGTCTTGTAGAGATGTTTTTTTTTTTTGCCTAAAATATGGATCTTCTGAATAGATAGTTCCATCTATTGTAAGGAATAATTATTCTGATTTCGTAATGCCACTAAAGGTGGAATATTCATTGGTCGCAACTTCTAATCACGCAATTGGAATTTCAAAAGAGCAAAAATTTTCGAACGAAAAATTGTCTTCAAATACCACTATACGTGTACCTGACACTGATTGTCGTCGTAGTACGGATTTCCATTATTTCCGTCCGAATCGATGCGATTACCTCAAACATACAACGAAGTTGATCTTGATTGTAATTGATCAAGCTATTCCTGAATCATTTGCAGAAATGAATATTGTTTCATTCCATATTATACGCACCCAAAAACAGATAGATTAGTACTTCAATTTGGTCCATCGGATTATCCTGACTCAACTTCGAATTGATTTTGAGCCAAATTTACCCAGTAATCTGTGAATTATTGGTGAATATAACGGGAATATCGGCACGTACTAAGATAGGATGGCTTCTTTCAAGCCGATCGATAAATCCTTATTTAACTTGTATGAAAAACAACTGCCTCGGTCTGAAAATTATGAACCATTCGAGCATGAATGAAAGAGTACTGTTGAAATATTCGCAGCGAGCATATGGGTTATGAATTTAGGCTTAGGTACGCGTACTGGGTAGTGAACGAGCGGAAGCGTCAAATTATTTGTCCGGAGTCCAATTAGGCAAATTGAGTCTTAAAGCTTCTTAAATTTCGCAGCGGACCGAGCCCTCAGTTTTTAGCGAATCAATACGCGGGGAACTCGCTCGAGCTTCTCACAAGCACGACACGAGGACTTCGGCTCCATTATATTCTGCTAGGCAAGCGAGCGCGGAGCTTTAGCGCAAGGCGTGATTGGTAATTGATTTTCAGGCTTCGATACGGAGCTTACTTGGCCCTGCTCCGCTATTATACGCCGTCGCGACGTTGAAATACATGTATATAACATGTACCGCCGGCGGAATTGTAAATATGTATAATAATACTTTAATAATAAGCCCATGCGGCGATTCAAACGACTTTCTATATCACTCCTGTTCGCTAAGCTTCCACTAACGATTGGGAGCTCGTGGAAATTCTCGGCTTAAGCTTCGAGTTTAATTAGTTATTAACCAAATCCTTGAACCGCTTGTGCCATGTTTGGTTCGCCTCTCTGACTTGATGCGATTTAATCTCACTTAGAAATCAGGATCGATATAACGAGGCGAGTATATGTATATTGCATGATTTGCCATCAGGGGATAATAATTACAAATCAGCTACTCACTATTCACGTAACGGGAATTCTTACTTTTCTTTGATAATTGTGATTTTTTTTCACCTTTGATTGGAACATCTGCAGATCTATGCTGTTGAATCTATCGACTGACAGTGATTATTTGACGATCAACAGTAACGAGTTTTTAATATAATTTGTAAATTTTTGTGAGAATGGTATTTTCGCCATCGAGTATCAAGCCGTGGGTCCATTTCGGCAGCTTTATCGTGAATTCCATTTTTTATATTTTTTCATTAGAATAAACAAAATTTTCAGCTTACATAATAAGCGCTGAATAGGAATCCTAGCCAATATTGGAGTAAAATCCAATTTCGCGGCATGCGTAAACACAGGATGTAGACTCGGTTCGCTTGATTTTCGGTAAAAAAAAAAAGCTACCTCCCAATATTGATAGAGAATACCATCCGCAACACACACGAGCTGCCGGATGCGCCCACCATCTTGTTTCCGATCCCACCACACCCCGGGTACGAGTAATGTTGGCAGAGACCTAACTAAATTTTCCGGAGGATGCTGTTGTGAAATTAAGTTGATCATTTCGGATGTTTGCTCTAACGATTATGCACGTTACACACTCGTTTATTGTTCCGTCCCGTGCACCCATGAAAATCCCGGCTGATATATGACGGTGAGTGGAAATACGCAGCAAAAAAAAAAAAAAAAATCGCACCCAGGCCATAAAGAAGAGGCGGCTAATATTTCAAACTTCGTGTCAATGACTTCAAAGAGCAATCATTCTATTCAACGTACAGAAAAGCCCCGTTTCGCAACCCTTTGCATTCCATGCAGTGGAATCACGGGAGTCGAGAGTGACCTACTTGTTCCTCAATTCGATTCACGATATTACGTTTCACTCGCCGTCAAGCAATGATTGACTTACTTACTCGGTGTTCTTCGCTATCCCGACTTCACAGGGGCGGAGTGGAATTCGAAGCGAAGGTACGTCTCGCCAATTTTCGGTTTTTTCACTGTGTATTTCACGACTTGGTCGGTGGCCGCTATTTGCGTTAGTGAATCGGATTACTTTCGGAGCTGCGATACGCGACACGTGATGCATTATTCAGAAGATCGGCAAACCTTCGTTTTGCCGAGTAACGGAAACAAAAAATTGTCCCGTAAAACCTACGAACTTCCGTAGTAAAATCTATCAAATATAATAGTTCAATGAACTGAAAACATCTACCTGATGAGGGTAACCGCTTAGTTGTATTAAATCGAAACCCCGTATTGAGTAAGGGTTGGTCGTGAATGTCTCAGTGCGCCAGATTAAATTGATCGAAGCTTATCCATTGAATCTGGAATCGAGTTCAAATAATAGGGACCGTCAATTTGGCTTCTGCCTTAAAAGCCGTACTATTTTATGAATGTCACGATCAAGTTTAACACACAGTTTCCACCTCTAAATTCAGAGTAGTCCGTCTTTTATCAGCGTCGTATGAGGAATAAATTGGAATTGATTTAAACCCATAAAAGGATTGATTCAATCGCTCATGTCGATCTGTTGAATGATACTTGCACGGTAAAGACAATTGAAAATAATTCGACGCCGTATTGCGGTAATTTAAGAACTGATAAATTTAAAAAATTTGAAATTTATCTAGATTATCATCGACTGATACTGGCGTGCGTGAAAACGCTTCTTCCGTGTATCATGGACACGTAGATGCCCATAATTATCCAGTGGTAAACATGCGGACGGCGCGTATATTCACACCGACTAATGCCAAGTCGGTAAACAGCCGGTGCAGAGGCGATTAAATGTTCGATCTATATCAATATTTGCTCGCACTATCGCACCGCGTCTTTCAAGATGGAGGCTAGACTTCATCCGACGTGTTTGCCCTCGCTTCCGTCGATGTAGGCGGGCGGAATTCTCCTGGGACGAGGCGACGTGCTGCAGGCCCGCTTAGCAGGCTTACCACCCAAATATCTTCTAACTCCCGGATAGTTTTGCCGACTAAAACGGTCAGGCACATTAAACGACCGTCGAATTACGATAACCGGATTTTCTCGTTTTCGTTCGCGAACAGAAAAGGCGCTTACACGCGAGGCTGCAGAATTGTGTATACCTGATGTAATGAAAGGTGAAAGAGATTTCAGAGGAGTTTTGCCTGGCGTGTAATGTCACGGATTGTAAAGTGTACGTGGAATTACGCGAAACTCGGTATAACTTGAAGGTACAGGTATACATTTCAAAGCGACATCGTGCAACCAATGTGGAACGAGGTGAAGCTAATGGGAACGAGAACGCACCTATGCAGGGAAGCGAGGAGGAAAGCTGACGAAAAAACGACAACTCCGAAACTCGGTTAACACTGAGAGAAAGAGAGAGAGAGAGAGAGAGAGAGAGAGAGAGAGAGAGAGAGAGAGAGAGAGTGGGCAGTTTTTCAATGGCTCCGCCCGAGCCTGAATTCTCGTTAATTTTTACTTTCTCTCGCCATCCGCTACGGGGTTCACCATTGTCCACGGTTTCGCCTCGAGCCCCTACAACGATAACACAGAAAACGCAGCGAACCGAGTATACGCCCAACAGCGGGGCTGTCGATAGCAACACTCTCCAATAAAGCGGCTTCACCAACAACGAGCCGCTCTTGTTCTCTATAGTTCCTCTTTCCTCTATACGTCGTTCTCTGTACGTCCCCCGTTAACGCAATTTCGACTTTCTATAGTATCCTATTTTTTGTTTCATATTTCCTCACGTCTGCAACACGCCACTTCTACCCCTTCCCACCCTTTCCTCCTACAAGGACGCGAGCGGCGAACGCACTGCGATGGCTCGGATCACTTCACCGAATCTGGTGAATGGACCATCATGTCGGTATATCTTCAAAATTTTCCAGAAAATCATACAATTTCACATCCCTCGTATAATGCTTCTGAAGTTCCGATTAGTCTCACTGCTATCAGGATTTTTGCTGTAATCAAGCGGAATTCTTCGGTATAATATGACCTTAAACTTTCAAGCTTGATTTACATTGTTCTAAAACTTCTTTATGGCCAATAGTCTCAACAGAGGGAGGATTTTTTTAACTATCATGATAGCTGGCTCGGATGAACGGAATAAAATTTAATCTTTACTGAACGTTTAATTGCACAGTTTTGACAGGATTTCGAATGCCCAACTCCGTTCTATGTTTGTCTGATTGTGAGTTATGGGACCAGACACTCGAGGCTTATACTAAAAACTTTGATCCATCCCAAACGCGAAGCACCACCGTAAAACGGCATCGCAAATACGTACCTGCGATTTGATTATTGCGACGGTGAATTTCCCAGGCCACAAATTTTGTGAGAAATCTGAATATCCCGAAAAAAACGCAGGAGGTCGGAACGTGTCCTTAATTATGCGAAAAGAAGAAAAGAAATTGACTGAAGTAAGCTCAAGTAAGTTTTTCCTAAGCAATCTAGTCATGGATGAATTTTACGTAAAGCATTGCAGGTTCTATAAATCTCGTATTAATGTTCGACGAGTACATCAATCACGTTGTAATGAATTATGCGATCATCTGCGGGTACTTTTCACGTAACAAATTATAATTTGTCCCCGAACGCAGAGCTACTGTCGATTTTTTTAATGGCAAAAGTTAGTGATTGACGTTAGTGTGCAGGAAAGTGGGAAACTGCGAAAACAGAACTTGACTAAGCTTGACCGAACAAAATGTTCGCAGTGGGTGAAGTCACGAGGAACACGGCGTGCTATCGGGTTCGCTGCCTGTCGCATGCACAGGCATTGATTGCTGGTGCTGACCACACCATCACACCCTTTTCTCATCCCCGTTTGCCGCATCGACCCTTTCCCATTACTCTCCGACAGCCTTTGGCAGGCTATCTGACGATAGAACGAAGAACAATCCCCCAGCTAAACTCCCTGATCGTTACAACATTTTCAATCCTTGGTTTTCAAACTTGTACACCCAAGGTGGGAAAATTGACAACCAAGAGCTTTCGGTTTTTTCGCGCGTATTATCGTCGTCACATGATTTTCGAGCACTGGAGTTTGGCTGAGCTCTGAAAAAAGTGTTCGTCGAAATTCGCTGATTTTGTGAAACCTGTGAAACAGAAATGATATTTAAAAATCGTGCCCGCAGCATTTCAACGTTTTCGCAAAAGTATTGAAACTTCTGCTCCGCTCTCACAGCAGAAATAGTGTATACATTTATCTATGAACATTTTTTTCGAATCTTTGAATGAAATATTTATTTCATGAAGAATTCAGATACTCGTTGAATCTTTCGTCGTCTATGTAAAACGTAGCAGCCGACCACATTTATTCACTGTTCAACACGACCGGTGAATTACAATATTAATCTATATAATATTTATTTGAATAGGAGTACGTTGTTGTAGGGTATATAATAATGTATGACGATCACACGCCTTTGTGTAATTGCTGCGTATAAAAAATGAACTAATTGGCCTGTCAGTTTCCTGCTTTTTTATAGCCATATTATTTCGCTCGAGGACCGGTGTTACGAAAGAATAGTAATATTAGAGGTTCACAGAAATATTTTGCAACGTATTTTCATTAATTCTTCTGACAGGTTTCTATTTCAAAATTGATAAATTTATACAAGAATAAGCCCAGTAGCGACAGAATTTTTTCCCGTTCAGTTACGATGCACATTTTAGAATAACCACCACGTAGGCACAATCTACCTGCACACGAATGTGTTTCTGATGCCTAACTAAAATAGAACGTGTGCTTTATAAGCTGCGAACGGTACAAACTTTTGTTCAAAATTATCACGGGTCATATAAGCGAATATCGTAGGTACTCGCGCCTTCGTGAGACATTCGACGTGTACGTATTAAAAGTTTGTACATGGTTATATATTATATACCCTCACGTTATACATAACGTTATACGGGAGGATCGGCAAAGTTGGGGGTGATTAAACACATGCGCGGACAACCTTTTTCAAACAAATCACCCTTTTGATACGTGATTTCGTTAAATTTCAAACCGAAGGACAGATCAAGGACAGATTGCCGGATTGTTTTTTTGTCATTCTCTCTCTCTCTCTCTCTTTATCATCCTCAATCAGTATTTCTCCTTTCTTCTGCGATAACTTGCTAAGCAATGGGAGGCGAAACTACGTTGAGTAATCGTTGACGATTTTGAAAGCAATGTAGATATGTTATTGAATTCTTTTCAACCTTGCACTGCGTGGGTACCGATATTAAGGGTACGCAGCAGCCGAGGAGAAAGAGCAAGAGAGAGAGACAGAGAATGGGAAAAACTGTATGCAAGCGATATCGTTGCTTTGGCAGAGAAGATATTAGAGGCCGTATAAGACACATGTATGGGAATTTATGAGACTATTTCGTATGTAGGCGTACTAAGCAGGTGTGGCTACACATAAATTTCGCATCCTCGGGCATATTTCAGTGGTACGCTTCTCCTTCGTTTTCTGGCTGCTGGTGTGAGGTAACTTACCAGAAGTTACCTGTCTGCCTGCCTGTTCCTAGCCCCTTTTGCTCTCGCTCTCCCTTGCCTTCCGCGCCTCTATCCCTTTTTCCCGCTCGCCGAGTCTCCGCTGTTAACCACCCTCCTCCACCTCGACCTCTGTCTCTCCCTCTCTTTCCATCCCACGGATAAATTCTTCCCCAGAAACTGTATTCCTAAATCACCTCGACCTCTACGTAGCTCTTCTAATTGCTCTACGCTACGTTTAAATTACTTAACCCCAAATTTGTTTCGGATACTTGAAAAGAATGACGCATTATCCAATGAATGTAAAGAACACAGTAGGAGTATTATCCTGCATCTCCACGGAGGGTAGAGAGGAAGAGTTGCTAGCTTGCTCCCACCAAGGGAATACTAATTTACTAATTCGTTAATTTACGGCGAATTCATTTGGCTCGAAGCTCGAGTAAGAATTTATCCTAAACCGGCAAAGGTCTCGGTCTACGCGCAATTTAAAGTCGTTATCATGGACTCGATACCCTTCGCCACCTTCGAGGCTTTCGTATCACGATCAGCAGCTAGCGTGCGCGCATCGTGTTAGCCGATTTTCTCATCCCGTTTTCCCCCCCGCCTCTCGTGCTTCCTCATCTTAGGCTTTTTCCGTGAGGAGTAGAAACTTTCCGGCTGTAGCCGAGGTGAAATAGTGCGACACCTCAACGCTGGACAGGGGAGACTAAAGACGCTGGAAAACCTGCGGCCACTACGTGTGGTGTTTGAATTTTGCAAATTAACAGACTTGCCAACTAGCCCGGGCATCAATCATACAAACGGAGGGTGCTCCGTGTCCAATGGAGAACTTCCAGACGAAGGGTGGCTCAAGGGCTCACGGTCATTAATTTTATTTTCATCAGACTTCCAGTCTCTGTTAACAAGTTAGCCACGTCAAGGGTGGAATATTAGATGACCAAACGGAGTCAACTCTTCAACCTATCCCGGAAACCGTATCAGCTTTGCCAAACCGAAGCCTGGGATAACTGGAAATTCGAGTCACATGCGCTCTCTGCGAATATCAGAATAGTTATTCGCTCTCTTCAATTAGTGGAAGGCATGCGGCTTTTTGCATTGCCGAATCACGCTCAAACGCCAGATCGTGGTTGATTACTCGTCAAATAATGAAGAGTAAAATATACCCGGTAAAATATTCAACAGTTGGACAGAAGCTTAGGCTGGTTAACAATTTTGAAATATAACTTGTCTAATCTTCGAGTGATGAATCGAATACTGAAAAAATCTCAAAGAAATTATTACTGTCCATTGAAAACATATTTATCTAATACACAGAGACCGTGTGTGCTTTATTCTGAAAATTAGTACGATATGATGGATTTCGTCCTCTCTAAAAATCCATTACAATTTCCGAGGCTTATCACAGTAACCGGTTGACTGCCATTTGGTTGAGTGAAACAGGTTTTACCGTACAATTCTAGTCACAATGGTATTACATTTTACCACTAACATATTCTCATTCAATTTTGTTATTGCTGCTCCAACATTTAAACTAAGCTTTGCCTTCTGAGGTACGAGTCTTATACGCTTTCGATAACTAGTTAAATGGTTCCAGTGGATGGCAGGTGCACAGTCACACACGAAGTAAAACTACAAAACGTGTTACAAACTCATTCTCGTGGTCGGAGAAGAATTTGGCGATGGAAGTCGGGACATACTCCATGATTTTTTAGGAGGGGTATCGCGGAGAGAGGGTGGAGGAGGGGGGGGGGGGGGGGGGGGGGGGGTATAAAACTCAAGGTAGGCACTCCTCTGGGAAAGGGGTAGCGGGATCCGGAAACATGGATCCGCAGTGAATCTTCGCCCATGGTATTTCAACGAGGACCGCAACGGTGGACCGCGTCCGGCTTTTCACCGCAAGTTTAGTTAATAATTTCTCGCGGTACTTTGAACCTCGCCTACCTATGACTCTGCAAGAGGTACTCTATAGGTCTGAGGGCTGATGTGAAATGACGTGGCTTTACCGTGGAAGGCCTTGGCGATGTGCGTTTCTTCCGATATCATAAGATACACCTGTAGGTGTGTACTGTAAATGGAGCCCAGATCAAGACAATAGCTTATTCAGATAGTTGATGTGCAAAAGGCCAAAGTACATGTACTATGGACTGCGGTATGAAAAATCGTGGTGACGAAATCGAGCCGGGACAAAGCAAAAGCCCTACCTACTGAAGTGAGTCTGCGACGAGGCGTCATCCAGCGTTTTTGGGCTACTTTTGTCTCCCCTGATTGCACTAGAGGTCGCCCTTATATGTGCGAAGCTATTCCTGTCAAATAGTTAATGATTGGTTTGGTATTTTGAAAAATTGACTATTGCTAGATCGGTTCGTTACTTCAATTACACAAGCTCTTGTTATTGTTGAAGAAAATCAAGATGTACTTTTAACTACTCGAACTTAAATAATTGCATCATGAAAACCACACGGTATAAAATAATCCGCTGGAAATTAGTATTTTCGGCAGAAGAAAAATTTGTACTTGTAAGGGTTTCAACTACCCAGAACTCCCAGCAACCGGAGGAAAAGAAAAGTGAAACCAGGAGCATAGTTCTGGCTCCGTAGAAGTGACATTGTACTCCCGGAAATCAAACGTTCCATTTCCAACGAACAGCTACCAGCGGGTCTTCGTGTTTCATAAGTCGACCATAACGCAACCATGTACCGAACCTCAGACCACAGAATCCCAACTGGTACGAATAACGTCCCTGCCACCCTCGGGACTTAAGGGCTCGGGGGTGTTGTATTATGATTCACACTTCAGCATGGGTCAGACCACGTCAGTCCCGCAGAATTAGTGGAAAATTAAGGAGTTTTGCGTGGACGTGGGAAAATGTGGTTTTAGGCACTGACGATTCGCGCCGGTAAATGCTGTTGCTCTACGCAGCAGTAATAGTCCGTCTAATGAAACCGGAGAGGTTGTTATTTCATTTTGCTTGACTACCCAAGCATTTTCCATTCGTACAGTAGCTTGGAATACCCTTTTAGCCACCATTGTTTTCAACATGCGATGCTCCGATCAGGATATTTAAATTGAATCCTCTGCAACAGGCATAATGTATCATTCAACGATCAATACTTAATGTAAAGCTCTTTTTATGAAGCTCTGTCTGTAACAAAGTTTACTGATTTTTCTCCTTGAGAAAATAATTTGCGTATAATGTACGTGACTGAGAGGTAAGATGTTGTTCGTAGCTTGATGAATTGAGTAATAACCGTCCACGTACGTCAGTTAGTTCACGGACGAGTCAGGCGAAGGTTTTGGATAGTTCAACACATAGAAAACGTACAGCCGGCAAAACATGTATGAATCCTCGTTAAAAACGATAGGGGTGAATTATTTCTCGATGCGTAGAAAATATCTTATTTAGCAAGTAGAATGTTGCTTCCAGTGCAGATGATATTCAATCCCGTTGTGAGGATAAGTAAGGCCTCATCGGAGCATTTTAACCGATGCACGTAGGCAGCCGACCGCTTCGTTGAGTTTCCTTTACATATTCATACCGACCTTTAAATTTGCATCCATGGTAGAAGTGACAGACGGACGATTTGGGAAGGGTTCGCTAGTGTCTTCATCTATTTCCGTCACCCGTTCATCTCTGCCCCTGATCCCAAACCCCGGTCTCCTCGCTCACTTTCTCCTTCGCCATGTTTAGCCTGCTCTCCCGGGACACTTCTGATGGCATAATCGAGTTCTGGCTGGCGAGAAACGCGCCATCTCACAAGCGCGGTATTCTAAGTTAAATGGGAAACGGGTACACCACAAGTGTCGCAATCGTAACCGCAATTATATTTTCTCTTTACCGAGGCTACATCCGTGGGGATTAATTTCGCCGTTTCATGACCTACCCTTCTCACATTATGCGAACTGGATAAAAAAAAAAACTGTCAATATGGTGAAATTTCACTTTTCTTTATGTATTACAGATCCTTGATCTTGAAATTGCATCTGAAAGCTTTTTTCGACGTTAACTTTTACTATTCTGAAACGTTTCAGCTACACTACTCTCCAACTCATTATCAAATGAACAGTATTTTCCATATGATAGTCGCTACGATCCTCCACAGTCTAGGTCTGTGTTTAAGTTCACCACTGTCGCTACTTCTCTCTTCTAGACAACCCGCAACAAGAAATGTCACGAACAGGGCCTAACATCCCGTGGGTTATTAGATTTTATGGAGGAATTCTCATCACTCGATAATCACGTCAAAGTGGCAGTAGTTGTATTTCGGTACAAGAATTTATTTTATTTATTAGACGTCTGTCCTGCGCCGTCGTTCCTCCGTTTCGGGTCCCTGACGTGCCGGATGCTCGAGGCGCCAAAGAGGAACGGGCAGGAAGGTCGCTCCCTCTCGTGGGACCTTGGCGTCTCATTAGACGCGATTCAGTGCCACGCTGGCAGATCCCTGCCTTCCAAATTGTTCCATTTTCCTTCATACATATTTAAATTATTGAAATTGCAGCATTACCATATTCCATTGATTTATCGATGCTTTCTCTCGAGCGACTCACACCCAAAGTGTTTGCTCGAGTGTAAGTAAGAAAGTGAGGGGCGGGACCAACCTTTTGTCAAAAATACACTGATCACGTCTTGAATAAGTCCTAAAATACATGCATCGCGAACGCGGTTACGTAGTCTGCCACTGATCATCGATGAGATTAGCCTCGGCATGGATTGTGTAAGCGATTATGAAAACCGGAGACACCTTTCCAGCTGGTGCAAGTGCGATCACTATTCTACAACGCAATTCAGTCTTCACTGCTGACTATTACTGCAGAGGACGATAATAACTGTAAGCAGTAACTGAAGCATACCACCTGCTTCGTGCAATGTTCCAAACCAAAGTGACTTCAGATGAAAATTGAGCTCGGCTCTTAGCACCAAATCAGATGTGTTCACATAAATCAACCAATCGACTTCGCGTGATGTGTTTCCAATACTAATTGATCATTGTGGACGATATTCAGCTGGGATACGCCGAGGCCATGCAATCTTCTTGTTATGATCCAACCCCTAGCCTAGTATAGGTATTCCACGGTACGGAATTTGCAGTTTTATTGCCAGCTTAAGCCCCAGCGTGTAGAAGAGAAGCTATAGCCAATTTGACGGCTTTACATTTGTACGATCACTCATTATAAAACATCCGTGGAAACGTGAATTCGAACCGCAAGGATTAGTCGATCAAACAGAGTTACACTTGTTTCATGAAGTTCTATATTGTAACTAGACGCGTGATAGGGGATGTCGTTATACGGTTGAAATACCGCAGGGAAACGTGTCGTCCCTTTTTAAGACGTGCCATTCGCAGTGGCATATGTGTACATGTATTCACGCGTATGCTTGAGTGCCTGGCGAAATACTTTGAAACCCCTGAAGAGTGAGGGTCTAGTTTTTGTTTTACTTTTCTCATCTTTTCCTCTCTTTCTTTTCACGGCTCATACACCGCCCCGCAAATTTCAATGGTGAAAACTCAAGTCAACTTTTTTGTGGATGAAAGTTTTCTCGACGAAAGTCATGCGCACACCTGTGTAATGCAGGTCCTAGTCTATGGTATCTAGTATCGCCGGCTTTATTCGCGATAAAAGCTTTCTCCTATCGACTCAGAATGTACAGCCCCTGAACGTGTATTTAACTGCTTCGGCAGACGTGCCCCAGGTGCCTGGTGCGCACCATCATCGTCCAGTGGTAGAGACTTTACTACCAATAAACCCAATGACAGGATTCGTGTGCAGTCCCATGCGTAAATTGTACATTTACTGCGCTATTCCTGCAGTGCAGTGGCCTTGCGATCAACACAGCAAATGTTATGTGGTCAATCGTACACACGTGAACGTTTGTCTCCGGCAAATACTAATCTGAGTTTTAGAAATGGCGAATCGACGATTTGAACGTCGTTCACGAAAACTCTGATTATTTTATTTCCTTAAAGCATCGCCAATTGCTAACATATTTTTGAAACGAGTTTCGGATAACACCAGCCCTCCAAATTTGCAAATTCGTTGAGATTGCGTAGGTTATTTGTTTTCGGTTGGCACGGCAGCCTCAGGCTGTGGAATTGAATCTAGAATTCGTGTTTAGAAGTCAGCCAGAACGTTGCAGATATTTGGGAACACATCTCCCGCCTCAGACCGCACAGCTCGCAATTAAATCCTGAAGTAAGTAACCGTGGCAAGTCGTGCCGAGGCAAACCAAACATTTACACTAAATTTGAACGGATTGAATGCCACCACATCTAAGTGTGTATCACTGAACAGAACTAACCCGTATGCAACGCGGAATTCGGACTCGTGATATCGAAGATTAACCGATGTAAACAGTGCGCTCAAAGCTCAATCCATTTTCTGGTAAATATCCCCTGAATTCAAAGATATCGATATCGATAATGCACTATGCACTCCACTCATCCGCAAGCTGGTAGTAAAAGCACAGTTTTTCTAGTCAGACTTTTATATCCGCGCACTGACCTTTTATAGCTCTTGCAATAAAACGAAAGTGCTAACATGTGGTACTTGAAGTGATAAACTATCAGATGAGAAAAGGAAGAATGGGTTTTAATATGTGAAACTGATCGTGTACCTATATTATTCAGTAAACAATTCATCGATGTGAACGAGATCGAGCTTTCATCGATTTTCCTTCACTACGCATGTACGCTACGATTGCACACATTGGTTAGAAATCTACTTCGTATCTTACGTTCACATAATTATCTGTATCTGTCTGTCGCTGTTTAATGGAGCTACTCAATTGACTTTTTTCCGGGTTTGTGTACCTGCGGCAAGTTGCAACTGGTTCAAACAGCAATCATGCGGAGCAAAGGATTATTCATTTGAAAACTTCGTGTCTAAGGTTCAATATGGCACATTTTTTATCCTTGTGCATTCATGGAGTGTACCTGTTGAAGCAAGATAAATGTCACTGGTACCAATCTATAGCCATATGTGGATAGAATAAGATATATATCCTAAGGGTCTGCGCAGTTTCAAAGACCGTTTGCCTCAAACCGTTCAAAGCGATGAAAGTTATTTCCAATTGAACAAAGGAAACACGTTACCACCAAACAGTGCCAATTTATGGGTGAATAATTCTATTCTGATACGAAGTGGAGAGAGTGGTGGAGCAACGGTTTGGCTTCTCACTCCACTCGCCTGCGAACCTGACTCGGTATATACGAAAGCTGGAAAAATTTTACTCGAAGCACGTGCGTATATTGCTCTGAGTGTGAGTCTGGGGCCGGTAGATATACAGAGTGAAAAATGTGAATTACTGCCCCTAAATATCGCCCCCGCTTGACGTCCGGCACACTACATTTCTCTCATTCTACACCCTCCCTTTGTTGTCCGGTTTTCTTCTTTCCCAACGAACTGTCCAATCGAATAAAAGTTTCAGGAGAAAGTTTATTCCGTTATTAACATTTCTCATTACCCGTCTGTCATTATGAGCCTTGATATCCTTTTGACAATCTTTCAAATATTTGTCCATCAGGGTCAAGAAAATATCGACCTAATTTTCCAACTACTGTTGTCATAGGTATTGAGATCGGAACGAATTGTATATATATTTAACAAGTAACGGGAACCTTGATTACAAATTTTCATTTCACATCAAAGTGTTGTAGAAACATCAATAATAATCAATTGTCCGTGTTGAGGGTCCGAAAAGCTATATTTACATGATCTGGTTTATTAGAAGCAAACAAAAAAATATAGGAATGGAAAATCGATTTAAAAAACGAGATAAAACAGAAAAAAAGGGGCAAAAACTGAAACCAATTCACCGGGCACACGTCGACCAGGCAGTCATATATACCGCATTTGCGTTTGCCGTACCGTACAACACGTAGAAAGCTGGACATGACGGCCCACTAGAACCACCACGAGTCTGCAGGGTGTAGCGGTGCTGTACTCCGGGTCGTAAAATGCATCTGCTCTGGCGCTTCACCAGCGATGCTTTTTATTGTGTTGCATCCCATCTCTGCTCCGCTTCGTTCCGGTTCCACCCCCTACAGCCACCCCCACTTACGACTCGATTCCCGCTTTCTCATTCCCTGCATCCTGCACCGCGATCCTGCGTTAGCGCAATGAAAACCGAAAAAATAAACGAATTAAAAAACAGCAACTGATTTATTAGCACTGTACTTTTTCACCCGCAGCCCGTTTCACCCTACGCTCGTTAAACTGATTCGATAGATTTTATTATGCCTACAGATAGGTAAATTATTTCACCTCTATGTGTGTTTGAACCTTTGTCACGCGGCGGTTACTCTTTACTCAGAAAATCTTTCTGCGACTTTTCAGCACCACGTGCATTTGACGTGCAACCCCCAGCTGCAGGAGACCGTGGTCCGCCTGGTCGTTGCGAAATAATCAGCAAATTGGTAACACGTGCGCTTTTCTTGTGGCCAATGGCACCGAGTAACAATCATGGCTTCTCGTAGCGTTTGAGAATTATTTTCACAAGTATGAAAGTAGAAGGACTTTAGAATAGAATTAAGGTTCCTCTAAATCATTGGTTGAGCACGTTACCCGTAAGAATAATTTTTTTTTTAATTTTCGAAAATCCGCAGCAATATATCCACAATTTACCTGAATACGACAGGAAGAGATTTTCCAAGCTTTTCCACAACAATCTTTGTTACACTGAGAAAAAGGCCAGTCGATTTATACTGATATTATAAAAACCTTATGGCGGTGTATTAATTTTTTAGTGTAAACAAAAATTACTGTTCCGAATGCAAGATGCAAACAAGTTTTGTGGTTGTAACTGAAAAATCTAGTATCCATATGTGACTATCAGTTCTGGGAACGGTAACGCCTCCTCGTCACTGTTACCATAATTAAATGTTAGTACAACAGTGAAGTGATGTTAAAATGTCATCGAAATAACATGAACGTAGTAGACTGAAAAATCAACTCACGAAAATCGTTACGTTGATAGCTATAATCACACACAAGAGTTACTTGTATCTTATTTTCTTGTCATCCTAACAATATTTCAACGTTATTTTCCCACTTTACGTGCAAAGCGTTCACAGTTTCGTATGTTCAATCGTGACGAATTAATGTCGTGTCTTTAAACCAGCTTAGCATTGAAAATTCTCATATATATGACGTGATATACTCGTACTGAAAATTCAACATCGCTGAAGTTGTTTTGTCGGTTTCAATTTAATTTGAGACGATGCTTTACGTTCCCGATAGTATCACTGGACTATTTGGACAAATCTGTGTCCGTCGACGTAACTTGATGGTTCTTGCACGCTATTGGTCAAGAGAAGACGATTGGGATTACGACTTGGAAATGGTTGCCAATCGTGACCCAATGGGACGTGTTATCGGGAGCTGTAGGGACAGCTCATGTTAGAATTTAATTGCTTGCGTAACGATTCGAATTAACTGATCCCGCCGTTGAAGCACGGAGCAATGCATATAACTTGACGTTACGCGACCAGGTGAAGGGTAAAGCGATGCCGAAAGGCTCGGATCTCGGCATAACTCGACAAACTGAGAGGGTTAGGTAAGAGTATTTTTATAGTACAAACGTGGAGCGATTAGGTTCGACAATCGTATATCTCCTCGGTGATGCGACGAAAGTGCTATAACATTACACCGCCGCACCCGCGTCGCAGCCTTTGTGCCCCCTCCGCAGGTACATCCTTTGTATCTCTTAGCCGGCGGCCTTTCGTCGCCGTATCCCTTTTTCCCATCGAAGAGGCTAAAGGCACGCACTTGCCTTGTTTTGTTATTCATTATACCCAAGAGGGTTATCAGCGGTAACGCTGCGCCCCTTTCCGCGCAAAATAAAAGGCGTTGAAGCCACGTTGAAGGGCATACGAGAGTGCTTCACGTTAGAGAGAACAATAAGAGCATGTCTGCTGCTATGAAGGCTCCCTCGCGTGCGCCCCGCTTCGGCCACTTTTCCTGCCTCGAGCTGTTCGAGCCCATCTCCACCCCCCACATCTTCACCCCCTCTCACATCATTTCGATAAAGTAACCGCAAAGCGCGGCTTTCTTGCGCCCTCTCGCTCCTCAATACCGTCCCTTAACCTCCGTAGTCACGCCGCTACGAGAGGAAAATCGATCTTCGATAATTGTGAAAATTTGTGTAGAAAACAGTTCGTGATCTCGTTGGCGCTCTGGAATGCGTTGCAAGGTTCAGGTGAACGGAATTAAATATAATTCACGACTTGTAAGAATTAAGTTGCGCGTTAAGTTGCCTCGGGAGAGAAAAGTTTGGAACTAAATTGCCGTTCTATGGCACTGAGAACTTGTTGCAGAAATTAGAATTACGAAAATTATAACGGATGTATTTGTACGTGTTGTGTATAAGCTTCTGGCGAAGCTGTGATAGGTGCCGGAAATGTTAGGTAATCAAGCAGAAAATTGCATTATTTTCATGCTAAGGGTGCGAGTAGAGCTGGTGGGGGTCTTACTATTTTTTAAATTAGGACTCACGTTTGCCTTGCTCTACTTACGAATCTCCTGAGTTCAGCGTCTCCACCGTCATGGTTATCTCTCGGCGAAGAGTGTCGTAAACCGTAGCGCATAAAATGCAGAGCTGTTATAATACAATTTCAGGAATATGAAAGAAATAACGTGGAATTTGATGCTCCAGAAATTACAGAACCTCATTGCCTCATCTTCGCCGCAAAATTTCAACCGTTGGAATTATTATTATTAATATTATGTATTTACTATCTCCGAAATGAAAATACCTTTCAACTAATGACTAGGATCTTCCATTTCGCTGTCTGTAACTTCAAAACAAGCAACCACTCGAATACCTTGCCAAAAATACACATTCCTAATTCAAACTAAGTTTTACCATGGAAACCAATAGCTATGCAAGTTTAACTAACAGAGTGACTCTATATCCTCTACATTGAATTAGACAATTCTTTTATGAGTTGGGTGCTTTGATTGAAATCAATCAAAACTGAACGTGTTATTGGCACAATAGAAATACGACGATTTAATTGTATTACGCTATATTGCATGTTTGATAATGTACGTGAAAAAAATATATATAATTTAATCTTTATTTTTCTCACTTTCAGGTAAGTGGATTCGAATACATCGATATAACACCATTGCATGTCGTAAGTTACAATCTAAATAATTTTCAATACTCATGTTTTCACACGGGAATTCCAAGTTACAAAATTTCCATGCCGTCAGTAATGTCAGACTTATAAATATAAAACCTTGTCCTACAAGGTGAGTATCAGATCTCCACATCACGATTCTGCTAAAACTTCTAAGGCTATTTCTTTGGCCGAATATATGAAACCTGTGATGTATAGTTCCATCGATTGGGCATCTCTTCACTTCGATCAAAATTTATCATATCAGCAGTCGATTGAGTAAAATGCTGTAGTAAAGAAAACCCGTTGTGTATTTCTACCTCAAATATTAATTCTCATCATACTCTCATGAAGTTTCCATGGTAAGCTCTCGTATAGATTCAAGTGTAAACTGATGAATTATTATTTCTGAGCCATAATGCGAGACAAAGTGCAAATTTTTAACAACCCGATTTACTGTGAATTGAGGAAGGAAAGGCCCATTGAATGAAACTACGCGCAAAAAGCTTCATATTTTGGGCCAAAGAAGCACCCTCAGAGGTTTTGACAGAATCCATTATCTGTAGTCTGTTACTTTCCTTGTTAGTAATGTAATATTTCCGCGTGACCAATGTACGTTTCAAGCTACAAACTACTGACGGACATTTAATGTGTATAAGTAATTGTTGGACGATGATCTAACCGCGAAATGCTTCATCTGCAAAACTGCCCTCGACCTCAGGCATTTGTTTGAACGTGATATTATTGTCAGGTAGACATTTGTAAAGAAAGAACGACCCAAGTCGTATTACATCTGTAACTATGAGTTAATTACGGACTACTCCGTGTAACTTTAGCAGCATTAGTTAGTTACCGTCCTACCAAGAGCGTCTAACTGCATCACGGATGGCATAGTACAGCATAAATATTTGAAAGAGTATAAAATGGTGGCAACCTGCATGAAACGCGAGGGTGATCTAATTGATAAATGATGAATTGAATCCACTGCAACATTATACAACTCCTTTCGGGGATGATAATTATCGGGGAGAAATGTAATGCGACGTACCTACGCTTCGACAAATTATCCCAGCTGAAATAAAAGGAACCTTGGAGCGCCTCGATTTCGCATTAATGTCATTGAAGAGTTATACGGTCCTTGGGTCAATGTGGTCATAAATTCGTGGGGCTGATTTGGAGTGGGTAAGAGGACGAGAGTTTGGTAAGGAAAGGCTAACTATAGGGGAGGTTTTGAAAAGAAGGAGGTAGAAGAAAGAGCTATAACTGATTTGTAGAGAAACTAGCAGCGAGTACCGCTATCGGCAATATACATCAGATGACAAGTTCGTTGAAGTAAACTGTGGTTACAGTCGGTGGTTATGACGACTAAGCAGCATATATACCCCCGTGTAAGTTATCACACTCAGTCATTTTCATGTGAAACTGAAGGCAGCCGAGGTACTCGATACAGTAGATTCAATGTAATTGCATCGCCATAAATGCAGAATAGAAAGTCCATAGTATCGATTCGGAATAGTTATGAGAAATCTCTTGGGCGTTTGAAAGATGGTGAAAATTTCAATTTTCTAGATATTCAACAAGGCCGAGAAATTTTAACGCTGATCATTGGTTGGTCGTGTCCCGGTCGTGAACCTAGCGATTAACAATAAATCAAACAGACGGATTATAAACAAGTGTGGTAAATATAACGACTACTGAATGTCTGGATGTCAACGACAGGACGTACTTTGGCTCAGAGAAATTATTTTCATTAATTGCTCTCGGCAATTTACGGTAAAATTCCAATACTCACATGGCTTTTAAATCCCTGTCACATTAGACTCGACACTTTCGCAGAAACACGCGGTCCAATTGCGTACCCCATAATTCCCCATTTTCTTTCGCTCCTCGCCACTGCCTTGCTCAGGCATGCCAGCGAAATGTCAAAAGCAAAAATCTCTCCTGCCAGTTCGTTTATTTTTCAGTGTTTTTCACTCAGCGTCATACATCTACATCCAAAAGCGGACTGGTATCTGTTGTAACACTTTCCGCCGAAAACGTTCAATCTTAACGCTTCGACTCTGCAGCTGCACAAAATTTATGTTCAACTTCACTCTGGATACTCAATATTCAATAGATTCTATCGAAAGCGGTTTCAATTTCGTTCCACCGCCACTGCCTTTGGTCTCCGCGGCTTCAAGTCGATCGAGGTATTTGTGATTGCCAGCAATTTGAATATTTCGGCGACAAAATATAAGGAAAAAGTTTCTTTTATCGAAAGTTACAACGACGAGTGATATCGAGCTCTGATGTGCCGTCTCGAAGTAGAGTTTTTTAGACCTTCAAGTCAACCCGAATCCATCGATATATTGAGAACTTACGAACCACGCTACAATTTTTTATTCATGATTAGTTTTTGCGTCATGATTCAATTTGCTAAAATTCAGAAAAAATATTATCTTAACCGTGCACATAGCGCTTCTGACAATTTATCCTCCTTGTATGCCTGAGACGTTTCAATTTGTTGCGGCCTTAAAATGCATCGCTATCTTTGCAGACGGCTCACAGCCTGTAAATATATCGCGTGTGGGATGGGCGATGAATAATGAGACGAGGAAGCGTTTCGAATTAATTAGTGCAGCATTACTCTTGCACCCCGGAACTTTAAATCACAATGTATTATAGGTAAAATACATTAATTATGAACGTTGATTTTCCAGAACGGTTCATAATGCAACTACAGGGTACTGAACTAATCCGATAATTTCATCATATTTTATCCATCAACCATGGTCCATGTTTAACATCAAACCTTGACGGGTAGCTGGTGGTTTGATAATTGCTTTACAAGGCGGCGTATTAAAGAGCCCCTTCTTTTTATAACAGCTATTTTCGATGCGGCGGTAATCAAAAATTGTTAATTTAATCACTGCAGAGTCGGCTATTCTGACTCTATAGATCTTTCCGGTAGAGTTGTAACTTACAAGCTGCAAATTTAAGTACAAAAATTAGTTTTTCAACCTCTGTCTTACGGTCTTTGATTCAGGAACCAGACACTCACTTCCGTTCTCTTGTTCCGTGTCAATCTTGATTAACTTCCCACAGCAGTTTGACGGGTAGTGTGAAATTTTCGAATGATGTCACCCGCGCATATCGCACACTTCCTCGCGTTCAAGATTCGGTTTTTCAACGCGTTCCGTCAACGGACATTGAACCAATTTTCATATTGCGACACGGTGATCGCGTGCTTCTTCGACGATACCCGGGGTAGAACGGTGACGGTCGAGGGGTGAGAAGCGGCGGATCTCTGTGTTGG